>NC_140583.1:595918828-596322114 GCF_964204655.1 Triturus cristatus
TGTGTGAATGGCCTGTAAAGTGGTTGGTGCCTTGACGTGGCTTTACAGCTCACGAGCTGCGAGTCATTGGTTTGGTTTTTTGTGCATTTAATTATTGACAGTGCTTTTCATTTTTGTGAAATCTCTTGTTAATAAAATTTAATACACTGAACCATGACTTGCCCTCGTGCCAAATCCAACCAGTATGTGTGTGTGTTTGAGGAATAGATGGTTGTGCAGGAATCTTTGTCTTTAGTTTCTCTGCCAAGGTGTACTTTCCATGTAAGAATAACCCACCAACTGTACATATTGTTGAAAACCCATGGGAGTTCATGGTGATGTCTCTCTTGTGAATTCAAAAAGTTTTTTTATCCCCAATGTCCTGCAAACCTCAAAATGTCTGCCACATTTTCATTGCAATATTGTTCCAAAATTCTCACGCTGTAGGAACAAAGCAATAGTTATGTCTAAACAATCTGGTTTTGCAAGGGGGGTCACTTGGGTTATTGGCCCGGTGCTCGGCGGCCATCTAGGGAAACCTACCAAACTGATACATTTCTGAAAACTAGACACCCGGCGGCTTCTAGGGAGGTATGGCTTGCATGGATCCCCCAACGTTTCCTTACCCAGAATCCCCTGCAAACCTCAATTTTAGCTGTAAAAATCACTTTTTTCACACATACCTCCCTGGAAGCCGCTGGGTGTCTAGTTTTCAGAAGTGTATGGGTTTGGTAGATTTCCCTAGATGGCTGCCGAGCACTGGGCCAAAAACTCAAGTGACCCCCGTTGCAAAACCAGGTGGTTTTGCGATAGGCCATTTTGATGTCGCCTCACTACGTTTTGGGCCCTTGCCTGCCGCGGGTACTTGGGCCTCCCACACAAGTGAGGCACCATTTTTACCGGGAGACCTGGGGGAACGCTGGGTGGTGGTAAATTTGTGTGAGCCCGGTGATACCACAACTTTCCCACCCCAAAATGTGGGGAAAAAGTGATTTTTTCAGCTAAAATTGAGGTTTGCAGGGGATTCTGGGTAAGGAAACGTTGGGGGATCCATGCAAGCCATACCTCCCTGGAAGCCGCCGGGTGTCTAGTTTTCAGAAATGTATGGGTTTGGTAGGTTTCCCTAGATGGCCGCCGAGCACCGGGCCAAAAACTCAAGTGACTCCCGTTGCAAAACCAGGTGGTTTTGCGATAGGCCATTTTGAAATCGCCTCACTACGTTTTGGGCCCTTGTCTGCCGCGGGTACTTGGGCCTCCCACACAAGTGAGGCATCATTTTTACCGGGAGACCTGGGGCAATGCTGGGTGGTGGTAAATTTGTGTGAGCCCGGTGATGCCACAACTTTCCCACCCCAAGATGTGGGGAAAAAGTGATTTTTTCAGCTAAAATTGTGGTTTGCAGGGGATTCTGGGTAAGAAAACGTTGGGGGATCCACGCAAGCCATACCTCCCTGGAAGCCGCCGGGTGTCTAGTTTTCAGAAATGTATGGGTTTGGTAGGTTTCCCTAGATGGCCGCCGAGCACCGGACCAAAAACTCAAGTGACCCCCGTTGCAAAACCAGGTGGTTTTGCGATATGCCATTTTGATGTCGCCTCACTACATTTTGGGCCCTTGTCTGCCGCGGGTACTTGGGCCTCCCACACAAGTGAGGCACCATTTTTACCGGGAGACCTGGGGGAACGCTGGGTGGAGGTAAATTTGTGTGAGCCCGGTGATGCCACAACTTTCCCACCCCAAAATGTGGGGAAAATGTGATTTTTTCAGCTAAAATTGAGGTTTGCAGGGGATTCTGGGTAAGGAAACGTTGGGGAATCCACGCAAGCCATACCTCCCTGGAAGCCCCCGGGTGTCTAGTTTTCATAAATGTATGGGTTTGGTATGTTTCCCTATGTGCCGGCAGAGTTAGGGTTAAAAAACTACAGCTAGTCACTTTGCCAAAAAAAGGTCATTTTTCACTGCAAAATTGAGGTGTGACCACGTTGCGTTTTGCGCCGTTTCCTGTCGCGGGCACTAGGCCGACCCGCACAAGTGAGGTACCATTTTTCTCGTAGGACTTTGGGAAACGCGGGGTGGGTGGAAATTTGTGAATCCATGCAAATTCCAGAACTTTCCTTCACAGAATTGTGGGGAAAATGTGTTTTTTTTGTCAATTTTTTACGTTTGCAAGGGATTCTGGGTAACAGACCATGATGGGAGGCATTCAAGTCACCCCATCCTGGATTCCTCTGGGTGTCTAGTTTTCAAAAATATATAGGTTTGCTAGGTTTCTCTAGGTGCCGGCAGGGCTAAAAAACTACAGCTAGTCACTTTGCCAAAAAAGGGTCATTTTTCACTGCAAAATTGAGGTGTGACCACGTTGCGTTTTGCGCTGTTTCCTGTCGCGGGCACTAGGCCGACCCGCACAAGTGAGGTACCATTTTTCTCGTAGGACTTTGGGCAACGCGGGGTGGGTGGAAATTTGTGGATCCACGCAGATTCAAGAACTTTCCATCACAGAAATGTGGGGAAAATGTGGTTTTTTTGTCAATTTTTTATGTTTGCAAGGGATTCTGGGTAACAGACCATGGTGGGAGGCACTCAAGTCACCCCATCCTGGATTCCCCTGGGTGTCTAGTTTTCAAAAATATATAGGTTTGCTAGGTTTCCCTAGGTGCCGGCAGGGCTAGGGTTCAAAAACTACAGCTAGTCACTTTGCCAAAAAAGGGTCATTTTTCACTGCAAAATTGAGGTGTGACCACGTTGCGTTTTGCGCCGTTTCCTGTCGTGGGCACTAGGCCGACCCCCACAAGTGAGGTACCATTTTTCTCGTAGGACTTTGGGGAATGTGGGGTGGGTGGAAATTTAGGGATCCACCCAGATTCCAGAACTTTCCACCACAGAAATGTGGGGGAAAAGTGTTTTTTTTGTCAATTTTTAGGTTTGCAAGGGATTCTGGGTAACAGATCATGGTGGGAGGCAGTCAAGTCACCCCATCCTGGATTCCCCTGGGTGTCTAGTTTTCAAAAATGTATAGGTTTGCTAGGTTTCCCTAGGTGCGGCAGAGCTAGGGTTCAAAAACTACAGCTAGACTCTTCACAAAAAATGTGTAAATTTTCAGTGTGAAAATGTGGTGTGTTCACCTTAGGTTTTGAGCCACTTCCTGTCGTGGGCACTATGCCTACCCACACAAGTGAGGTACCATTTTTATCGGGAGACTTAGGGTAGTTCAGTTTTGTAAAACAACTGTTATTACCTATTGAGTTTTTGATGCATTTCTCCCTTCCAAATGAAAGACATTGTGTAAAAAAAAAAATCATTTTGAAAAATGACCAATAATTGTCATGCAAGTATGAGTATTCCCAACTTCGAAAATGTGCAAATATGCACTGTTTCTAAACTCTGTAATTTGTTGCCATTTCAGAAATACATAGGTGTCTTTCATACCGATTTTTCCATGTATACATTTTCACACAATAATTGCTATATACCCGGAACAAAAAAAAAAAACATTACAAAATGCTGCTCAGTTTTTTACTCTGGGTTCGTTGGGATCTTGGTGAACCTACAAGTCCCATATATCCCCACAACCAGGAATGTCCAGCGGATGTAACGGTACATTGCTTTTAAAGAGATGTCATAATTAGAAGAAGTTACAGGTGAAAACGTTGACACAAAAGGCTGCTTTTTTCAACAAATTTTTAATTTTTCCTATATTTAACTGTTAGTTTCTATAAAGAAACCTTGATGGATCTACACAAATGACCCCTTACTGAATTCAGAATATTATCTACTTTTCAAAAATGTATAGCTTTCCAGGATCCATTATTGCTTTTCTACCCATTTCTACCATTATCTGGAAGGAGGTTGAAAGCACAAAAAATAGCAAAAATCGGGCATGTCCCAGTAAAATGTCAAAACTGTGTAAAAAATGTTGGAGTTCTGACAAAAATCTGTCATTCCCTAAAAGCTGGAGAAATGGTGATTTCAGCCCCACAAACCCTTTTTTGATATCATTTACAGAGAAAAACCCAGACGCTTTCATTTGCAGCCACTTTTCCCCATTTTTCACAAAAAAAACAAAATTTTGCTGTAATTTGACTATTTTCTGGGAACCCTCTAGGAGAATACACAAACCCTGGGTACCTTTAGAATCCTCATGATGTTGGAAGAAAAGGACGCAAATTTGGCGTGGATACCTAATGTGGTCAAAAAGTTACAGGGGCCTAAGCGCGCACTACCCCAAATAGCCCAAAAAAGGCTTAGCACAGGAGGGGAAAAGGCCTAGCAGCGAAGGGGTTAAAAGAACCTGCAAAAGAAAGGATTGTCAACAAGAGAAGCAAGTGAGACTAAAGCCAATCAAATAAAGTTCAGAAATAATTAAACAGGATTAAAAGAATAGTGAAAGTGAATCACCTGTTGCTAAAAGACCAGCAAAAAAAGAAAACACAAAATAATAAAGTATGCATCACCTGAATGGGTATATCTAGTAGAGTGCCTGAAGAAGAATCAGAGTCATTGATCTAAAGCCCAATAAATCTTTGCCAGTACGCTTTTGAAAGTGAATTCAGAAATGAATCAGGAGAGAAAGAAGAACCACCTTGAAAAGTTGCAAAAGGGTGCAAGTCCAAGTAAAAGTGAACCTTGCTCTTGAAAGAAATGAGAGAGAAAAATTAACTGAGAGCAAGAATTGAAAAGAACTTTTGAAGATAATTTTGATGTTTTTGTTTCTTTGTTTTGAAAGAAATAAGAAAAAGAGAAACCCTTATATTGCATCAAAGAAAAGCTTTGTTAACTTTAAAATTTTGGGAGACTCATGATTCTGTTGTTTTAGTGAAGTCTCTATAGAACACGGAGTTCAGCAAGTGATGTAACATTATTGGTCTAATTGTTTTAGTAACAATTTTTATAGTCTGTTGAACTAACAATCTCCAGTAGGATATGTTTCCACGAGCTGAATTAACTTCAGTAGATAATGAAGTGAAACATGGCACATTAATATATAAGGAAAGTTAATTAGTGGATTTCAAGATATCATTTATACTAAAAAGATGCAGGAATCTTCCTAAATTATGAAGTTTACAAATTGATTTATTTATACTTTCTTACCTCCTCTGTAGGTGAGGGTGTCACAAATACAAAGCTTCTCATCTCCTATGGATGATCTTGCACAGTCTTTATTAGTGTATTTAATAATTATTATTTTTTCCTCTTTGTCTGATTTCAATGTGTCACTGGAGAACCTATCTATCCTGAAGAATAGAGAGTCTGCAATGGTACTGAGTATGGCACATTTCTGAGAATTATTGCACAAATTAAGCATGGAATGAAAACTATTAAATGGGGATTGAATGTGGTTTGAGTGAAGAAGAGAATGAATTTATCATGAAATATAATGAGAAAAGAGTAAAGATTGTGAGAAATTGGAAAGATGAAAAGACAATAAGAGAAAAATTAAATAACACGAATAATTTGTATTGCAAAATCTAAATCCTAGATTGAGAATCAAGTGAGGGAGGAGAGGTTTAATGTTCATGCTGCATTGTGAACCTATCAAAAGTGACACAGATTGTACGCGTAGGCCCTGGGTGTAATACAGGGTCACTTATTTATTTTCTTCGCTTGCAAAGCTGGGCGTTAGACAAAAGGTAAGCATAGACCCTGGGTGTGATATAGGGTCACCACCTTGATCTTATTTTTTAGTATAAAAGATTTTCCTAATGGACTGTCGGTTTCTTAACACTGACAGTGTCTGAAAGAAGTGAAAAGGTGGGTTTTTTCGCTTGGACTGCTGAGCATCACACAGATGGTACACATGACCCCTGGGTGTGATATATATATAGGGTGTAATTCAGACGTTAGCGAAAATGTATACCTTGGTGAATAAGCTGTAGCTTATGTCTGGGACTATGGACCATCTTTGAGGTGGCACCATCCTTCAAAGTTGTCCTCGTACCTGCAAGCAAGGTGTCCACTTCCCCCACCATACACTGGCAGGTAGGTGCACTCTCTGATGCCTGCCATCCCAGCTGCCCCAGCACTGGGTTACACCAATCCACATGTTGAAGCGGTCAGTTGGCCCCTCACCATGCAGCAAGCCACCAGACCCAGGGTAGGGAGAGTACCAGACCAACCGGCCCAGGCGAGGCCAGCCCACTCCCGGTCCAGTGCCAGGCTCCCCTGAAGTTTGAACCCCCCATCCATCAGTCGCGGCCCACCAAGCTCCAGCAGAATGAGGAGCACATGATACTAACCGCCCCACAGAATGCTCTAGAGTCAGAGGGAGGTTCATAACAGTTCTGGATGATGAAACCACCAGTGAGGGGGAGGATAGGGGCTCCAGCCCTCTGAGATCTGCCATAGGAAATGCTCTCCCAGGGTATGCTTAGACGTTGAAGGAAACATCAGGGAGCGAGCTTGAGGTCAAAACGCTACCAAGGAGAACTGCACACAGCACTGAGCGAAGAAGGCAAGCCAGGTGGAAGTTAGAGGAGAGATGCGAGTTGAGAATAGAGAGAGAAAGAGCTCTTGCCTGGGAAGCCCAACGGGAAAGAAGAGCAACACACCCTCCCCAGGAGGAAGCCAGAGCTAGGCCCGGGACTCCCCGTGCGGATGAGCACAGGAAAGATTCAGAAGAGAGGCCCCCTAACAGAAATCAAAACTACACCTGGTCATAGGTGTAGGAGAGGGGCCGACCAAGAAATAAGAAATAAAGGTAGCCTAACTGAAACACAATTAAGACATAGGAGAAGCAGAATGGAACCTTTACCCATGCACGAGGAGAGCGACAACTAGGACGTCTGCCGCTCCCACCGAACGGGCCGGTCAGACAAACTGACCCCCTAAAGTGATAGCGTGCATAAAAAAAGGTGAGGCTTTTGCGCGACCATTTTGCTACCCACCTGCTAGCGAGTTGGACTGAAAGGGAGGGCCATTACGATAAACCTGGTGGGAGGAGGGATCCTTCAAACCAGAAGACATGGCCATTACGAAAGACTGCATCTGGCACTGAGGGGGAGATCCACGATGGAACTTCCCCTACATGTAGGAATGTCTGCAAAGATATGAGTGCTACATTGGGGAGAAACCGAAAGAGCCACTCTATGCCAAAATATTTCTGCTGCTACAGAAGGGTACATCACAGACCATCTATGTGCCATGGGCAAAGAAGTCCCCTGGAACAAACAGCCCCCATTGATGAATGGGGCAGGAAAGTGGATTTTCTGCTTTGAGAAAAACACAGAGGGAATAGATGGCATCAAAAGTATGCTCAGCAGCCTCATTGGAGAGCAGACCTTCACGGTGCTTTCCCGAGCCCACATCCCCGCAGTCACATTGACCAACACTAAGCATTACGGGGCCACATTCAACTCATTTAGACACCAAATATGTAAGGCCCAGAGGGAGATGGTCCCTGACCTTCCAGACATAGGAGGATTGATGAGTGAGAGCATGGAGCCTGGGGAGACCGTGACTTATTTTCTAGATAGAATGAGGGAATGATGGGGACAAGAGACAGGACAGCCCTGGTCTGACATGGGTCCCCAGGTTGTATTCTTCTACAACATCCTCAAAAAGAGAGAGCTCACTGAGGTACAGTGCTGACTAGATGGTGAAGTAGAACTAGGCACTAAACCTTGGTGAGAAATACAGCCCCATATATTACATTATTACCGAAAAAGACAGGAGAAGGACAGGGAAAATCAGGAGCAAGCCCAAAGAGACTCCCCCAAGCTGGTCCAAGAAAAATTTAAAACGTCTGCCCTCAAGGGGGCTGCGTTGTTGGCGAACGTACAAATAGCGCCAGTCTGAGGGGAGCTCCACCTACAAACCTCAGAGGGTATCCACCCAGTCCTTGTGGCAGAGGTCAAGGAAATTGGCTATAGCCAGGCCTCATAGAGTGCTACTATTGTCACAGAATGAGCCACATGGCCGACCAATGATGCTTAAAAACATATCACAAGCAGAACGGAATAATCCTCGGACAGCCCCCACAGAATACCCACCCCCAAAACCAAGCCCAGTGCAATACATATGTCTCGGACCATCAGCGTCAGAGAAATCAGGCAACAGCCACCCCACTGCAGCAGGGGCTGGGTGGTTGGCCGAGCACACGGCATCAACCACAATAGACAGGGAGCCCAGCCAAGCAAAGACTGGGGCCACAGCCATGGCAGTTAGGGATGACTGTCTGGGGATGTAATTCCCTTGCCCAATCACAGAATGCAAACATGCAGTAAGCCCAAAACCACCTCCCAACATGACGTTTCCCCTTACCCTTTCCAGATACATTTCCTTACCTACATTAGCGAACAACTTTAGGGCTGCAATAAACTATATAGATTGGGAATCCGCGCAAGAATTTGCCTTCAGGTGCCTTCAGGGGCCAGGGTTTCTCTCCCCTGTTGATCCCCAAGGTGGGGTTGGCTGGCCACACACCGGGGGGCAGACAGACCAACGAGGGACATTGTAGCCCCCGACTGGTGCATGAAAACTGGCACCCAGGTCCAATCATCCAAATCCAGCCTCGGATGAATTATGGAGGTCTCAACAGCTCCAAGGTTTCCATAAAATGGAGGCCCCCTTACAGTTTCAAAATGAGGCAGATGCTCCAGTGTCGGTAGCCAGGCTTCCCACACCCCTAGGACAAGTATGTCCTCAAAAATCCAAAGCAAGCAACCACATGACACCCAGTGCATAGGGAAAATCCATCAAAGCCTTTAGCATTACCCACATCGAGCCGTGGTTAGGAAGATGAGTCCTAACCACGCACACAACTCTCATCAAAAGCACAGCAAATAAGCAAAATCCCAGTCATTCCTCAGCAGAGCCACAGAGGGGCAATGAACAACTCACTGAATAACTCCAGTATACTATGTTAGACACCGCATCACCCAAAAGCATAGGTAAACGCCCGACGGAACCAGAATAAGAAGCCCAAAAGTAGCCCAGAAAACCTGAACCTTCCAGAAAAAGAATATAACTTAATACCCCAACTCCATTAGCGAGAACATCATTACACGCCACGGGCAGAGACCATAGCGACATGCATGTGTCAACGGAAACATCACCATTACCCACAAAGCCCCTAAAAATCATTACTCATACACTTCCCTTCACATTGCAAGATGCACATACAGGTAAAAAGGATCCCCCACCGATTAAATGACAATCACACACACACACACACGGACACATACATTTAAAGGAAGCAGCACTCAAAGTTAAGTACTCTCCCTGCCATAGCAAAGGGAGGACCAAAGTGCCCACAAAATAACCCTAAGGCAACCTTATCTCAACATTCCCTAAAGTACTGTCATCTTCTTACAGTACCCCGGTAAAAGTTTCACGCATTGTGAAGCTACAAAATATACCCCTAAATAGGAGACACAGGAACTTCCTGAAAACTGTATAATGATATGTGTTTTTTCCAACCTACAACCCACAGCTGCATGTGCACCATCATTACAGCGTCTCACTACCCCTTCAGCTGAAGTTCCCAAAAGGACTTCAAAGAGGACCAATTGCTCAAGGACAGAGACTGCAAGTTTCCTTTATAGACACTTTTTTTTACAAACAGACTCTTTTTGCACTACACAAAGTCAAGACACCCTTGGGTGTCCAGACAACAGACATCTCCTCTGGAATCCATCCCTAGACCTACGAATGTTCCTACAGTTATGTATTGATGCATTTTTGTACACTCTCTGTCTAGTATGGGTGCTCTTGCGCCCCTCCGAAGCCAGAAATCTGCACAGTTTGATGGAGCCTACCTCGACATTCTTGCAGCACTTGCGTAGGGAACTCTCCCACCTCACTTACACTTACACTTAACTGAACGCTAGCATTTCTCACTCACTACACAGCACACTCCTACATTTTACATGGCATCAGCACATGATCACTGTAGGCACCTAAACCATGAACAGGTCATGTTACATATGTTCGCAGATACCCCACGCCGTAGGCACAGACAGGCTTTCCTTATCCCAAAAGATAGCCCTGAAAAAGCAAAATGTCTCATCCATTTGTACCTATGTAGGATTAGGGCTAAGTTACAACCCAATAGAGTAGAACCCCATAGAGCAGTAGTAAACATCACCCAGTGAAACCAACCCCACAGCACAATACCCTTTTACCGAAACTAGTGACATTCAAACTAAACTAGACAGGATGCGCAGAAGGGGCACTATAGGGAGGGACACTGTTTGGCCCCTAGACTTCATAGGAAATAGGTTCTTAGAGGCAGCAAAAGCAAGGCACCAATGCACAAATACATCCGCTCCCGACTCCGTCTGTGGTCCCAGTGTGGTCCTTAACATATTTCGGGCAGCCTTTCTTAATGAAAATTGGTCCCCTGATATGGAATTCCAGTGCAGGTCCATTCACCTCGATGACACTAGAGGAAATGAGTTTTAAGGGAGGGGGTCAACACCAGAACAAATAACACATGTCAGGAAATCTGGGATACTGAGATAAACAGGAACAAATAGTTAGAAAGGAAGGGGGCAACCCCTGATTTTACGGAAATCCACACTGTGGGCCCGATTCACAGAAGCAGTCTGAGACAAAATCCTAAACTTACTACTCATGGTATTCACAGAATGCACTTACGACTGTCCTAAGTTTATGTCCGCACTCGGGTCGGAATTTCTGCACCCGGAGCGGAAGCTCCGCACCCGGAGTGGAAGCTCCACACCCAGAGTGGAATTGCCACCATCGGGCCGGAATCTCCGTTTCATGGCCGGAATACCCACAATCTGATGCTAATTGACTATATCTGATTCATTGTGGGTATTATGGCCCGGAAGCGGAGATTCCGGCCCCATGGTGGAAATTCCACTCCGGGTGTGGAGCTTCCACTCCGGATGTGGAGCTTCTGTTCCGGGTGCGCAAATACCGGCCCGAGTGCGGACAAAAACTTAGGACAGTCGTAAGGGCATTCTGTGAATACCATGAGTAGTAAGTTTAGGATTTTGTCTCAGGCTGCTTCTGTGAATCGGGCCCTTTTTTTTTTTTTTTTGTGTGTTTTAGAGGCAAAGGAATAATATCGCTTAGTATCAAAAAAATTGTGAAGCAATACTGCGAATACCAGACCTGCAATGGGGCACCTCCACATTGATGGATTACTACTGGCAAGGTGGAGAATTTGTCTATGCACAGCTCATCCCTGGATGGCGGGGCCACTGCATCCTAGTGACCATACACACCCCACCTCTGATCATCCCTGAAGAAGTTACAGATAACCAGGTGGGAACTACTGCAGATGATTAACCACACTGAGCTCTGCCTAAATGCTTTCAAGGAGCCATCCTCCTCATGCTGATGCAACATCAGTATGTGTTGGACTTAATGACAGCGATAAAGGGTGGGGTGTGTTCCAAGATTAGTGCTTCCAGTTGCACGGTTATTCCTGGTAATGATCTCGAAAACAGGACTCTCGCTTTTGCCTTCCAAGCATTGCATCATCTACAAACTGACATGAAGAAGGAGGGAGTGGCCCCCGAGCAGGACTGATTTCATAGTATTTTTTCCTGGCTCCCCAGTGGGTGACCAAACTGTGCACGTCATTGCTTCCAGCTCTCATTTTTTGCACTACTATTGTATGATTTACCACAACTGGGGGTTTCCTACTGTAAAAACGCAGTCCTCAAATTAGGTAGTATGCAAATACCTGGGATGGCAGACACAACCCAAACACACCAGCTTCGATTAAAGTGACTGTCATGACATATGATAAAAATTATATAGTTGAAAATTCAACTAGAGGGGGGGAAAGTTCCTTTCTAGGATGTACAAGGAGACCATACCCTTGGTTGAATACTAAGGGGTCTGTCCGCCCGCCATCGCATCGTGAAATGGAACCGCCTGCCATGTGTGCGGCGGTCCTGCATACACAATTAGGATGCACCCGCCCCACTGGCGGGCGCATCCTGCATTTTTTGCATTGCAGCGGGCGGTGCTGTCAGCAGCACCCGCCGCAATGCAAAAAAGGCATTTGTGCATTTGCATGCACAACGTGGCAGGCACCGCGCGGTGCCTGCCACGTCACGTATGCAAATGTGCCCCCCAACATACTGGGGGCCCCCACTATCATAATATGGCGGGGGAAATGGGAGGCGGGCGGGGGATAATGTCGGGCGGATCGCCACCGCCATGCGGGCGGTGGCGATCCGCCCGACATTGTAATAGATCCCTAGGTATCAAGCTCCAGTACTTATTATCAAAAGCACTGCAAGACTTACACATGGTGCTTAAAACATATATGCCCCTGAGCCTGATTTTTTTTGTTGCATTTGCTTGGAGTCCATTGATTTATTAGCAGTTGGCATATGTCCACACATATTTGTTTAGTAGCCCTGTTATTGGATGTAACATATTCGTAGGGTTGTAAACCTAAATATGATGCAAATAGTTGCAACCCTTGATAGAAATTAAAATGTGTCTATTAAACATTTAATATAAAGGATTGAACAACCTAGTAAGCTACATGGTAAGTATCTTTCTTTAACAACTACCAGAAAGTCCTCATAACTTGTACACAGTGATCAGTATTAACATTAGAACCATATGTCTCAATAGCATGACCAGTTTATTTTGCACTCTAAACTCTTTAATACAAATTGTGGTCTTTTGTTAATTTCAGCCAACAATTGTTTTGTGCACCAGGTTTTCTCAGGTCTTAAATTAGAAATATTTTATACACTTTTTAGAATCATATTTGAATAGCAGATACAATTTTGATATTAACTGTTGAATATGACCATCTTTTGTGTGGTATTCCCTCAGATATTTTGTTAATATCAGCCAACAGTTGTTTTGTCCACCAGATGTTCTCAGGATTTATAATATGAACATTTCTTTATACAAGATTTAGAATCATCTTTGAATCCAATTTTGATATTAACTTTTGGAAATTACCATGTTTTGCATGGTAGTCTCTCAGATTTCTTGTCTTCTTTTGCTGAATCCATTTTGGCTGGCCATAGTAATCTGCACACTTTACTTTAAGGATGTTAGAATTGGTATATCTCTAATTGGCAATTTTTTAAAATGTTCTTGTAAGTCCGTAGTATATGGTACAACTTGCACCCAGGGCCTGTATATTAGATGCTACTAGTGGGCCGCAGCAGTCATTTTGGCATACACTAAAGTAAC
Source organism: Triturus cristatus (assembly GCF_964204655.1). Taxonomy (NCBI): domain Eukaryota; kingdom Metazoa; phylum Chordata; class Amphibia; order Caudata; family Salamandridae; genus Triturus; species Triturus cristatus. The sequence goes on from NC_140583.1 coordinate 595,931,943, forward strand.
ACTGTAAAACATGTCTCCATGCCTGCCAATGCAGTCTCAGTGTGTAGTTTTAAATTGCTGCTTTGACCTGGCCAAACAAACCTTTTGCAAGACTTAAGCCTTCTTTTTTGATACTTACAAGTCACCACTAAGGTTGATCCTAAATGCCCATGGAGCAGGGTGCATGGTATTTAAAAAGTAGGACATGTATATTTAATGTTTTACTTGCCCTAGCAGTGAAAAACATGCAAAGATGTTTTTCACTGTGACAAGTTTGCCCTCCTATATGTTAATACTGGTTTCCACAATTAAGCTCACACCTAGTTCTACCTTCCCTGTGTCGCTAGTCTGGCTGTCACCCAACACAGTAGAGGAACTGACCAGAACTGGCTTAGGGGTGGACAATGTCTTGCCCTCTACTCAAAGTCTGTCACTGTACAGAAAAGTGACCCCACAGCCTTCTACTCAGAATGCTCCTGGACCTGTGAAAACTCAGAAGAAGGACTGCCCTGGTGTCTGAAGAATCTGCAGGAAGAATTGACCAGTTTGCCTTGCCGGAACTAACTCTAGTGGTCTGTTGGCTGACCTTCTGTTTGAGCTACTGTGAAACAACAATCTTTGGGAGGCCCTTTCACAGCAACTGCTAGGGTGACCAGAACCAGCCAGACCTGCCTTAGACCTTGCTTCTGGCCTCTGTTGTAGTGAGTCCTAGCCCCTTACGTGGTGCACCCCTGGTTCTGGACCCTCGGCTGGTCCTAGCATATACTCCTCCTCTCCTGAACTGAAAGATCTGGGACTTAGAATCTTTTTTGCTAACTTTCTGCCTGGAGAACCCGCAGAGACCAGAGTCGCTCCAGTCTGATTCACCTCACTACTTTTCCCTGCTGATGGAGATCTGACTTCCAGAAAAGGTTTCTAATTCCAAATGTAGAAGGCTTCACTGAGACCAAATTCAGGCTGAATCTGATCAACTATGAGAACTTCCTGAGCTGGGGGTCTAAACATTCCCCACTCTGAGCTTTCCCGGTTTCATCGACGATGCCACAAGACCTCGAGCTTCAGCAACACTCCATCATCGATTCACCACTTCGAACCCAGCTTGTAGCTTACCCCGTCTGACGCCACAGCGACCAGTTTTTCTCCATTAATGTTTCTGATTCAGAACATAAACTTTCCACCAGGATGAACGTAGTCGCTGTATCCAACCAACCTTAACTTTTGATTTTGACCTGATCTTGCCCGACCAGATAACTGCAGGTTGCGCTTTGTGCGTTTTGGCACTATATTTAATACAAACTTTAAAAATTCATATCTCCGGTTCTAGTTATCGGATTTGTATTGTTTTGGTGTCAATTTATCCATTAAAATTTAGTCTGTTTTTCTAGATTGGTTTGGGGGTTCTTTGAGCTGTATTTTCACTTTAATACTGCTTGATTGCTGAAAATGCTTTATAAATCGCCACTACATTAAGCCTGACTGCTTTGTACCAATCTAGCAGAATTTCAAGCCGAAGTTTATATAGTAACTTTAGTGGTTTACTCTGACAAGGATCGTGATTATTATTAACCCCAGGCGGGTAACTCCGCTCTACCAGCGGAGTATATGGAGTTTTGCCTGCTCTGCATTCCGTTGCGAATGTGGTGTTTAGGCAAAACTCAGACTCAGTGGCGGAGTGGAGTTAGCCGGCCCCTCCACCTTCCCAAAGTAAGTATAATGTAAAAAAAAGGCACTTATCTGCAGTGGCTGCCACCTCCTTGCCATGGCCACTCTACTTCCTCATCCTCGCCTTCCTTCTTCATTGATAACTCGTACGTTGTACATCTTGCAATATATTTACTTTGGGAGAGGGGAGGGTGCAGTGCAGTTCCACAGACTTTTTTTCCAACTCTGCAGAACTCCGCGTAGAGGCACTATGCCTGCTCTTACATTAACCATAAGACCATAGTGTGTATGCTTGACACTCACAATACATTGAGTTCATTACAATGACATGCTTTGTCCAACTGTCGGGTAGATTTATGGGCAAGTGAATTTTTCCCTTCTACGATTTTCTGTTCCATCTTCTGGCTTTAGGTCAGATAGAGTTTTGTAATTACCACAGAAAATGAGTAAGGGTACTAGACAGGGATTCTCCTTGCTGTCTCTCCTATTTTCAATTGCAATGGAGTCCAAAGCATTCTGAATTGGACACCAGTGTATTTAAATAGAGATATAATTATATAGGCATAAGGAATTGATTTCCTTGTATGGCGATCACAAAGTTCTGTGTGCTTGGGATCCAGGTGATATTACTGCCATCACTAAGAAAACAAGTTTATTCAGTACATATGCAAGTCTCATTTTAGGGATAGAGCTAAGCACTGCCTGCTGAGCTTTACACCTTTGATGCTTAGGTATAATAGTGATTAATGGTGATGGTCTTTACAGACAGACATGCAACATTTTCAGGTAATTTAGTGATGAGACCAGAAAACTTTTGTTGATAGCCTGGATTCATTTGAGCTTGAAATGCACAGAAGGCCAACTCTGCCTGTCTCAATGGTGGCATGTGAAAGAAATTGGGTTATTAAATTAGAAGGGCCACTACCAACCTTAAGGAATAAACACAATCCTTGTCAGGGTGAACCCTCAAAGTTACTAAATTAACCTTACCTCAATACCCTGGTAGCTATGGCTAAATTTAGAGCAATGTGTAAACTATTTATGTTCTACCAAAACAGCAATAAAGGCAAATTGCAAAACAATAAAAATTCCAAACCAAAAAATAAAGTAAAAAAATCATCAACAAAATGACATAAAAATGTCAAAAATCCTGTAAGTAACCCTGGGCGTGGTTTGTGTAGTAGGGCTACGCGGAGGGCCACGGAGTTGCGAACAAACTCCGTGGCTCTCCGTGTCCCACTACACCACCCGCCTCCACCCCCCATTATTAACAAGTAATTATACTACTTAAAACAAGTACATTAAAACCACTTACCTGTCTCTGCAAATCCTTGGGAAACTGTCATGCGCCCGTGCATGTGCCTTTCTCACACAGTTTTCCCAAGGATTTGCAGAGACGGCGTGAAAGAGGAGGAGGGCAGTCCGGGGATGCCGCAGGACAGGTAAGTGGTTTTAATTTACTTGTTTTAAGTAGTATAATTACTTGTTTAATGGGTGTGGAGGTTGGGAGCTGGCCAACTCTGCTCCGCTACGGAGAGTGCGGAGATTTGCCTACTCCACGTTCTCTGTGAAACGGGGAGTAGGCAAATCTCCGCATACTCTGTGGGCAGAGCAGAGGTCTCCGCCCAGGGTTACCTATACAGGGAACCAGAGATATGAAATGTTAAATGTTTAAGTAGAAAAAGCACCAAGAATTGCAAAGTGACAGCAATAGTCGATGCTTGCAGTAGACTGGGCTCTGGGTGCAATTTGGCACTGATTGCAAAGGTGTCGTCCCACATCGAACACTAAAATCCAGTTTGTGGCAGCCACTCTACTCCCAGTCCCAATAAACCCAGAGACAGAAGTCTGGTAGGACAAAAGCAGGGTTTTCCAGCGACCAAACACAAGGAGATGATGGACGGAGAGCTGAAACTTTTCAGACACTCACCCCCATTCACACATCTGGTTTGAATCCATTGTCGTTCTTTAGCTCCCTTCACCACCCGAGTTCAGACCCAGCCATATGCAAATAAGTCTTGACCCTTTTCTTCATGGGAACAGTCCAGCCCAAACTGCCAAGTCAGGCCTTCTCCGGACCGGAATCAAAGCATCCTGGAACAGTTTTGGGGTAACACCCCTCATCAGCCAGGCTAGCTTGAATCCAGTGGCAAAGTGAAAAAGGGACCCACGTCTGGGCATACCCTGCCAATTTAGGGCGAACAGACCAAACACAAGGAGACGATGGACGGAATGCTGAAACTTTTAGACACTCAGCCCCAGTCAGAGATCTGGGTTGAATCCATCATCGTTCTTTAGCTCACTTCGCCACCCCAGTTCAGACCCAGCTATATGCAAATCAGTCTTGACCCTGTTCCTCATGAGAACAGTCCATTCCCAGGTATTCCCTGGACCGGAAACAAGCAAGGAATCTCCATGTGTTTTCTTTTCCAGCAACCAGACAGCAGATGCACAAGAGCCATCTTGGCACCATGTTTCCATCCTTTCAAGTTTCTCCAATTGTTGTATATAAAACCCAGAGAAAGATGTCTAGTAGGACAAAAACATTGTTTTCCAGTAACCAGACAGTGGAGACACAAAACTTGTCCTGTAGTCCTATTTTCATCCTTCCAAGTGAGTGCCCAGTGTTATGTGGAAAGCTCAGCACGCCTGTCAAGATTTGACACCCCAGCTAGATTTGACACTTTAATGTCAAAAAGGATGTCCACAGCCCTCAGCCTTCTGCTGAGCTAAAAGGAGTAATCCCTGCCCATTCAGGGCCAACATGTTAATCACGATGACATATTGTGTAGCACATGGTAGGCATTACACACATTTTTCACACCTATTCAAATACTAATTCCTGGCTGGGAGATATTGGAGAGTAAATGAAAATTAGCCTCTAGGTGCTTCAGGAGGGAAACAGTAGATTTCTTAAAGTTACTTTTCCTTAATATTTATTAAAAATACAACGTCATCATTTAATTGGATTTTAATAACTATTACAAATTGATGTTTAATTATTGCTCCAGCTAATCCCATTACCCAGATACAGTATTATGATTTAATAGAGCATCCCTGGGTTTCTCTATGGGCCATCCAGCCTTCCTATAGTGGAAACAGCTTTTAAGTGGTAATAATTACAAGGGCACTTTACCATTAAATTTCTCCAGGTCCTACTTTTAAATACCATGCACCCAGCCTTGCGGGCTACAAGCCCTACAAATGAGTGACTTATTAATATTTAAAAGGGAGGTTTTAACCTGTCAAGAGCGTTATTTTGACAGGACAAATTGCAGTTTTCTACACTGCTACAGTGGTAGCCCTGAAGCCATGTTTGCACTGCTATTGTACTGAATGGCATAATAGGTGCTGCAGACCACTAGTGGCATTTAACATCCAGGCATTTGGTACAGGTTGTACTTTGTACTAGGGACTTCTTGGAAAGTTAAATATACCAGTTAGAAGTCTGCTAATTTGAACCTATGAAAAGGGGGAGCACAGGCACTTTACTACTGGTTAGCAGGGGTAAAGTGCACAGAGTTCCAAAGCCAGAAAATATATAGGGCCCAGCTAAAGAGATACATTTGGGTGACCACATAGAAAATGCAGATTTCCTACAGTCCATTAATCAGACGGGGATTCGATAATGATAGCAGGCGCTTGGGTGTCCAGGTGCATTATGCTCCAATGCCCTGAGCTACATCTGGCCTGGAACTTGAGTGGGTGTCTGCTCTCTTTATATCCTGTGGGAATGTTTTAATGAGAGGCCTTTACCATTGGTGCACCAGGGCTTTACAACACTGTTGGACACAGAACTGAGCATGAAGTTCACCATTTAGAACTTGGCCCTCAGGATAGTAAAGTTGAGCAGCCCAAGACATGCTCAGGAAGGTAGTGTGGGGTTAGAGACTCAGACCTCAATACAGCATTTAATGGACATTAATAAATCATTGTGCAGCTAGTGTTTTTATGTCAGAGAAAATGTATATTAATTTTACCACAAAACACAATCCTGTGCACAAGTCAGAGAGCCATATAGTGCTATACAATGAGAAAGGTAACACCTTACACTGGGAAGGGGCAGTTGATGCTGATTTGAACTGTTTCCATGTAACAAGTATAACTGCCTACAGGGCAAACTATAACATATGAACTTGCAGGGAAAAATGACAATGGATTCTATTTTTGACCAGCACCTTGACAGGATAGCAGCTGATTGGTATGCAATGAGTCCCATTGCCAGTTCAATCTGCAATACCACATTCTTTACATTATACCTTACTTGATGCATCTCAGTCTCTGCATGCAAAGTCTGCTGTTGCCTTCGAGGGAAGGTTGTTGTGGCCACTCTGGTTGGTGTGCTGTCTGCATGGTCCACCAAGAAGGTCAATCTGGCTCTCTCCTGGCCTGGTCAACATCGCTGCAGCCTCCAGGGAGCATAAACATGCCTCAGACAAAGGAGGCAAGGCGACAAAACCACTCTAGCAGGAGGTGCCTCCTCTTGGTCTGAATGCAGTCAGGGTAATCTCCTGAGGGTATCTTCCTCAGACCAGCCAAACGTCCACAACCCACACAAAGTGAAAATAGCACCTCAGGTTATGGTAGGGGATCTCACAAAGTCCAAAGTCACTGCTTGTGATGGTGACTGATTTGGATTTGGTATTAAGGTACTTGAAGTTCTTTGGCCCTTTCTGCAGTATCTACCAACTACTGATGTGACGTTACTAGCACCAAGTCTTCACAAGTGCTTTGTCTTACTTGTAGACACACCACAGACTACTATTGTTGTTCTAGTGAGCCCTTAGGCATCTCAGGTGGCCCTATTTGTAGATCCCATGGCAGGAGGTTAAGAATCTCAAAGCCTCACCTTGCTACCTGGTGGCCCAGACCCTTACCTGAGCTGGAAAAGGCAGAATTTAGTATTTCCTGAATTTGCTCCTTAGAATCTTCTTCTTTTCTAGGTAGCACCTTCCGTGCACAAGGGTACCCTCAGCAGTGTCCTCAACAGTCAGTAAGTTCCTCCCCACAAGGCAGGCTCAAGACAGCTCTTTTCCATCATGTTGCAGAATTTCCACGTTCATGCTCCTGAAACTGGTGAAGGTGAGTCTGTAGTCAATGAATCCAGCCCTGGAGCACAGAAGAAGCTCACCCACAGGACAACTACCACGGAACAATGGGACAGTCATGAATAGGTGCTCTTCGTACATTTCAAATGCATTAGGAGAACTATGCAATCTATACGTTCTATTTGGCAGACTTTGTGCAGTCCTTTGTCTTATGTACCTCTTGCACACTCTAACTCCAGTTCAGATTCCTGTATCCCAACAGTAAAACATAACACACACGCCTCACGCCCATTCTATTACACCTCCATCACATTTGCACGCATGCATTATACATGTCCCTCATGGATAAGGCTGAGGCCTACAAATTAAAAATAAATACCCGGAATTGTGTGATGGGAGCGGGTAGGACAGGGGTGCATGCTCCATCTAGCCATGCAGGTGAACGGTTTCAATCTCAACACTTTCTGGTGATTATCATTAATTGCATATATATTGAGACAGTGTTAAAATCCAGGTGTTCATCTCCAAACCACCACTATAACTTTTCCCATGCTATGTGCCATAGTGGTGCCAGGCAACTGACTCAAACACATCCGATAAATGCCGGAAACCTGTCTCAAGTAATGCAAGGTTTGTCTATCTCGAATGGGAATGTCCTGGTGCCCATGACTTCTGTGAGTATATGTTGTTCACCACTGAGAAAGAGATAGGACCAGAGATCTGTTAGTTGTACTGCTTCTGGACGTTGCTATGGAATATTGTTTGCTAGAAATCGCCTTTGGCCAGTGCTTAAAAGGCGCTTGCAATGCCATGCACGACTATAGTGCCCTTCTTCACGAACGGGTTGAAAACATTTGCTATTTGTAGTCAGGAAGAAGAAAAACATGTAATTCGTCGTTGTTGCCTCCAAACCCCAAAACATCTTTTATGATTTCGATTTGTTCTCACTTAGATGATCTCAGCTCTACTGGAACCACACCCCGACAGCAGTGCTGCTCCACCCTGCACCTGTGTCTAGTTTTCGTAGCGCATTGGACGAATAATGCATGATTGCTTCAGTGTGAAAATGGTCATAATGCTTAGTTTATGGTAGAATGCCATTCACGACCTCTCCGTTTCTAATTGTGTGATCTTGGAATCGTTTCCAGTACAGAAATGGAAAAAGTGAATGGAAAATAAACATTTTTAAAGAAATAAAAAACAAAAGGTCCCTTGGATTTCTGTCTCATTTACTCCATTAGGAGAATTGGCAGGCAATAATAGCCCGCTCAGCAGTGCAGTTCTGGAGAGGCAAGAATTTTAAAATATTTTTCTGGAAAAACATTTGCAGGATTCGAGTTAGCAAGACCGTTGAAATAAAAAGAACTGTCTGTAGCTTTAGATTTTTGAAAAGAGGTCAGATAAGCTGAGTTTTAGAAGCCAAAAAACTTCGATTTCATGAGTCCATTTTGTCAACCGGATGAAAAAAGGCCCCCAGGTCATCACAAACCGAAGGCCCGAGTGTCTGGGCCCCGAACTGGACAGTCGGAGGCTGAAGGGAGTCATGCTGTTCTGCTACTTGCAATGCAGCGCATTATCCTGACACGACCTGACACATGAACGTGGCTCCTTCCTGTCATCTCGTGTAGGCAGACACGCGGCCTGACCTGAACTCTCGACGACACTAACCCCGGAGGGCGACGAAAAGCTGAACTCGAGGAGGAGGAGGCGTCCGTCACAGGCGGCGCGCGGCCACTCGGCCCAACCTTAAACTCGCAAGAGGAGGAAAGCAAGGGGCCGTCTATTACTGTTTACTGGAACACAAATAAGGTGCACTGCTTGCTTAATTATCGGTTTTACATCTGCGCAGGGAGCAGGAGGGCGGGGAAGAGTGGGAACAGCAAATGTCTCGTTGCCGAAGTTAAATGCGCAATATTTTTCCTTTATGTCAATTTTGTTCCCATCCTGTTTCCCTCTGAGTAGCCGTGCGGTTTTTCTGCCTTCGGGCAGAGTGGTGAGCAGAGGCCGTTTAATAACCTCTGGGAAAGTGCTTCAGAAGACATTTGCAGTGCTGAGGTTACCCCCGCCACAGCCTTGTCTCCTCGCCATGCTCCACATATCGAACCTTCCCGTAACTACAATTACAGCAGGAACCACAACATGCGGATCTGAGGACTGTTCAGCAACACCCATTCAGAATTTACTTATATTTACACTAGAAAAATTAGTGTAAGTGCTATTGTGAGCAAATACACAGACCGTGATCAATAACCAACCAATTCTTGGCATAGAAAGCACTTCTCTGAGGTCTGTGGTTGCTGCTTTCTGACTCTGAGGTTGGCCTTTAATGTCTTATCCATTGACTTTTCCCGTAAATATGTCTAATTGAGGCCATCCTGAAAGTCCAACAAGAAATGATACCGCTTGTTTGGTAAGAATTGCTAATTAAGCCAGTATGTAAAACCCGAAGCCCCTTCTTTCTTTCAATACTTCCGCTCTGGTAAATGCACTCCCATGGAACATGTAAACTGTGAACCCCGGGTTTCTATCTGATTCCGGAGATACGGGCAGATGATTCGACAAGCAGATACGGGCAGATGATTCGACAAGCCAGACTTCACTTTGGAATGTGCTCGTATTTCATTGCTCTGCATGTGCCAATACCGGATTTGAGCCTAGGTGAAATCAATGATTTTGCAAAAAACATTTCCCTTAACCAAATTAAAGCTGCGTTATCAAGAATTGCTCGCATTTCAAAATTGGACTTTATGAAACTTACCTTTGGGGGAGCGAACTAGGTATTATATTTGATGCCCTCTGGACAATTAAAGAGACATCACTATTCATTACACATCACTTTATACAGAGTACTGTATTGTACTGTACACTGTTAGTTGGTGGTCAGTATTAATGTGTGGTCAAAACGTATGACTATTTTAGGGTAAAGTTTACTGTTAGGGCTATTTTTGGGTCGAATTAGGGTTATGTTTAGAGTCAGATTTAGATTTTGGCATGAACTAGGTATGCGACTATGACATAGGTTTTAAATTAAGTTTTAAGGGGCACATGCATCAATATATGAATTTGCGATTACCAAATATAGATTTTTAAGGAATCGCTAATTAATAATCGCAAATGCCTATGCAAGTAGGAATCACAAAACAAATTGCAATTCCTTAACATTACCTAATAGCGAGTCTGTAAATAGGGAATTGCTCTTAGGTAATGTGACTCCATTCATTCCTCATAGGAATGAATAGTGATGCATTCGCAAATTGCGAATGCCAAACTGGTAATCGCAAATTGAGAATGCAAAGCCAAGGGTGCCCTGGTAGCCTAAGGCGACCCTGAAGCACCCCAAAAACAAATGCAATTTGTGCACATTTAAAGCACATGCGCCACATGGCACTTTGAAAAATGCATATTTGTGCATTTTTGAAAGTATGCACATATTACCATCAATAAGAAATTGATGGTAATTAGCATTTCCTAAATGCACAGTTCGCATTTAGGAAAGGTTTGTTGCATCTGCAATTTAGGGAATCGAAATAAATTTGCGAATTGCCAAACAGAAACATGCATCAGAAAAGGCCATTTTGTGATCGCAAACGGTCAATTTTTGCGAATCGCACTGTTTGCGATCGCAAATGGTTTGATGCATGTGCCCCAAGTCAAGATGAGGGGAGGTGGGGAGTTAGAATGATGCAGTGCTTAATTTGAGCCAGAGGTTGCTAGTGGGTGTCACTGACACTAAATTCTGGGAATTAAGACTCATGAGTCCATTTCATGGGTTTCAATCCTTGCCCTCAAGAACAGCCCTTGGCAGATGTTTCCTGTCCTGTCTTTTCAGGATTGGCCACCCACGCCTAGCGTGTCATGTTGTGTGATGTCATTGCTTAGTTTCATCAGTATTGGTTAAACAGTTTATGATTTGTCACCTTTTTCCACCTAGTATTTACTCATTTTGTTTAAATGCTCCCTATCATGACTGGTCTGTCCATACAATACAGGCTTCAAGTAGTCACTGGTATAATTTCAACACTAGTAGTGTTTCCCTTTCTGGACTTATGCCTTAAATTAGCCAACAGTTAGATGCTAATCTGCCCAGGCTCCATGCCCACCCACTCACTACTAGCATGTCTATTGTGAATCATACATACCACTGCATCTGGCCACTCATCCTGCCACCTTTTTTTACTGATTGCTACTGTCACATGTGTGGTGATTCACCCAAGGGCCACAGACATCACAGTGAGTTAAAGTGACTAGCAGACATTGCTTAATTTCATCTGATGGAGGTGTAGGTGAGTCCCACTCACTCATGTTTGAGGACAGGCATTTATTTTTCCTCATCAGACTTTGACCCACAACAAGAGAGAGAAAAATCAAAAATAGTGAAGGAAGCAGATTTGGTAAGACAGAAAAGCAGTGACAAAGAAAGGAAGGATGAAAAAGAATCTGAAAGAGTGAGCTAAAGGAGCAATGAGTGTCTGGTGGTGGATGAAAGAGTCGTGAAGCGAAATCAAGCCTACGTCGCCTTGGCATTTGCCAGTCTGACATTTTCTAAAGTTGTCTGCAGGCTTCTGAGTAAAACTTTAACTACGGCACTTATTCTTTTACAAACTAAGCACCGATAACAGCCATCTTAGAGCCAGTGTGCTGCTGGAAATAAATAGCCCCTTCTGAACTTCAGGGTTCAGTTGTGCTTAAAATTGTGTGAGAAAACCCCCTGTTTATTGCCATATCGCAGTCCATTTTGGTCAAAAACATTTTTTTGATTTCCTGTATCTCCTGAGTTCATAATGCTGATTTCTAAAATAAAATTTTAATGAACAAAGGGAGATAAATGATTCCCAGAGAAGTCTAACAATCATAGTGCGAGGGAGTACACTGCCTGTAAGTCAATGAGTCATAGCTCACATTTCTGTTTGTGTATTGCCAAATTGTAGAACATCTTCAGCAGAAAGTAGCAAGTAGGATTTGGAGAGCTTGAAATACCACTTGTAGAATATCAGCTAGAGGATCTCTTCAAGGTATGAAGGTGCATGCCTTGGCTTATGAACCAAATGAACTTCAAGAAGACCCTGACATGGGTGGAGGGAGCACTTCTATTAGACACTACAAGCAGGCCTAATAATCCAATGCACAGGTTGCAGCTTCTTCAGATTAACATTTATGTTTGGCAGGTTGAAATAGGAATTTCCTTGGAATATGCATTGCCTGTGATAAAATTCGTGATGCCATGATAATTTGACGGAGAAAGAAAGCCTTTGATTTGACACATTAAAATAATGATTAAAACATCACACATAGGGGCCGATTCCGATCCAGGTCGGAAGGGCACCGATTGCGATCCGGCCGGAAAAACAAGGAGCCGTACGCGTGTTTTCCGGCCAACTCGTACAGCTGTACGAGTGAGCCAGTACGATGCGAGCTACATGAAATTCACCGACCGAGTCGTTTCTGGGTCCGAACCTCTCCATACGTCTCGGTCGTAAGCTAACTGTGGCGTGCAATGGATGCGATTCATGACCGAGCCAGTACGATGCATGTGTCGGACAGCCTGTGCAAGCCTGAGTGTCCGGCTCGCAAAAGCGCCCAGAGTCGGACTTCGGGGGTCCGCGTCGGACCCCCGACACCCACAGCCATACGACTCGCACACAGGGGGAGACCTATGGGTCTCCACAACACAGGCATGTACGGTGCGGATGGCACCAACGCGTACCCACTGTAGGGGGCACACTTGTTCGAGACGTGCCCATTCAGTCAATGGGAGCACATGTACGCATCGTATAACTGGCTCCCATTGACTTCTATAGGAGTCCGACCAAACCGAGTCCGACAGCATACGCGCGCATCGTACTCGCTCGGTCGGACTGTAGGGGTCCGGCTCGGTCGGAAAACACTCCGGATCTGACTCGGTCAGAGTGCTTTCTGACCCGGATTGGAATTGGCCCCATAGTGATAGAGAACATGGAGAATTACATGGTGCTGAGTGGTGAAAATAATTCCTTTATCTGATTATATTGGGATGTAGGATTTATTTTTTACCACTAAACTGGCTGTATGAGCAACATCTGATAATCGCAAAAGGAGCTACTCTGATGCTACTCTTTGCATAGCCACTGTTACAGACAGTCTCCAAGTACAGATTACACTCAGGCCCTACCGTACACTTGTGCAAACAATAGCACTTCCATGGCGGAGTCCAGGTTATAATATTATCCTCTCATTGAATGCTCTCATACTACAAAAGGAACAGAACGACTTTAGCACTAGCAAATCCTAAGTATGTGGCATGTTTTTCTAAGGTCAGATGACTTTACCAAAGGGAGGAATACCATGAATTGTAATTGTATATTATTGTTTCAAAACAATAGATTAAGGATTTTGGGAACATCTCACACTATCACACCACTGTACAAGAGAAGAGCAAAATAAGTACATTTGTTTATTCCTGTAAGAAATTGTGTTACTGGTTAAGGGGGGTAACCGTAAAACCTCACTGAAGCAGGAACCACAATCCTTGTCAGAGTGAGGCACAACCAAACCTCAAATTAACCTGTGCTCAACCCTCTGGTAGCTTAGCACAGAGCAGTCAATATAGAGGCAATATGTAAAATGTTTATGCAGCACTTCAGACAGTAATAACGTTGAGGATCCTGTTGATGAGGGCTTCCGATGTGCTGCTTCAAGATGCGTCGCCCAGTCAAGGCGCTGCGTTGGTTCCGAAGAGCTGAGAGGTTGTGATGCAAGAACCTGTGTCATTGTCGAGGCTGCTGGCAAGAGATTTTTGATGCGATGGCCTGCATTGGTGAAGCTTTGCACAGCAGGGGTTCCAATGTAGGCTGCAAGGTTGATGCAGAGTCCTGGTGCTGGGAGAACCATCGCAGCAGAGGTGATGTGTTGGTTCCACTGGGTCCACCGTTGAGCTGGCAGACCACCTTCAGGTCCATTTCCATGGATCAGGACTGGGGTGGCACCACGTGGCAGAGTAAGACTCACGGATGGCAGAGTCCAGGCAAGCCAAGTAGCCCTTAGAGTCACATTGGGTTATGGGTTCAACAGGTGCAGGTCCAGTCCTTCTCAGCCAGGCAAGAGGGCAGAAGGTAGCAGGTTAGCACAGGTGGGCAGGCAGTCATTCTGTGCAGCAGTCCAGCATAGTGGCAGCCCTTTCATCAGCACAACAATCCTTCTCCATGATACAGTATCCACAGGTACAGAAGTGTAATGAAGGGTTGGTGTCTGGGATCCAATATTTCGACTTGGGCCTTCCTTTGAAGAGGGAGAAGTTCAAGAGGTTTCCTTTTGAGCTCTACAGGCATCTTGCCTTCCCTGTCCTGCCTACATTTCAAATTAGATGTAGTTTTAAGTAATCTGAGTTGAGGTACCCTAAACTATTGAATTGCTTTTGGCAAATCATGTTGCACTATTCACCAAACACTTGCATTTCACACCACCCTAAAGGTTTGCTTGAAAAAGCATTCCCACTAAATCTCCACGCCAGGCAATCACTGGAAAGGTCTGCATCACTGCTGAAATTAACCTAGCTTCTCTCTCCTGCGCTTCTGGTGCTTCTTTTGGAAGAGAGCTTAAAGCAGCTTCAATTCCACAGGTCCCCACATACATCTCCTCAAATTCCCTAAGAAGGATGTGTTGTCCCCAGGCTGGGTGCAGCAGCATGCAGTTTGCATTTTAGGAGGCCCCAACTCTGCAATTTGTACTAATCATCAGATGCTCATACAACTTCCCTTCCTATAGATCCAAAGATCGCCAACCTTTCTATGGATGACCTTAAAGGTGAGATTAATTGCCAACTCTTTCAAGTTCATTAGCTTAGTTCCAACTACACAACCTCAATAGAACTCAATCTTCAATCATGTAGACTTTTCATAAAACACATGATTTTGGATTGGTCACTAATTTTCAAGAGTTTTTGAACAATGGTCTGGGAAATTTCCTGCATTGCCAAGCAGGGTGGTTGGCTAGGCCTGGGCAGAATTTGTAAAATTCCTAAATTACCAATTTGTTTAAAGCAAGCTTGCACCTCTCATACAAATCTCATAAAGAAAGGTTTGAGAGAAACAATCAGAAGACTGGTTGACACAGAAAATGTGTCACTAGTGATAATTTCTGCTCTAAATCAGTACTTTGCAATATGTTTCATACCAGTTGTGTGCTTGTTCAAAAAAGCCACACAAGATACCACCAAACCTCATTTTGCTAGGAAAGTGTAAATTCATGGCATGTAGTAACATTTTCATTGAAATTTGCAAACGTGTGCAAGAACAGTTAAACAGCCTTGCACACCCATACTAGTCCTTCAGCTCCTGAATCATCGCAGCCCTCTTTCTGAGAGAAAGCTGAGGTGAAAGAGGCACTTCCAATAGAGATAGCACTAAGACAAACTTTTGCCTCTCTCTGATTCCCGTTTTTCACAGAGCTAACTGGACACATAGTTTTCCAAGTAGGTAGAGCATTACAATCAATGCTTGGGTCTTACAGACCATGGAATACTATCACCAAGTTTTCTGTAAAAGCTCCTTTTCAGGCTTTCAGGGACCATTCAATGATCTCTGTAGCCCACAAAGAAAGTCACATGCTTGAGGAAGACTTTTATGAAATGCTTGAAATAGTGGTAGAGTGAGTTGTGTGCCCACAGTTTCCTATAAGGAAAAATACAAGTCTTAGTTTCATCAGTAATCCTAAATCATTTGCCGATGTCCAGAACTGAGGTTCCCATACCAGAGGATTATATGGCAATGCTTGACCTGAAAGATGTCTACATTTTGATTGTTATCTTTTATTATCACCATCAGTTCCAGAAGTTCCAATGGCGAGATAAGGTGTGATAAATCACTTATTTCTCATTCTGCCTGAGATTGGTCAGTTTGTGCGTCATTGTGATGGTCCAAGCAGTTTTCAGCCACTTCTGAAACAAGCGCTTTCATCTTACCATATACCGGAATGATGGATCACACTCAAAGGGAATTGAGTCGCACTCTCATCTCTCTGACCTTGAAGAGCTAGGCTCTGTTTGATATACCTTCTGTATGTCTCAAATCAGGCAACTTTTCCAGCTTCTCTTTATTTCAGCCCTGTTGTGCTGGAGAATAGAACGCCTTAGTTATGGTGTTGTTTACTCAGACTATTTTCATCTGGACTGGCTGTTCAAAATTAATTACTCTGCAAGCTTGCAAAGGCATTTATGTGACTGGTCAGAAAATCATCAGAAGGATCATGTGAGTAGATCAGGATGAGGGTCTGATTATGAACAAAATATCTACAACTGGAAGTTGATATTTGGCTTCACAGTAACTCCCTTAAGCTTCTGGCCAACACTGTTACTACCAAAGGTCTGGCCAGGCAAATGTCCCTCATTTATGATGACCTCAGGATGGAAAATGTGGCTACCATAAAATCTTTAAATAGCCTCACAGGTACATTTTTGAAGGATCTTGTAGAGCTCCAGAGTGACCAGTGAAATCCGTGTCCAGCCAACGATAGGATGATCTCTGCCAAAAGTCCTCTCAGTCTTTCCAAATTCACAGTGGACTAGTACTCCATGCATCTGAGGTAGACCTGGGCAAAGTTTAAATTACGCCTGCATATTTCGCATGATTTCGGGAATTACATGCTACAATTCCTGAAATTATGTCAGTATGCTACATTGAAAAATTACGCCACCATTAAAAAAAAAAAAAGTATCATGATTGCACCACTCACAGTGAAAATTTACCGCAAACGCACACAAACAGAATGAGAGCAGCTGCTGTTTGCTGTGCTTTTGCGTTTTTTAAACTTTTTTCTTTAACTCGAAATTTGTCTTTGTGTTAAAAATTGAGAGAAGGAGCATTTTGCACTTGAATAGAATGCTAAATGATGGACTTGGCCTAATTATGCATAATGTTACCCAATTTCCAGAAATTTCACATAATTACCAAAAGTAAATTACATAAATTTCACTTATGCCTACTCTGGGGGCCTTCAAAAAGTGGATGCTAAACCTTATAATGCAACAAGAGGTTAATTTGACTTTGTGATATTCAGAACGAGACTTTGAACATCCAATGGGTTCCTAAGTGATCGTGTGAGTCTCTTCTTTTCTCTCTTTCATCTTGATGGACTGGAACCTGCACCCTGCTCTCCTCCCCAGTGCCTTGAGACCCTTATGGGTGAGTAGTCATGCTTAACAAACACTTGATTGATTGATTCTGAAGGTGAGGAGAACCCAGGCTAAACTTGTCATAAATATCCAGGCTTAGCACCCTGATGCCTATTTTAATTTCTTCCTAAAGGTAGCCAATAACGTACCTCCTCTCCTTCAGTTTTCCAGCATCCTCCTCGTGATCTTGAATGGAATTCCCTGGGCCAGAGCCATCCAGTCACAGCTAAAGGTAGCCCTGGGGGTTGTGCCTGATGGTGAGCAAGTTCACTGTATGATGCTAAGCGGGTCAATTGATCAATGGCTCCAGAAATCAAAAGGGCCTCGAGGTCAGGCAGGTCAAGATCTCCACTTTGAAGTACAGAATAAAACATTTGAGAACTTTTTTGTCAACATATTTCTCATTTAAAAACATATTTGCGGCAATACAGTTTTTAGGGTGAACTGGATTCACTGTTATGTGGAAATCCCTTGTTTTTCCTCTTTAATTCTCCTTTTAAACTTCTGTTGAGACCTTTATGGTAAGTGCCTTCTCTAACTGATGCAGTGTTATTTTTTGCAGTATCCTACTTCCTTCCCACCTGGAATTCTCTCAGGAAAGGAGGGGAAGAAGGACCCATAGCACGGAGACGAGGAAGAACAGTGTCCAATGTCCGGCTGGGTAGATGACGGTCGAGGGGGAAACCAGGACCAATCTCGGGAGCATCTTGACAGTCACCTACCCAGCCGGACATTGGGCACAGTTCCTCCTTGTCTCCCTGCTAATGCTCCTTCCTCCCCTCCCTCCTACGAATTCTTGCAACATTGTTTATGTGTACTGTACCTTACTATGCTCTTGTAACTGATGTAACTTTTAACGCAACGATCCTAAATGTAAAGCGCTCTGATACCCTCTTGGGTCAAGTTCGCGCTATATAAAACTTTATAAATAAATAAAATAAATAAATAAATAAGGATGAACGTCTATGTCATGCCATGAAACAATTTGCCTCAAAACTGTTATTCCTTCACTATCCATTGGAAGAAGGGGGATAGTTTAAGAGGTCGTATCTGTCTGAGTGTCCAATGTTTATCTGGCAGGCACCTTTTCTGAACCGTCTTCTTCCATATCGACCTTTCCTGTTCGTGGAATTCCATGACATTTTTGTTTCAGAGTGAAATGAGGTTTGAGATATCTCGCAGGTCTTTTTTCTTTATAAGGGAAGGCACAATTTGAATACAAATATGTTTGCTATATACTGATAAGATAATAGTTTAGAGAAGAAATTATATCACATAAAACATTTTCTGTGTGATCCAGCCTCATGCAATCACTCACCTTTCCGTTGAGATTTTTGGCAGCCTCACTAAATTAGACTTTTGTTTAAGAGAGTTTTCCCAGAAACTGGCCCTTCCCCTTTGCCTCATCTTCTGCTGAAAACTGTCAAATGTGAACGAGGGATCAGTCAGTTGGCACTCTCCGATTCTTTTGGTAGGGAGATTTTACACCTCTGGAGCATCTTAAGCCAGTTTGCTCCACTCTCTATCAATACTTCTATCCATTCTCTCCAGTGGCGGCTCCTCCATACGGGCGTTTGGGCGCCGCCCCCCTGCTTTCTTGCAGTGCGAGAAGGCAGAAACATAAATGGTAATAACTACCATTTATGTTTCTGCCTTCTCGCACTGCGAGAAAGCAGAAGTGCCTGATCGGGGGTGGGCGGTCCTGCTTGAGGGCAGGGGGGAGTGGCTTGCCCAGTGTTGTGCATAGGGACTGTTTGGCCGGCCCTGGGGCCGATCAAACAGTCCGTATGCACAACACTGGGCAAGCCACTCCCCCCATGCCCTCGAGCAGCACCGCCCACGGCGCCCACTCTACATAGCGAAAATGGTCCCGGCTGGGGCGCTCTCTACTGCGCCTCAGCGTTGTGATTGGCAGAGCGGAGGGAGGGAGGCTGCCTTTCATTCATGACGACATGACGACGAGAGCTTCAGGACGGCGGGAGCGGCAGTTTGGACGCATCCAGAAGCTGCGGTGTTGCAGGACGGAGCGGGAGTTGGAACGCATCCAGAAGATGTTGCAGGACGAGGATGGTAAGTTTTATAATCTTCTTTCATTTACCCACCCGCCTCCACCCCCCGTGACGACCCCCATCATGCCGGCCGTTACTGTGAAGTTATGAATGTAAAAAACTATTTTAGGCCCTCCTTAGGCCTAAAATAGTTATGTACATTCATTACTATTTTAGACCCTCCGGTGCCGTATCAATGCCAGTCAGGGCTGGCTTTAGGGCGTTGCGATCGGTGCCACCGCACCGGGTGCTGGAATCCTGGGGGCGCCGTGTTTGAAAGTTTATTATGCCTTTAAAGTACCTGCTGCAGCGTTTCTTTCACCCCGCAATTACCAGGCCTCACATAAATGTCAAGATAACTCGTGTGATTAATTATCTTCCTGGAGAGAGAGATCAGCATTTTGTATAGTTGTGGTTTTGACTTAGGTGAAGTTAGTGCAGAGGGTTAATATGCCTGCTGCAGAGAACGTGTACCATGTAGATTACAGATGTAAACAGATCAGCAGGTTACTTGCAATGTATAATTTAAAGTCCTTAGTCCTAATATAGAATAGTGAGGTATTAACTTTCATCCTAGAACTGCATACACGCTGCAAAGTACAGAACATTGATCAATGTTGCAAAAAGGGTTAATTTGGCTAGAAATCGATTCTTATTATTAAAGAAAACTCCCAACTATGCTGTTTCTTTTTCGACTCTGAGTTTGTGCTTCTCCACACCAAGCACTCTTAAACTATGCTGCCTACCAGTATGGATGACATGTGACTCCTACACTTTTAGTCCTTTGGCTTACGTAACATTTCCTACACAGTGATTTACACATGTATGATTGAATGTCTGTGTGTAATATGCGTGTGATGCAAAGTGCTCAGACACCCTGCACTGGTATGAGTGGCGCTATATAACTAATTCAATGCATCTGAGAGAGTGTGGTTATGGAGACTTGGTCACTGTTTTCGCCACCCAATCTTTGGCCCTAATGGAGACCTGAGGTGACATATAGTTCATCTTTCTTTGGCAATAAGGTCAGGCGGCTAACGCCAATGTTCCCTATTCTTTTAAAATAATGCAGTCAGGCTAAATGGATGGCACGGGTGCAAGCAGGAATGAAGCACGATATGGGACAGTTTTAAATGTGTTTAATTATTTCAAGTCTACATATCCTACCTACTTTTATAAATATTCTTGCTTTCTGAAATGTGGTTTAACCTGCATCCTTTGGGCCTTTTTTTTTTGTTCTTCAAAATTTCCTTGGCGTGAGGGTCCTGCAGTTCCCCTTTAGTCAATCAGGCTCGCTATGACACAAAACACATTTAGACCCTTTTTTTACGCCCCACCACTTTCAAATGTCACCAGCCACCACTGATTCTCTCACTTTGGGGCATATTATCAAGAACCTGCATTAAAATTATCGCCACTTTAGCGGCAGAAAAGTGCTGCTAAAGCGGCGATAATGGGCTTGATAATATGCCCTTGAGAATTCCCATAGAAGCCCATGTTCTGGTGTCAACATGGGCTTCTATGGGAATTCTCTGCGGCATATTATCAAGTCCATTATTGCCGCTTTAGCTAAAGTGGCGATACATTTAACGCCGTGCTTGATAATATGCCCCTTTGTGACTTGGTGTATTTCCATGGGTTATTTCCCCAGACCAGACTCCACATACTGGCTCCAAATTTGGTCCTGTGAATTGGTGAAAGTATGAGCTTGGCCAGTTTAATAATTCAGTTTTGAACCTACTGCCTGAGCTCCAGGCTAGAGTACAATCCTCGGTTAGTGACCTGGTGACATGACTCTCCCTCTAAATCTTTCTATCTTACTCCCATATAGCAGACAGAATACATTCAAGGGTCTTTAGTGAGCATTAAACCTGCATAATTTGGATATTTCCCCGCTAATTGTTCCCTTATTTAGAAGATTTCTCCCCCCAAAAAATCATACTAATTTATTCCTAAAACGCATTTTAAAGCAAAAAAATATGTGGATCAAAACATTATAAATGCCTTTGTTTCGATGTCTACAGTCAGGTTCCAGCTCAGCCGCTGAACGCTAGAGCCCTCATTCAGAATGTAAACCCTTGGTAAATATGCAAGAAATGGAGTTCCATCCCCTTAATATTCAATTTTATATCTACTTTGATAACATTTGCATTATAGCATCAGAACAAGTGGTCAAAATGTACACTTTCAAATACAGGAAACAGCTTGAAACTTTTTTCCACATATTATTTTTCATTAAAAAAAATGGTATCCATATATTGAGTTAGTGTTTGCCGTAATGTGTGTTCGTGGTAATACAGCGCCTGTTTGATTGACTTTAGAATAGATGAGAACTTTCCTCGAAACATTGACAGACGTCAAGCGGCAGCGGCCAGATACAAAGCGGAAGAGACTGTGCATGGCGCGCGAATGGAACGATTCTTTGAGCATGGTCGAAAAAACGTAGCTTTGACCCACCACAATTACTGTAGCAACCACTGGATCTTCGGCACACCTGAAGGAAAGCTGCAAAAATAAAGGTGCGCCGAGCGCATCCTGGGCAACACGTAGATGCTTTTTATGCTTTTTTAAAAAACGAAAGTTGCACGCTGTGACTACAATTAGCATAATTGTAAGCTCTTCTCTTAAAACAAATACATATTAAGAGAGAAGCTCAGATTCTGCCCTCCTCTGGTGTGAAAATGAGACAATCAAAATGTATTGTAATTACCTCAGTGATATTATAATTAGCTACGATTAAGTTATTCCATGCTGCTTTTCCCCTCTTGGCTACAATTAAAAAAGTATATATCTTCCTGCTGCATATTTCTGGTGATCATTTTACCTCGATACATGTCTGGTAAGTGGATAAATTAGAAGTAATTTTAAAGCACAGATCCGTTAAAACATATATCTTCCTATTTAACTCTATTAACTCTTTGCGTCTCCTTTAGGGGATGTCTCCTTCTCTGCGCTTCAGGGATACCAGCTTTCCTCGAGAAGGAAAGGACGTCAGAATCACAGTGTCTCTGAGAGAGGTCTCCCTGGCCCAGCTCGCTTCCTGCCTTTAATAAACGCATTGCATTTGGAACATTGTAAGGTTGGGAGAGCTATGGTAAACTATGGGCGGTGCCAGGCCTTCTTTATTGAAGGCAATTGCATTACACTGTAAGCATCTTACTTTTAAATAGCGTTCAATACTAATTGGTAAGGCCCTTATTGCAATGTATCTATCTTACTTTCAAGTACGGTTTTATACTCTGGGTGGATGGAATTCCGCAGAGTTACATGAAAACTCAGCGAGATTCCGTGGAGATCCACCCTAGGGAATGCCATTTGTAATGCGGAGTGGACAAAACAGCGCAAACTCCGTTGGTGGAGCAAAATTCATTGCCCACCTCTATTTAACACTAACTTCTAAGGCCTCCATTACAAACTGGACCAGTAAAATGAGGAGATAATACCTCATGGGGAATTCAGTGAGGGTTTTCCCACGCGTGGTCCCTCCACATCATAAGGTTTAGCTTGTTGGATGGGTATTACGCAGATATATTGCATTTTCTCCATTTCAGAGCTTCAAATGCGTTGATTCCCAGTACAGATTGTCCTAGGTTTTTCCTAGTAAAGTTGGTTCTGGGAAAACTTTCAGGTCTGTATGGTAATTTTGCACAAATTGTAATCCTGATTTGCATAGAAACAGGAGTTTACACCAAAATCAGGATTATCAGCATTATGGGAGCGAATGCCTAGGCTTTCAGTCCTAACCAGAGGGTGTTGTTCTACCCTTCAATTGAATCGTTTACTCTAGCCCAACGCGACTTTCCCTGCTTATTGGATCTCTTATGTTTACTCCCCTCAACTGATATTTTCAATAAGAACCCTCTAACTACCATTGCCCGCGAAGAAGAATGAAATGACACAGAACAAGTGGGGGACCGCCCTATATTAAGGGGCGCAAGTCTGCTGAGTCGTGGAGCTCCTAAATGTGTTCAATATGCCTACTGCGTCAACAGGCACACAAAATCAACAGGCACCTGGATGCAAATCTAAAAAACGCGATTTCCATGGCCTGCAGGACATGACATTGAGTCTGTCTAATTGACAGTAAAGTTACAGTTCCACCTCCATGCTACAAAAGTCACACATATCCTGCAGAAGCCCAACTGACCATCAGGATGCAAGCCCTGAGGGGTCTCGTGAAAGTAGAGCTCGTTCCTGCAGGGGAGCATTCTATCAGAAGGAAGAGGGGTGAGCACCGGGAACACTACCCAGAGTGACCACTGCTTTACAATGAACAGTTAGCAAAATGGATGTTGTGAAAAAGCAGTATTCTGTATGTAGGAATCATGGTAAGCAAAAAAAAGGGCGTTTTACGAAGATTTCAAAACAGAAATGCAAGTATAAAAGAAGTGACTGACAAGTTAAGCCACAGGCTGCTGGATCCGTGGTGGCTTTTATAGGCAAGAAAAGAGGCAGACTGTGTGGATCTTGTATATTTTTCTGTACTATCTTCCTACGACTCTAAGTAACTCATGAGTGCATCAGCATACTTTGTGATCCACGTGTTACACCTTGATAGACCGCTGATGCAGGATATAAACTCTTCAGACCCCTGATGCAGCAGGAAAGCTCTTCAGACCCCTGATGCATCAGGAAAGCTCTTCGGACCCCTGATGCAGGAGGTAAGCTCTTCAGACCCCTGATGCAGGAGGTAAGCTCTTCAGACCCCTGATGCAAGAGGTAAGCTCTTCAGACCCCTGATGCAGGAGGTAAGCTCTTCGGACCCCAGATGCAGGAGGCAAGATCTTCAGACCCCTGATGCAGGAGGTAAGCTCTTCAGACCCCTGATGCAGGAGGTAAGCTCTTCAGACCCCTGATGCAGGATGTAAGCTCTTCAGACCCCTGATGCAGGAGGTAAGCTCTTCAGACCCCTGATGCAGGAGGTAAGCTCTTCAGACCCCTGATGCAGGAGGTAAGCTCTTCAGACTCCTGATGCAGGAGGTAAGCTCTTCTGACCCCTGATGCAGGAGGTAAGCTCTTCAGACCCCTGATGCAGGAGGTAAGCTCTTCAGACCCCTGATGCAGGAGGTAAGCTCTTCAGACCCCTGATGCAGGAGGGAAACTCTTCAGACCCCTGATGCAGGAGGTAAGCTCTTCAGACCCCTGATGCAGGAGGTAAGCCCTTCAGACTCCTGATGCAGCCAGAAAGCTCTGCGGACCCCTGATGCAGGAGGTAAGCTCTTCGGACCCCTGATGCATCAGGAAAGCTCTTCGGACCCCTGATGCAGGAGGTAAGCTCTTCAGACCCCTGATGCAGGAGGTAAGCTCTTCAGACCCCTGATGCAGTAGGTAATCTCTTCAGACCCCTGATGCAGCCAGAAAGCTCTGCGGACCCCTGATGCAGGAGGTAAGCTCTTCAGACTCCTGATGCAGGAGGAAAGCTCTTCAGACCCTTGATGCAGGAGGTAAGCTCTTCAGGCACCGGATGCAGGAGGTAAGCTCTTCGGACCCCAGATGCAGGAGGTAAGCTCTTCAGACCCCAGATGCAGGAGGTAAGCTCTTCAGACCCCTGATGCAGGAGGTAAGCTCTTCGGACCCCAGATGCAGGAGGTAAGCTCTTCAGACCCCAGATGCAGGAGGTAAGCTCTTCAGACCCCTGATGCAGGAGGTAAGCACTTCAGACCCCTGATGCAGGAGGTAATCTATGCAGACCCCTGATGCAGGAGGTAAGCTCTTCGGACCCCAGATGCAGGAAGTAAGCTCTTCAGACCCCTGATGCAGGAGGTAAGCTCTTCAGACCCCTGATGCAGGAGGTAAGCTATTCGGACCCCTGATGCAGGAAGTAAGCTCTTCGGACACCTGATGCAGGTGGTAGGAGGTAAGCTCTTCAGACCCCTGATGCAGGAGGTAAGCTCTTCGGACCCCAGATGCAGGAGGTAAGCTCTTCAGACCCCAGATGCAGGAGGTAAGCTCTTCAGACCCCTGATGCAGGAGGTAAGCTCTTCAGACCCCTGATGCAGGAGGTAATCTATGCAGACCCCTGATGCAGGAGGTAAGCTCTTCGGACCCCAGATGCAGGAAGTAAGCTCTTCAGACCCCTGATGCAGGAGGTAAGCTCTGCAGACCACTGATGCAGGAGGTAAGCTCTTCAGACTCCTGATGCAAGAGGTAAGCTATTCGGACCCCAGATGCAGGAAGTAAGCTCTTCGGACACCTGATGCAGGCGGTAGGAGGTAAGCTCTTCAGACCCCTGATGCAGGAGGTAAGCACTTCAGACCCATGATGAAGGAGGTAAGCTGTTCAGACTCCTGATACAGGAGGTAAGCACTTCCGACCCCTGATGCAGGAGGTAAGCTCTGCAGACCCCTGATGCAGGAGGTAAGCTCTGCAGACCCCTGATGAAGGAGGTAAGCTCTTCAGACCCCAGATGCAGGAGGTAAGCTCTTCGGACCCCAGATGCAGGAGGTAAGCTCTTCAGACTCCTGATGCAGGAGGTAAGCTCTGCAGACCCCTGATGCAGGAGGTAGGCTCTTCAGACCCCTGATGCCGGAGGTAAGCTCTTCAATTTCCAGTGGCTTTTTCTCGTCCTGTATGCCTACCCTGAGGATGTGCATTTCAGACGCGCATTCTGCAGTCAATCCTAGTGTCTCAAAGCCCGCCAAGTAACTGAAATGCGCTATTGGTTTGCAATATGGAACACCTAAATATATACATTATAAAATGGTAGTACAAAAAATATTTAGTACGTTGTCCTACTCTTCTGTCAGCAAAAGGAAAAACTGAAATATTAGCTATTGGGTGGGCTTCCTTCCGTATCCACCTGGTAAGAAGTGACGAGTTCCTGCAGTCAGGCATGAGTTGGAGAGGTGATTAAATGCCTTTCAGGCTTGTAATAATATCCATGGCTGGTCGATATCAGAGGCGCTGCCTGCTCCACCTGTGCTCTGAGGACGCCCGGTCCTGCCTCTGAATGCATTCCGACGTGGTCATGTCAGCCGATGCTTGACTGGCCGTCGAGCCCTCGCTCCCACTCGCCTGTGGCTGTACTGAATATTTCTCATGCACTGTGGCACTGTCAGAGTAAAAATAACACAGACATTGTTTTGCCAGAGGTGCACCATGTATCACGAGAGTTTAGACATTCCCACCTCTACCGCTATTCAGAGTTTGTGAAGCAGTAAGGAGAGAGGCGGGCTCAGGGCACCCTGGGAGGCTGTGGATATGATGTGGGAGATATGGGTGGGCTGCTGTTTATCATCACAGGTGCTGCACCCACGCGCACGCACGTGCAGCCAGCTCAAGAAGTGTGTAGCCCGGTAAGTGCCCTACAGGGGGCAGGGTGCAGCAGCACCGCAAAGGCCATCGAAGTCTGACTGCAGGCTTCTGTCTTTATTAGGAGCCCGGAGCATGTATTTCCTAGGGTAGGGGGACCAGGCTCTTAGCATTCAGGGCCTCTTTTACAAGCCTCTTGTGTTGCCACTGCATCACTCTTTTGTGAGGCAGCGGCAGCGCAATCAGTGCGCCACACTGCACCATGTCTACACACTGATGCATTGGGTCCAACGCGTCAGTTTGTCGAGCCAGGTATAATGTATGCAGAGTAGATGTTCCCACACAAAAAGCGACCTAGAAGTGGCGCAGTAACATTTACAACCTTTCACTGCGTCACTCTACAACTTCACTGCGTCAAAATCCATATGCCTGCTCAGACCAGGTGTAAGAAATGACGCAGGGCTTTTACAATAGGACTCGCCTATGTTTTGTGATGCATTGCTGGAGTACAGTCAGTTTTACGACCAACCCCAGCAATACGCCACTTTTGCGCCAACAAATGTGTATCACTTTTTGACGCATCTGTTAATCCTTGCACCATGGAACCCTGAATTGTAAATACAGTACATCCATGGTGCCACAAGGACATTTGTGGCAGGCAGAAGGAAACTTATGCATCGATGCTGATGCGTCAGTTTCTTGTAAATAAGGCCATCAGAATCCATACAATTTATAGTATTAAAAAGGAAGCCTCAACAGCGCAAAACATTTTTTGATTTTATAAAATGAGTATCACATCCCAGTGTCCATTGACAATATCGCTGAAAGAATGTAGATGTCTGCTGCCTCGATTCACAGATGGGCAGCAAAGACTTCTTTTTCAAGCTTGCAGAAGTTTGCGTGTTTTTCACTCTGTTGCTCTGGGCAAATATCTGATGAGGAAAAATGTGTGCCAGTGACCACCACGGGCACTGGAACAACTCCCGAGTACACTACTAATGCTCATTCCATGCCTATTTATATTACTCCCTCCACCTAAACCCACTTCCTCTATGAAACTCAACGCTACCGCCTCTAAAGGCTGATCAGTTTCACGTCTTTTCTGTAAATTGTGGACCAGAAATGGTTTCCTTGCCATGAGGGAGCACAGTCAAATAAATAATATGTATTTCATTTAACACATCTATAAAGCAAGGCCTGACCCAGTGATAAACACAGTAGTAAGCCCACTTTAAAAGTTCAATATATATCACACAGAGAAAACTGATGAGAAATTAAAATGAGGCATGAAGTGAGCACAATTCAACAGGAGAGAAACAAATACAGAGAATAGGAACAGCCAAAAAGACATTAATGATTGACTGAATTAAAAGACTGACTGAGGCCAAGACATGACTGAGAGTAAAGTGTTCCAAGGCTTTGAAACATTCAAAGTAAAGGATGAAAAATATCACGATTACCCCCAAGACTTTCACTCAATTAGTATTCTAAAAACATCTGGTTGTACCTTGTTAGTTAGATTTTTTTTTTTATTGAGAAACAGCATCAATTTGATTTTACCAATTCTAAATGTGCCACTTCGAAACTCTGGTCTGTTCCATTTAAATGAATTAAAATAAATGTAAGGTTGTTGTGAAAAGCAACACTTCCGTTTTTTTAATAGATTAAAAATAATTGCAAAAATCATGAAGACATCTTAAATTAAATAGGTTTCCATTGGTGACACTAACAAAATGAAATCTTTGTGGTTATACCACCTGTAACAACTTTTCCACATT
This sequence comes from Triturus cristatus, assembly GCF_964204655.1. Taxonomy (NCBI): domain Eukaryota; kingdom Metazoa; phylum Chordata; class Amphibia; order Caudata; family Salamandridae; genus Triturus; species Triturus cristatus. Next base: position 595,959,853 of record NC_140583.1, read on the forward strand.
ACCTCACACATGTAAGCCAAATCTTTAACCCTTCTCAGCGCAGGGACACTCCTCGGAGGAGCCGTGCCCTTTACAAATCCCCCATAACATAACATAGCAAAACACCAACACCTCAACCTTATGCCATTAACCAACCCCCTTAATCCTTGACCTTCATACCCTAAACCCCATAGAGTTAACCCTATACCGCTAATCCTTAAGCCCTTACCCAAAATTATACCCTCAACCCCAAACCTCTAACCCTATATCCTTAACATTAATTGTTAAACATTTAAAACACTTAGCCCTATACCGTTAACCCTATATCCCTAATACCATTAACCCCTAAACCTTTTAATATTATTTCCCAAACGTTTAAACCTATACCCCAAACCCTTAACTTTTAACAATGAATGCTTAATTGTATATCGCAAGCCATTAACCTATGCCCTCAACAATCCCTATGACCCTAGCCCCTATCCTGTAACCGTATAGTCCCAAAGCTTAACTCTATCTATTTAACCCAATATTCTCACATCAAACCATTACTTCCTGTACTTTGTAGCTTATATCCTTTACCCATAACCATTAACCCCTTCACCTCTTTCACACTGTTATAACTTCAATAATTGTTGGGACCAAACAGTGTGGAAAGTGTTCGTTTACCTCACAATTTTTTATCACTAATAATTGGGAAGTGCTTCATTTTTCAGACGTGTTATTTTGAAGTTGTGAGGCAATAACACATCTGTTTAGATTGCCAAGTATTGTTGGCCCCCACGTGTGCGTCCCGCGCATTGCTTTGGATGACAGGCAAACACTGTGTAAGCAGCTGAAGCGCAGAGCAGCGGTACCCAGCGAAAGTCTGCAGCCAGCCAACACTGTTATTTATGTACTTAGCTCAGGAGATTGGAAGCTACCAAGTAAGGAAGCCAGGATGTTAAGAGGTCCCCAAAGGCAATGAGTGTTGAATAAGTTGTTAAGCAGGAGAATTGGAAGTCCTTTGTCATCATTCTGTGTGTAACATTGATTGATGTGAGGCTGAACAGCTATTGGATTTAGATAAGTGAGACAGAGTGAAAGATCTTCAACAACTGGTGAGCAGGAGGCTGGAGCGTGCAAAATAACAGGTTCTGTCCTGGGTGGGCTGAGGCTGGGCGGAGCCAGTAGCACTGTGTTTTGTGGGTGCTCAGTTTTAAAATAAACGTAAGCATTGTACCTTCTTTCTTGGTGGGGCCCAGTGCCAACAGCCAAAGTGCTCATTCTCAGAAGAAATCACTTTAAAGCGCAGGTTAGACAATGCCGTAAGAACTCGCAAATAGAGTAAAAACTGCGGTCCTTATTTATGAAAGTCTTTCGCCGCCGTTGTGGCAGTTTTTGTGACACTGTGGCAGTGTGAAAAATGCGCAACACTGCGCCATATTGACAAAGTTACGCAACTAGGCAGATGCGTCACTTCGTAAACCCCTGCACTACATTATACCTGCGCCACGTATAATGTATGCAGGGTGGGCGTTCTCCCATAAAAATGACTCGTAGAAGTGGCATAGTGAAATCTATGATATTTCACTGCGTCACCACTACGAGTTCTCTGCGTCAAATGATTACACCTGCTTCACAGCAGGCGTAAGGACTGACGCAGGCCCTTTTACACGTGACACATCATGTGTAATGACACATTGCTGGAGTTGCATCAGTTTTGCAACACACTCCAGCAATGCATTATTACTGTGCCACCAGATACATCAGGATTCCTGACGCATCTGGTCAATCCTTGCGACATGGAGCGCCATACTGTAAATACGGCGCATCCGAGGTGTCGCATGGAGGGCACAATGTAAAGTGTTGCATCCCTGTCTTCAACCAGCGATGCAACCCTTTTCATAAATGAGGCCCTGCATTGTTTCATTTCTGGTTTCTAGTCCCCGGTTCAGAACATTTAGACGCCCTGACTGATTTTGACCCAACACCCTTTTCTCTTGCTGAATTAGAAAACACTGTTGTGTATAGTCAGACATTATCCCAAAAATGCGATTAAAAAGTACATCATATAAAGAATTCATTTGGTATTTTTTTATTAGCATGTCTGCATTCTTTTTCACTTTTCCTCTACAGGGATTAAAAATCTGCCATCAAGTTATTCATATTTCTCTGCTTAAATTAAAATCATGTTTCAAAGTGTAATGCACCCCGACCTAGCCATCTAATATATTCATATTGTGTGGAGAGTATCACACCAACAACGTGTGTTGCACAGCTGAAATGAAAGAAGGTGGGCTACAGTGACTCGAGTGTCATGAGAAAGGGCAGACGTATGGAGTGAAAACTCCCAGAGTTACCATCCATCGAGGATTGTCCTAGAAAATTCCGGTTATGGTCTGCTCGGATATGAAGGAACCCTTCCCTTGTAGGGACTTCCACTGTGTAAAGGTTTCATCCTGGTCAAGTCAGAGACAAATCCTGTCATTTTCGGACCTATGCTGTTTAGATATGGACAAAGACTTAGCATACTTTTGCTCATGGCTAACTTGAACCAAAGCTGGCATCCCTAAGTGCAGAAGAAACAGTGCCTCTTGAACGTCAGTAGGGTTGGGCTGGAGCATTCCCTTTGAGCATTCCCATGGCAGATTGCCATACAGCCAGGTCTTTCAAAGTTGCTAGTCCTTCAGGTAATCTGGAAATGTTCTTGTAGTTCATTGTGGTATGTGAAGAGCTCAACCCCAATCCTACAGGATATCCATAAGTACATTTCTGTCGAGAAATCTGATCTCTGTACTGGTTATTGTTAGTGACATGCCCCAACTTTCTCTGCCCTTCAGAAGTGTTAGCTATTCCAGAAATCTCCTGATACTATTTTAGGGACAAGTCCCTCTGTCAATTGCAAGTAATGTTTCAGATTTGTTTTCAATATGCATTACTTCTGAGATATTTACTAACCATTAACATCTACATACACTAGTTTTAGGCACATATCAACCGACCTCCCCAAATCCATACCTGCACTTATCCTAAATCTGGTCAGCTTTAAGCAGGCTCATTGATAAGTGTCCCTGGGCTGAGAAGGCTGTACATTGACTGAGGTCATGGTCCTTCAGATTGTTAAGAAGACAATTTTATTTAATGAACTAAACAGCTATACTCCTCCAACCATTTCTACATTGTGAGACAGTGTAAAAGCTGATCATTCTTTACACGACACACAAACCAATTTTGACAACGAAAGCTCTAATGTGCACTTTGCACACTTCTAGAACAACAACACTGAAACTGAGAAAAGGTGGAGTACTAGCACCATAAACATGTACTTGGATATGTAGAAACTGCAAGATTAATAAAATAATGAATGTAACATTTTTATTAACTGATTACTTTGTATTTTAACAAAGTTGTTATGAAAATTTTAAGATGAAACTTAGCATTCTATTGAGTTCATTGTAAAGCACCACAGCAATATAGGCAGTGGTGAATGTATGTATGCAATCTACTATATGGCTGAAACTTTCAGTATAAATGCCTAACATTATTAAGATCTTATATTTTTAGGAACGATTGTATTTTAATTAATTTAGGAATAGCTTGCTCATAGGTACTTTTTGAAATTTTGGTAGTAGGCCATATAAAGTTGAACATTTCTGTGTAATAATCACTAACAACCTTATCAGTATCCTCATATATGATATGTTATTTCGTTATACTATAACTTAATTGTGAGTTTATTTTACTTAATAAGAAATGCTAACTTTAAAAAGGCTTTGATTTACCCTTTTCCTTAGGCTGCATCATTTCATAGCCCGGTGTAATGGACTTTTGCTACGTTCCCTCAAACGTTGCTTATCTGTTCTGTGTATGCAACATTCTTTAATCAACAAGATACTTTTCAGTACTTCTTTGTGTATGAATTAGTGGGAACCTAACCTTTCGACTAAATCTGTGAGAAGAACAAAAGTAAATAGTCTCTTTTTCAACTAACACGTGAGGACGGAGTAGATAGTTGCTTCTCATGAGCAACATGGGAAAATATGTTGGCATATCAATTTTGTACCTGGTGAATGGAAGAGTGGTCACAATATGGTCAGACCATCGTATGGTGACAACCGGTGTCACAAATGGATGATTTGGAGCATAAACACGTACTTTCCTAGGAGGAAGAACGGCCCCTTCACTTCCTTGCCGCCAGAATGCCTGTTGGACTATCTTTACATGACCCTTGCCTTTTTCCCTTGATGATTAGGGTGCCTGCTGGATGATTTAGAGATGTCTGGTGACAGACCAGACCTGAACTTTCCTGATTAATGCTCCACTTCCCTTGCCCATGTCCATGGAACTTTTTCCTTAATGGACTCTCACTTGATCCCTTTGCCCATGCAAGGAGAACTCTTGTGAACCATCCTCCTTTCTTTGTTGGTGGTAGGAATTTCTAACTCTAAACCATCTTAATATGTTTTCCGTTACCAAGAAATAGATTGACTTTGACTAAATGTGTGGACTTATACTACGAGCTGTTACACTCATGACAGAGTTTTTTAACTAATTATATGCATTGATTTTGGATCTTTAATATAATAACCAAATGTATCTAAATTTGTCTGAGTCTTTTATTGTGTCGTAATGTTCTTGCTACAGACATTGTGCTTACAACTATCTGATATATAATTGCATGATATTGAGAGTTATACATTATTTTCAGAACATCAGGTTCTTTTGCTTTTGTTCTGTTTTCAGCAGAGCTCTTGGTTTGTGTAATTCTTAATAGGTTGAACTTCTTTAGGAGGTTGGGTCTTCCAGTTGCAATACTTTATTTTTATAGCATGTTTCTGAGAATAGTCTATTTGAACCTGATCTCTAACTTGTGAGTTGACTACCAATTATTGTTGCCCATTGGTTGGCCAATAGTGGGATATCCTGATTTCTCACCCCTAACTATGACATGAAGAAAGCTTCATCTGAGGACCAAAGCCTCTGTGGGTGAAGTCTTGAATCTGAGTGAAGAGAATTCCGCTGCAAAAATTGGCATGAGTGCACTATATACTCTTAAATGCAACCTTGGTGATGTTTCTGTCTCAAACTATGTGATGTGTTCTCCTCCAACATATACCCTTCTCAGGAGGCACTTGCCATGAGTGGTGCACAAAAATGCTAAAACATAATCTTCTTTGTTTCTTTTCAAAGGCGGTAATTGGGTAAAATTCTTACCCACTTGTGAAAACGGTGACATCATCAGCATCAATCTTGATGGATGGAAGGGGCATTTCTAGCACGGGATTTGTCGGCATTAGTAGCCCTCTCTTATGGAAATGTATAAACTAAATAATTGATGGTTTGTGTGAGTGATCAAAATCACACAGTTCAGTACAACATAATTTCCCATTTATTAGAGGGGATAGTTGAGGATTTTATATTGTACATAGGGTGGAAAATGTACCTTTGTCTGCAAAGTCTGGCACATTTAGGAAATCTGCAACAGAGGAGCATGACTAAGTTTTACAAATTTTCTGATGCAAAAAATCTTTGTCTCCAGGCCCAGATAAATGTAATGGTTTCAAGCAGCCTGATGTCCTTCATATTATGGGTGGGACATCTTGCAACTGTAAAACAACAGGGATTACACAGCAGTTAATAGAGAGACAGTAAATGGGATTGGGATGTGTTTTTTTCAGGAGTTATGGAATCCTGCGCAAGTGCTATGAAGGTATTATACCCATTACAACATTGATACGGAGGGGTGTATATATCTAACAGAACAAAGTGCGGTGCACGGGGTGTGATGCAGAGCCGGCTTGGTAGGAGGCTACTACAGAGTTGTGGCTCTATGTCTACTGCTCTCACTGCAGCGGCAGTGGTTTCCTGCTGCCTTCAAGGGCCGTTATATCTGCCCTCTTTTTTAACTTTATGAGTTTTATGAACTTTACACTTTGCAAAGTGTAGAAACTATAATCTAGAGGAATATTTACCATCTAATAAGCAATTCAATTAATATTCTGCTGGTGTTTATCTTTGAACCTTTGAGGCAGCTAGAGGTGCGGTGTCTGGCCTGTAAAGCTGTCAAAGGGTTGTTACCAAATAAACTTCCTGTTACCTCAGAAGAAACCTCCTTCCTTTCTTTACCATAATTTTGTTGACAAGTTGGTCAAGGACACCACTACTGGAACAACACTAATTTACGCTCTCTACTTCCACAAGAATATATTATGGTTTTGTCAGTGAGCTTTCTATTAATATGCCATCCCTACATACTGCCTAAGATTATTACAATTATTCAATGCTGCTATCCTAAATACACCCTACCTTTTGCTATATTTGCTTACCCTCTCCAGTGCAATTTAGTGACACGCTGTATCCTTCTCATAAGTTAATATTGACAAAATATGTAAGGGACAGTGAAGGATATATTGTTGGTGCACTGCAACACGCTGATCCCCATTATGGGTAAGTCATCTTTTGAGATGATGAGAGGCAGATCTCCAAGTACAAAATCGGTGCCAACATGGATATGGGAAGAGAAAGCTGAAGAACACAGTGGAATGAATGGTACATGACACATTAATTAAAGGATAGTGCAGGGAGATTGGATCAACGTCAAACCAGGTAGAGTCGGTCAAATATTGTCCAAATTCAAAGGCCCTTGTAATGTGCGAGTGGTAGGTGGAAATGAGGTGAAACTTGGTGGTGGATAAACATGGAACCCAAGACAGGTAGCATTGCACCAGAAGGGCTTTCCTTTATGTGAAGAAAATGAGATGTATTGTAACTTTAATCCAGGGAAATGTTTAAAATGTAAAAAGAATGCAGATGAAAGTTGACATCAAGTTTTGCTGATGTTTGTCTTGAAACCTCTGAAGCAGATGGAGCTGTGGTGCCTGCCCTGTAAAAGGTGTCACAGGGTCCGTGGCAAATACACTTCCGGTTTACTTCAGCAGAAACCTCCTCAATCTATTTACGATGCAATGCTCATGAAGGTTTTAAAACAAAAAGGGGAAGTTGCACATTATTGCATTATTTTCTGTTTTCCTAAAGGTGCAGCAGTGGAGGAAATATAATGTGATGCATAAAGTGCTTTCCTTAACTCCATATTACAAGGTAAAATTTGTGGCAAGTTGCCCTCCCCACAGCCTGACTTAACACAGTGTTGGGAAGAATCACGTTCATATGCAGTCAGTTTTTATAAGTGTCCCAGAGGCAGTCTTTTTCCAAGATAAAATCTTAAAACACATTGCCTCCAATGATTGATTGATTTGATTTGATAGTTATAAAGCGCAGCATTCACCCACAGGCATCAAGGCGCTAGAAACCAGCCGTACATACCCCAAAAAATAGAAAAAGTGAGAGAGCTCCAGCTCACCGCTAGACTGTGAACAACCAGGTTTTGAGGGCTTTTCTGAAGGGATAGATCTGAGAGCAAGAGGTAGGGAATTCCAGAGTTTACTTGCTGCCACTGAGCTACATTGGGGCACCAAGTTTCTGAGGCTCACAAGAACAACATTGCATGTGTCTTTGATTTAGGTAATGATAATGTGGTCTTTCACCAGTGGTGCTTCCCTTTTGGATCTCAGTTTTGCACTACCTGTATACATCTTTATTCATCAGGTTAAAGACCAGAGCAATTGCATTGAGCCACATATCAGTTGCAGTTGATCTAAATTATGTGAAAGCCATTGTCATTGAATTAACTTGAATGGATATTTTGTTTGGAGATAATAGGCTCTCTATGTTGTCCATATGACTAAATAGATGTGGGGCATTCGCTGAAGCAATCATCTTTGATTTTGTTTGCCTTTGATTACTTTGCTGACATCCATTCAGTAGTTGCAAAGGAAGTTGAATTTGGCCATAAGTACTTTCTGAAGCTCTTTTTGGTCCTCTGCATTTCTTCTTTTCCTAAAAATCATGGTTACTGATAATTCAGCTCTTACTGCTGTGGGTACATCTTTTGGGGATCGCCTCTCTTTTAATATCAACGTGGGCATTGAAGGCCAGGACACTTTGGAGTTTGATTATCAAGGATCTCCAGAGAATTTACTAGATTGTTAACTGGTGTTTGCCATCTCCTAGTGACCAGGGATAGCTCTGTTATAGGGAACACTAAGCTTCTCCAGTTTACTCATGTAAGAAATCTGGCTATACAGTAGGGTCAGCCCAAATATTTCACCTTTTGCTGGACTCTATATTTTTGGTGGTTTTAGAACTCAGTGCACTTTGCCCCTGCTAATTAGTGCCTGTGCTCTCCCTTTAAACATGTTCAAATTAGCATATTCAAAATTGGTATATTTAACGTACCTATAGGTCCATAGTATATGGTACAAAGTGTACTCAGGGCCTGTAAGTTAAATGTCACTAATGGACTGCAGCACCTATTGTGCCATCCACTACAGTGAAAGTGTAAACAGGGGTTCAAGCCTCCCAGTGTAGCATAAATGTAGCAGCGCAAAAATTGAAATTTGCCCTTCCACAATAAACCCATTTGACAGGTTAAAACCTTCTTGTATGTAGGCCTTGCAGTCTACAAGGAAGGGTGCATGGTATTTAAAAGTAGAACATGTACACATTTAATGTTAATGTGTCTTTACAGTGACTAGCACTCACAAGCTATTTTTCACTGTGGCATGCCTATCTGTCCTATGTAGAAAAGCAGAGTACAGATTACATATCCTAAAACTGTATTGCAGAAATGGAACTCACTAAAACAAAAAAAGACAACTATTTTAATAGTTATCAAAAAATCCAATGAAGTTGTTAAGTTGGTTTTATAACAAATCTCAAGGAAAATGAACTTTTAAAAATTTAAATTTTTCCTGCCTGACGTTCCCAGAGGGTACATTTCTCCGTGTTCTGCCAGACAGTATTTAGCATTTGAATAGGTGTGAAAAAGGTGTGTAGTGCTTCCAAGCAACAAACAATAAGCTGACCTGAAAGGGCAGAGATAATTCCTTTGAAGAATATGTTGTGTGGGGCTATGAGCATCCTTTATGACATTACAATGTCAAATCCTGCTTGAATATCAGATCCTGCTTGACCGGCCTGCTTGGTTTACATATAAAAACCGCAGCACACTTGAAAGGAAGGGAAACAGGATGCCAAAACAGTTCTTGTGTATTCACTGTCAGTTGCTGGAAACCCCTACTTTTGTTCTGTATGGTTTCTGTCTCTCGGTTTATTGTGGGTACAGTGATTGCCCCAAACTGGAGTTTGGAGTTAGATGTGGTAGGATACTAGGATTACCATAGTACACTCCCCAACATTAACCCACAGCCCTCAGAGCCAAAGTTTAGTGTGGTCGAAGACTTTTGCCATCTTGAAAATGCCCAAAGTTCGTAGGGTTAGCTCTGGAAACCTTTTTCCCTATTGGTTAGGGCACATCCAGGAGTCATTCCCACTCACTAGTTATTGTCAGGCATGCATGTGGTACCTCGAGACACTGACTTCTGAACAATCCTGAACCTGAGGAAGATCAGAAGAGGACCAAACTTGTTGTCTGTGACCTGAGTAGGGCCCAGAAGGACCGGAATACTCTCTCTTGTACACCGGATAAATAGGTGGACACCAAAGGTCATAAAAATTACACCCTGTTAAAGCTACCGGGGCACAAAAAGCTATATGAGAGGTCTTTTCCTGCAACTACCCAGCTGCCAAGTGGCAACTAGCCCCGGGCCCTGCTGTTTGGTCTCTGCCTGGCACCCTCTGAGTCTCCAAGTACCTCCCCTGAAGACCTGAGGGGCTTTAGAAGTGGACTCCTGTGCTATGGTGGTTTGGGACTTGAAAGGACTAAAATCAGATAGTAAAGTCTTTGACCAGGACGAGCCTGGTTGGTGTATCTGACCCGCGGTCCATCGGTCTCAGCATCAAAATTGTGCCAGTCTACTGCAGTCTTTGACTATCCTTGGCACTTTGTGATTCTTGGTGCTTGGTGCTATTCCTATTTAACACATTAAAAATTCATATCTCCAGTTCCCCATGTTGGATTTTTGTCATTTGTGTAATTTTGTTCCTCGGGTTGGGCTATATTCTTCTAATTTGGTTTGAGATATTTATTGTTTTGCATTTCAGGTCTATTACTGTTTTCATGCTGGATAAATACTTTACACCTTGCATTAAGTTAAGCCAGTCTGCTTTGTGCTAACTACCAGGGGGTTGAGCTTAGGTAAATTTTGGGACTTAAAGGGTTAACCCTGATAGAGGTTGTGATTATTCTGTGAGATGGGTATTCACCCACCCCAATTAATAATCCAATTTCTTACAATTGAGAATCATGAACTCTGGGTCTTTGGTCACTAGTTAAGATCCTTTGCTGTCCAAGCTTCCTCCTTCTTTGCTCTAGAAGGGACTCACTTTTTTCAAACTATCATTGAAGAGACCCAAGACTTGTAGTTGTTTTCAGTACGTGTTATTCAGTGGTGTAATGAATTATGAGGGGGTCCCCCTGCAAGGTATGTGGTGGGGCCCCCTCCTGACTCAATCATGAGCTCTCAGGCTAGAGCACTGTGCTGAGCGAACCCCTGGAGCTTGGGCCCCCCCCCCCGCACCGCAGGGGCTGCCTGTGTTACGCCCCTGGTGTTATTCCCCTACAATATTCCTTCCAACTGTGATTGCTCGTGACATAGTTGTATCCATGCCTATTTTTCCCAACACCCTCCAGCACATGGTAGTTGCTCTCCTCCACTCAGACCAATGGCAAAGCACGCTTAGTCCACCAGCCAATAATAAGCCTCTAAAGCAAAGGAGCTGTGAAAAACACAGATGTCATTGCAGAAGATACAAAGAAGGCAGCAGTGTGTAGCACACACCAAACAGGACTCACAGGCGAGCACATGCAATCAACCACTTCTGATGTCCTTCTTCCCTGATGCCTCTGACTCCTGGCGCTCTCACAGAATCATCTTCTATAACTCTTGCTGTTGATGGATAAATGTGAGAGTATGGAGCTAACATGAAAATAGTAAATTAAACATAATACATATAGCAATCAAGGTGAGCTCTATTATCAATGCAATGATAGTGATAATGTATTTTCTTTGAGGAGGTAGAGTGAATTGTCATGTGGTAATTAATAAATAAATGGTGCAAGTTGGGTTCACGTAGTTAAAACACAGCCAATATAAGAGTTCTTGACCATATTTGGATTTACTCAGCCAGAGCCTCTCAAGGCTTGCTTAAATCATTTGCTGTTTCGCAGTTATCTGTACAGTAAAAGATGGGATGGGCTCTCAGTAAACTATACAGTGCTTTCAAAGGTGCACAGTCTTGCTCTCCTAGGGGGCAAAGTAACTCTCTGCAAGGTGTACAGTAAATGTTTGGAAATGGCAATAAAAAGATTTAGTTTTTTTTTAAAAAGGTGGGTGCAGACTGTCCATATTATGTAAATATTATGACCCTAATTCGAAAATGCCTTGTGCATGGCATAGAACACTTTGCATTTAAAAATTGTTTACTTTGAGAGTCAGTATATTGCTATTAGGATATCGTAGGGTGTCTTCCAGTTTACAGCCAATCATTCTGCTTGATTTTGTGTTCATTGTTATCTATTGGTGAGATTTAATGTTGGGCCAGCAAGAGTGTATGGCATCATTATCATCAAAAATGTTTATTTCGGATATAATAATCTATAAAAAAACAATATAGTAAGATTAAAAAGATATGAAACAAACAATTTAGTTTAAAATAATAAATACCATCAATCACATACAAAGCCAGCATCATAAAAATATGTGATAAATAACAGGAGAAGAACCCCTGATAACATTAACAACAAAATTCAGGATGATTACAGGTAAAGTGTGAGAAAGAATGACATTAAGGCATTACTGCTTCATTGCTTTGATATTACTGGTACAAACTAGCCTAGCAGCATGCAAAGATTTTGTCATTTCAACAACAATCACCTCTCTAGTGTCTGTGCGTAAAGTGCTTAGGGCAGGGACATATTGAGGAAAACCCAGAAGTTTGAACACAGGTTTTAGCCATTGTTTAAGCAGCCTAACATATGAGTGACAGAAAACGGCAAAGTGATGATGAGTTTCTTCTGCCAAATTGCAAGAGAGGCACTTGCCGGAGCTACAGTACTTCATGCGCCCTCTCATGCAGAAACATTTCACGGGTAGGACCCCATACCTCCACTTTAGAAAGAGTTGCAATGGAGTAGGTCCTGGGAGAATCAAAAAACAATTCATAAGGAGGAGTAAGCTTAATATCTAGAAAGAGGCCAGTTAGGCTCCCTGCTTTGACATATTTCAGTTCCCTCAACCACAAATGCTCATTTAGATGACCTCTAATCAAGGAGCGAGGGTCATACAACATAGATTTAATATAGGCAAGCCAGGCAATCTTCACACAACTAGGAGATTTTAAGAGTGGCTTGATTGAGACTCTGTAGGATTTCAGCTCGTCTATTGACCAGAGTCTATGCCAATACATGATGGGATGGGACATAGTATGTTGGTTCATTGGAAGGATACCCAACTCCAAAAGTTAGGGGAGCCGTGGAGCACTCTGCAGGAGATTAGGAATGCTACTCACAAACCTATTTTCGTTTTTTGCGAGTCTACACTGTATATAGCTGTACTCCTCGCTTTCAGATTTTATATTTCCACCACTGGTTCAAGAGAACATGCATGGGTCTTCTTGTGTAATTTAGATACAGCACCAGCTTCTTGTTGGAGCTTCGGTGAGCACTACTTAAAATGCATGGACCAGCTTCTTTTATTGGTTAAGCAGACCTCCAAGTACACAAACTCATGCACTTGTTCAAGAGGAACACCCTGTACCATAATATTTGCCTTGTCAGATTTGTAAGGACTAAATGCCATACATTTTGTTTTATTTATTTTAATCTCAAGGCCCCAATCGCTGCAAAAGATTAAAAAGCGATCAAGTATAACCTGCAGGCCATGCAGAGTTTTGGAAAGTAAAAGTGTGTCATTTGCAAAGAGCAGCGTCACAATTTTGTGAGGGCCTCGTTTAAGGGTGTCATTTCCAGGGAAGTAAAGTGCTTGGACTAAGTCATTAATTTAGAGGGATAGCAGTGTTGGGGCCAGAACACAACCCTGTTGAACACCGGTTTCTTTTTTTTTTTTTTTTTTTTTTCCCTTTTTTTTTTTTTTGAAATATTTTTTTTGAACAGGCTGGTGAGTGAAACATACATTAATACATGTATTTGTTTACGAGAAGGGAGGAAAGAAAAGAGAAACCAACCCGGTAAACAAAATTGAACACAGAGGAGGAGCAACACTATTCCATAAATGATCCCCAGTTCTTTTCGTGTTTCATCAGAGACCGAGTCCCCCTAAGATTGGCTAGTACAGCCTCCATTGAGTAAATCTCAGTTACCAATGTCCACCAATCCCACACCGATGGTGGGTCAGAGCGAATCCAGGCTCTGGCCAGAGTTAGTTTAGCACAAGACATGAGAATTGAAGCCAGAGCAGCCTGGGAAAAAGGGGTGGGATGGATATCTAGTAAAACAAAGGAGGCAGTGAATAGAGGGAGCTGGGTTGACCTAGTTTCGAGAACCTTGCGGATGTCAGACCAGTAATCCTTAAGGGTGGGACAAGAAAACAGCATGTGTACCAGATCAGCTGCATGGGCAAAGCATTTGGGGCATTTAGTGTGATCATTGACAGAGTTGTTAAGAGACCATCTGGAGATGATTTCCGGTGTATAATATAGCATGCAAGTCGTTCTAAATTGCTGTAGCCTCAGGCTAGAAGAATGGACGCAGTTATTAATATTCGATAGGGAGCGTTCTATATCTTTCGATGTAACGTTTGTGCCTAATAGCCTACCCCATTTGGCAGCTAGTTTAGAACAATCGTTTGGTTTAAAGTTAATTAAAAGACTATAAGTGTTACTTATTGCGGATTTAGTTGTTGAAGAGTAAAAGTGAGTCCAGATGTCGCAATCAGTAATCTCGAATAGTCGTTTTTTGTTCACTAGATAGTCATGTATCTGTCGATGTTTAAATCTCATAGATTAGGGGAGGTCATAAAGCAGTTTAAGTGTGTTAAAGTCTAAAAGGCCTTGCGTGCCGTATAAGTCCCCTAGATGCCTAATACCCTGAACACCGGTTTCAATATTAAAAGGGTCTGAAGCTTGTCATTATTACCATACCTAACTCGGGCATGTAGTCTGACAAGAACAGACAGGATATTAGCAGGGACACCAATCTTTTTCAAAACCTCCCACAGCTTAGCCCCAGGAATGGAGTCAAAGGCTGTTCTCAAATCGACAAAGACCACATACAAGTGGCCCTTGTTGAGTATTTCAGTTTTACAATAAAGGTCACAGAATCGGAAGAGTTGATCCACCTAACCTTTTTCCTAAATCCCATCTGCATCTCAGAGAGAATTAAATTTTCCTTGATCCAATCTAGCAGCTGTCCAAAAATGGTGAGAAAAGAGTTTCTAGGACGTGTTAATAAGGCTGATGGGCCTGTAATTCCCTGAGCCGTCTTTACAGCCTTTTTTAAAAATTGGAACAATCTCCACTGTCTGCCAGGAGTCGGGGATCAGGCCACCTTCTAAAATAGAATGGAAAAAAAGCTGACGATAGGAAGCCCAGATCAAAGGCTCTAATGAAGTCAGCGGGGATGTAATCAGGGTCTGGTGCTTTGTTCACCAGAAGTGCCATGAGTGCCTCCAGTATATCTTTACGCTAAAAAGTCAAAGGGACGCCTTCACCTGAGAGGGGGGAAGAGTCAATTGCCAACTCTATTCTCTCACAGTCGTTCTTGACTGCATACATTTTTTGGAAGTGCTCCACCCAGGTCTGCGATTGAAGGTTATAGTTGACACTAGTGGAGGCATCGCATTTACAATGGGCCACTATCCCCCAGAACGATTTAACATCCCCAGCCCTGACAGCTACAGCCAGATCCTCCTACATCTCCTGTTCTCAATTTACTAGGGACACATTACAACGGCAGTAGGAGGAGCGTCCCACCATCATCGCCGAGGGTAGGTGACCGGCCGACAATGTGTTGGCGGTTGTAAAATAGCTTTTCCTATTGCAGCTTCTGCTGCGGCCCAGGAAAAGGTCCGCAGCACAAGCTGCAGTAGAAAAAGGCACTTTACAAATATCCATGCACTGTGTGCGAGGCACCATGTGGTGCCTGGAACACGTTACATGGATGTATGGGGGTACCATATGTGCCCCCCTGACAACTTAGCAGTGGCCCATGGAAGACGAGGGCCTGCTTGTGGCCCCCAAAGTCCATTTCTGTCTGCCTTTTAATGGCAGTGGAACTGCCATGAAAAGACATTCGGAAAGGGACATGGTGATCCTAACGGCGGTAACTGAGCAGGCACCGCCTCCATTCAGGATCATGATTCTGACAGCAGCCTTGACTGGATCAGCAGATTCTGTTGGCGGTGGCAGTCCTTCCCCTGAGATTGAAGGGCCCGACTGCCTGCATCGTAATGCAGCGGTCGGCCTGAAGGGCTATCTTTTGGTGGGACCGTCAACAATGGCCTGTCAGTGGCGGTCCCACCAGCATCGTGATGTTGCCTTAATTTTGGCATGCAGAAGTGCCCCTTAATAGTCCTTCCTGGCTCTAACAATAACTTGCCTAATGCCAGCTTTTAGGCTCTGCATTAGAGCATGTCCTCATTTCTTGCAACTGCTATTAAACCATGTGCCGCGGGTATGTAGGCTAGGGGCCTTTCGGGCATCTTTGCTGAGTAAGTAGAGTAATCAAAAGATTTTCATTTGACTTAATAATAGCGTCAGGATCAGGGGTTCACGTCTCATTAGCGGCCAATGCAACCAAAGTGTCAGCTAACTGGTCATAAATCTGGACCAACACATTTGGATCCTTACAGACAACCTCCCATTTTAGGGCTTCTTATTATTCGAAAGTGTTAGTTCGGCTCTAGAGTTCAGGTTGCCAATATGTTGAGCACCCTTCCCAAACCCACAGAGAGACAGGTGAAGAGTGTTGCAGTCACTATCGTAAATAAATAAATAAAAATAAATCTGTATTTGTAAAGCGCGAACAACTCACCCTTACGGGTCGCAAGGCACTGGGGGCCGTCTTGGAAATTAAGTGAGCTATTACCCAGAGTCACATGGTGCTGAGCTGCTGCTGGAGATCGAACCGTAAACCCTATGCTTCGAAGTCAGCTGCCCTGGCCACTGCACCACACCTCTCCACCGTGGCCTTCTACAACCACCATATCTTTAAAAGATGACCACATCAGTAGTGACAGGAATATATCATCAATAAGACTCTTTGCAGCACACGCTTGAAGGTGTGGGCACCACATTGATCCAAAAAGTACCTGCTGTTACAGGACCTGAGGCCAAGACGGAGAGATAAACTTAACAGCTTGACAGCGACCAGAGAATATCTTGTGACAGTGTCGAAGTCTAGCTGAGGGATACCCCAAACTGCATCCTCCTTTTCTGTTACTTTAAAGGGTCTAGGGCTGTGGGTTCAAATGTAACATTAAAATCATCAGCGGAAATAGACCCTATCATTGTGTGGGAGAGTGTCTATAGAATATTCTAAGACATGTAGGGTGTTAGATGGCTTATTTGTCCCACTTGGCCAGTAGCAAGCATTAACAAAAAACATAGCAAGAGGACCTGCCCCTGAAAATAGACAGCCCCAGGACATTGTGAGAATTTATATCAAATCTTGTGATAACGGCCAACTGCCAACGGGAATGGCCGCAAGGTAGCCGAGCTCCGCTGCGCCACTCCCGAAATATCCATATAAACTGATTCGCCCCGGCCAAATCTTCGTCCCGAGGGGCTCCCTGAATGCCGTTGCTGCTGCCCAAGCTGTGAGCAAACTCTGGGGACAATCGATGAGTGCCGTCGGAGGGTGGCTCCAGACACCGACATCACCCGATGCGACCACGCCAGAAGAGAGTGTCGCTCCTCGGCGCAGGAGCGCAACGGAACACCGTGACTGAGGCCTGGTCTGCGAGTGGTGTCGGAGGGGACAACCAAGTGGCTCCCTCACCCTAAATAAAGTCTGACAATCAAGCGACAGCCAGCAGAGCAGAATGGCAGGTTGTTGAACGCCGAGGAGGGGGGAACAACCTGACACAGACTTCTGCTGATCCCCCCACACTGCTGCATACCCATAGTGATGCGTGGCTAGAGACCCGGGCAGGCTTTGGAGTGCGCGGTACCCCATATGAAGAACTGAGCGTCCGGTGGAGCCCCAACGACCTGCTTGCTGCCAGTTGAGTGCTGTGGCCCAACAGTAATTATCCAGTGGGGCTCATAGGCGTCTGTGGCTTTCTAGTGGTTGAAGGAGCGGCAAACATAACTCACAGGGGGAATATATGCATTACTGTCCCAGCTGTGAGTGGACCTGGGGCTGGGACACATGTGGAATCCCTTGTGTCTGTTGAACAGTGAGTTATCGGACCGGTGAGCCACGAATTGCAACATAGTTGGGACCTCCGAACAAGGTGTCGTGGTGAGCGACCGGAGCCCCCGGTCGCGACTGAGGGGTGCTTACCAGGGATTCATCGGCGCGGAGTTGTTGGGCCACGTACCAAAGCCGACAGGACAAGTAGGGGAGCCCACTACAGGCGGCGGTGAGTAGCTGTTGCCGCCTGACCCTCCATCGTCACCCCTCCAAAGGAGCTGGCATGGCGACGGGCCGCAGCGGGCGAACAGCAACGCAGGCCAAGCTGGACAAATTTGTGTGGCAGAAGAATCAGGAGGAAGGGCCAGGTACTTTCGTAGCCCACAGTGAGAACTCAAAGCCTTCGAACAAAGATCTCTTAGCGGTGATCACAACCTTACGGACCCCTCTCGAATCCCGGATTAACACAGTCGCCACGGAAATGGGCTTAATGAGGGAAGACATGAGAAAAATGGCTGATCGTGTGACCACAGTTGAGAGAACAACTACAGAACTGGTGACTGATACAACCCTACTTAATAAACAGGTTACCGACCTGCGAACTTCCCACGAGGCGATGGCCATACAACTCGACCAGTATGAAGGCAGAATGAGGCGCAGCAATGTTCAAATTCTAGGCATTCTGGAACGAGCGGAGGGACAAGCTGCTGATCTATGTGTTGAGGAGCTGATCCTACAGCGCCTCCAGCCACGAGGCCTTCCCAAGTGCTTTTCCATTGAACAAGCCCATCGTGTGCCGGGGTTAGGCCGAAGCCGGACGTCCCCGACCGCTCCTTGCCCGAGTATTCAATTTTCGGGACCGCGAAGTGATCCAGCAAACTGCGAGAGCGGCCCCTCCATTGACAGTCGAAAACAATTAGGTGTCCTTCTTCCCGGACTTCACCTTAAGGATCCAGAAACAACGCTGGAGCTTCCTGGAAGTAAAACAAGCTCTCAGAGACCAGGAGATCAAATATGCCATGTTATTCCCAGTGAAAATCCGTGTTGAATCAGATGGCAAGCTGTGGTTCTTCACTAGACCTGAGGATGCCTGGGACTAGCTTGACGGCTGGCGTACAATTAGTAAGAAATCACTTAAAACTACACCGATGGCTGGCGGTACCAATGATTGGCATTAGCAAAGACGGTCCCCGCCTCCTTCTGATTCAGGTTCTCAAAGCCCTATGGGATGATTACGAACAATGGACCATTAAAGGGGACTGACTGGTGCTCTTTCTGTCTCTCATGGTCAGCAGGGAATAAGTGTTGTACTCCTGCTATAGTTTCCTAGTATGATACCTGATGGACTTACTTGTATGTATTTGGTCCTCAGACGTCCGGATATATCTGGCATTCAGGCTCTATATTTTTTTTACCCTATGTAACTTGAAATTTATTGAAGGACGTTTCTACCTTGGGGTTATTGGCTGGGGCTAGCTATTTGACCTACCGTTTGCTGCCCTAGAGAGTGGGGTTGTTCACGTTCCTGAAGTTGATAAGGGTGGACGACAGGCACTCTGCAAGTTGGGGGTGGCGGGTGGTTCCAGACCCATTATGCAGGGAGGCAGGGTGGGGGGGGTTCATTCTGGGTGGGGGGAGGGATTTGTTAATTATGTTTTTCTTGTTTTCTGTACCTGTATGTTACAATGCTGGGTTCTCCAGTATAACACATGGTCCCACTGGTACTAGTGTGAATAAAAAACTACTTAAGCTGCTTCTGGCTGCCAACAATACTCTATTCTGCTGTGGAGGGGGCCCCGGGGACCCCCCTTACTAACGAGTCCATCTGGCTGTCCACTTTTTCCAATGAATCGATTTGATGACACCTGGCTTAACACTTAATTCATCCATGTGGAATGTTAATGGCCTTGGGGACAAGATTAAGAGGGGTATTGTATTACAATATATTAAACGGCAGGAGCTCGACATAGTGATGCTGCAGGAAACGCACTTAGTAGGAAACTCCTGTGGGGCTCTGAATAGAAAGGGTTATCGAATGGTAGTTCACTCCGGATTCACTTCGGGCTCCATGGGAGTGGGGATTTTCCTCCAAAAGGGCTGTCCACATATCATCCATAACACCTGGACCGACGCTCAGGGCAGGTACTCAGCAGTCACGGGCTCCTGGTAGGGACGTGTTCTTAATGTTGTCTCCGTATATGCTCCCCCAGGGTTACAACGACTGACACTACATGTTATGTTATGTTAAAACCATTTATAGAGCGCGCAGCTGCCCCAACGAAGGGGCGTCCCGGCGCTAACAGCAGTATCCCGGCAAGAGACGGTTAAGCCATGGGAAAAAGAAAGGTTTTGATAGCCTTGCGAAAGGATATCAGACACTCTAAGCTGCGGATCTTTAAGGGGAGGGAATTCCACAGCTTGGCAGCAAGGAAACAGAAAGATCTGCCGCCAGCTCTTGATCGCTTGACTCTGGGGACAGAAGCCAGGGTCAATTCGGAAGAACGCAACATGCGGCTAGGGATGTAAGTGGTGATCAAGCCCGACAGGATCTCAGGTGTAGAGAGCTTTAGAATTTTAAAGGTGAGGCATGGGGTTTTGAATTCGACCCTTTTAGCGATAGGGAGCCAATGGAGGCGGCGAACAGCCCCGGCTCCAGAGCACGATCTCGAAAGTCCAAGTATGGCACGTGCCGCCGAATTCTGGATGCGCTGCAGACGGTTCAGTTCCGCCTTATTGGCGCCCAGCAGCAAGGAATTAGCGTAATCAAGTCTGGAAAGGATAGTAGCCTGGACTATGAGTTGGCGTGTGGTCGCGTCGAAAAACCGAAGAATGGGCCTTAAGCCACGTAGCAGACCGAAGCAAGTACCAGCAATTTTTTTGGTGTGCTCTTGAAAACCCAAGGTCGAATCGACATGACATAGGTACCTTGCTGCTGGAACTGCCCTTGGGAGTGTTAGTACTGGGGGGAGATTTTAACTTAATTATGGATAGTTCTCGGGACCGTCTTTGCCCCGGGAGGGCCCGCCGAGAGGCTTGCAACTCTACGAAATCGTTAACATCCTGGGGGTTGTGGACATATGGAGGTGGCTTAACCCACAACATACACACTTCACGTTTCAATCAGGGGCACATGGTAGCCAATCTCGTATAGACTACATATTTACGCACGCTCAGGATATCCACGCCTTCACAAGCTCCAATTGTCTGGCTCATGGGATCTCCGATCACTCTCCCGTCCTTACGACTTTTGGCATACAACGGGCCAGGCGCCCCTGTACCATTAATATACAGCCGTGGGCATTAAAGATACCTGATATCAAAGAGGCTCTACGTAAGGATACTGAATATTATTTTGCTGAGAATGTGGGCTCCGTTGACTCGGCAGTGACACTATGGGGATCCTTTGGAGCAGTTATAAAGGGTAGGGCGCTGTCATTAATGGTGGGACATAGGGCTGAGCGATCCAGGAGGGTGGTTGAGAGGGAAGCGGACATATTGGAAAAGGAGGAGTCGGTTGCACGAGCCCCCGACCATACTACTCAACATAGCCTTAAAATTAAGAGACAGGATTATAGACAACTTCTTATAGAAGAAGCCACTGTGCCCTCCCTGTCTTCCCGACATAGGATCTATGAGCAGGGTGAACGAACAGGCAAACTCCTGGTGTGGCTGAAACGCAAGGAGCAGGCTGCGAGATGGGGCCATGCAATAGCCAGGCTAGAAGGTACACTTCTCGCTGACCCTCAACTAATTGCTGACACCTTTGCATCCTATTTTGAGGAGGTTTATAACATCTCGCAGACATCTCAAGCCCCGATGTCGGCTGATCTCCTAGCCACTATCAATGTGGTCAGCATCTCCCCACAGGATAGGGATGCCCTAGAGGTGGACATCACGGAGACGGAGATTCAAAAGGCCATACAAGATGTCCGCTCCGGCAAGGTGATGGGTCCAAATGGGCTTCCCGTCGATCCATTTAAACCCATGGCAGCAAAATTAGCTCCACACTTGTTGAATCTATACAAGGAATGTTTTGAGTCAGGACTCCTTCCGGCAGATGTTCGCACTGCTGCTATAGTAGTCATGCATAAACCAAATAAGCCGGTTAAAGACTGTAAATCATACCGCCCCATCTCCCTCCTGACCATCGAGACTAAGATCCTGGCCAAACTCCTGGCCAATCGACTCCTTCCTTATATTACCGATCTGGTTCATCAGGACCAGTCTGGATTCATGCCGGGTAGAAACACGGCCGAAATCTGTGACAGGTGAACGGGCCCTAGGTAGAATTACCACCATCAAGGAAGACGCGATCCTACTATCATTAGATGCCACCATGGCGTTTGATACCATCGAATGGGATTTTCTCTTTGCTGTGTTAGCTCGCATGGGGTTCGGACCCAAGGTAATACGATAGATTAGGCTACTGTATACACAACCCACCGCACACGTCTCGGTCAATAATTGTTGCTCAGCCACTTTCACCCTCCGTCGGGGCACGAGACAAGGTTGTCCTTTGTCTCCATTACTCTTCGCTGTGGTATTAGAGCCACTGGCCATTTGGGTCAGGGGGATACGGAGATATGGGGGCTCAAATGGACAGCGGACCATGAAGGCCGCATCTCGTTATACGCTGATATTGTTCTCCTCTACCTGGCCTCTCCCGCGCGATCTCTGTGGCGGGTGCTACACATTTTTTGTATATTTGGCTCACACTCTGGATACAGGATAAATTGGTCCAAATCTCAGATGTATGTGTTATGGAGCGATCCCCCATCTAGTCCAAGGGGCTATGAGATTCCAGTGCACCCCGTGACTGTCGCTATGTGGGCATTTTTGTTACCCCAGATGTTGACCTCTTCTTTGAACAGAACCTGCTTGGACCCCTTCAACGTCTCAAATCTGACGCCCTTCAATGGCGATCTCTCCCTCTCACTCTCCTGGGGCGTGCGTCCCTGTTTAAGAATCTTGCGCTTCCGCGCTTTCTTTATGCGTTGCAAAACACTCCCAATCCTATCCCAGATTCCTATTTCTCCTAAATTGATGGCGTAGTGTGGGGACTATTGTGGGAAGACCGTCCGCCACGAATTGCAATGAACAAGCTCACCATGGGATGGTACGACGGGGGCATAGGATTACCAGATTTACAACTCTATTATCAAGCTTCCCAACTGACTGCAGTCAATAGATGGGTGTTCGGCCCCCATGACGAGCCCAATTTCCGTACAGATCATTGGCTCATGGGACGGGGCGGCTATAATAGGGCGCTCTACACCAATCCCCACAAACTTAATTTAACCGGCCCCACAGCCCGTACCATTGAGGTTTGGCATAGAGTCACAAGAAAGTTGGGTTGGCATAATCGTCTGACTAAAGCGACTCCACTTTGGGAGCCTGATATTCTGGGACGACTTAATAAATGCCCTGGATTTGATAAATGGGACACAATCGGGATATCCACAGTAGGGGACATGTGGGTGAAAGGGAAGCTGGTTTCATTTGCTGACCTCCAGACAAAGTACCAATTGACACAATCCGAGACCTTTAGGTACTTACAGCTTAATTATGCTATTTCGTCTGCCCTGCCAAAGGAGACCCCTCTCCCTGACTCTTCCCCCTTAGAAGACCGGTTGCTATTAGATCTCATGGACCACAAAGCCATATCACTTACTTATAAGAAACTGGTGAGTAACCGTGCAGATCTGTTGCAGAAATTACGGGTGAGCTGGGAGACAGACCTGGGAAGTATAGAGGATGACGACTGGCGAGACACGCTGGCCTCCCCCAGGGAAGTGGCTATTCCCATGCGTCTAAGGCTCATCCAGCTGAAAATCCTCCACTGGGTCTACTTTGATGCTAAGCTCCTGTTTAGACTGGGTAGGCGCCCTGACCTGCTCTGTCTCCGGCACTGTAATCAAGTGGGTACCTTTGTCCACATATTATGGGAATGCCCAGAAATTCAGTACTATTGGGAAACGATTACCCGCCAAATAGAGAGGACATGTGACAAGCCCCTAAAGCTATCTCCCCAGCTCTGCCTTCTTAATATTTGGGAGGCGACTGCCCTCTCCCAGGCTGAACAGGCTTTGGCCTTGATGGGCTTTACCATCGCGAAGCGCAACATCGCACAGAAATGGGGGGTGGACACAGTCTCGCTTTTAAGTGATTGGGCAAAGGACATGGATAGTGCAATGATTGCAGAGAAGACGGTGTTTAAGGGATGAGGATACCCCAGGAAATGGGACCATAAATGAGGAAAGTGGAATAAGTACAGAGGAGACATCGGCATCTCCCCTACAATAGAGCTGCGGCGTGAAAGGCAAACACTGATGGCCCAGTTAACGGCAGAGGTAGTGACCGCTCCACTGCCAAACTAGAATGCCAGGCCTACATCATTTCATTGTACCACCATATGTAGTTTCTCGGCCAGCGATGTATCTTGTAGTTGGTTGGATACTGACCAGAGGCAGTGAACTGCAGCAACCTTTGCTCAATTATATGTGGATGTAATGTTGCGAGAACCCTGTGTGGTTGGGCTTTAATATGGCTATAATGCATGATGTGTACCGATACAATGTTGTTGAAAATAAAAAATGTTTAAAAAAAAAGTCTTGTGATAACGAGAGCTAGAGAATTGTTAATCCACATAATTAAGCCACCTGCTGGCCGGCCCATACCACCTGAAGTTGCTGGACAGAAATGTGTGGTAAACCCAGATCTGTGAACCAGTTCAACACACCACGTTTCCTGTAGCATACATATATCAAATCTGTTGATGAAAGTCCCCCAGTCCAGGGAAGGCTGAAGTGCAGTGTTGGATTATGACCCCTTTGAAGAGACCAGAGTGTAAGTTGCTGCACATGTCCAGAAATCTGGTCAACTCCTCTAGGTAGCTCATTTGGAGGAGTGGGGATGGGGGAATTGGAGAGGTTGATTGTGGGAGGTTCTTACAAAGTATCAGCAGTGGCAGGCTAGTCCATTTAAAAAGTGAAATAATTTGGGTTGTGAAAGTCATGTCAGAATCAAAAACTACTAGAAGGTCCCCCCTCTCTTGAATCAGGAATAGGTCTACCACACTGATGGAGACCACATCATGAGACCTCCGAGACACAAGTCAGTGACATGGCATTTCAGATGAAATAGGGACATCTAACGAGGAGATAAGAAGAGGGGAGTGTTCAACACTTAAAATGTGAAATGTTGTTACACTTAGTTGGACGATGTCCATAAAACAATCACCCTTCGTTTAGTCACAACATTTCAGAAGAGGTTTTCAACACACCATGACAGTGTTTTATTGCCCCAAGTAATGCGTTAATCATTTTAAAGGGAGACACTGTACTTTCCACTATTAAAAAAACATGTTACCTCTAAATTGTCTAAATTAAGCTGTGTTTAGTTCTGAGCTGTGTTGCATGTTACACTGCTGTTACCTCCTCCGCCAACCAGTATATCGGACAAGTGAGGAATATTTAACTTTTACTGCTTATTATTCTTAATTACTAGTATTTAATTATATTGCACAATGTGCTTGGACGAGCAATACTGCTCAATTGATTAACAAATTACCAAAGCTTGTCGATGTTCCTGGATTACCTCCCTGAAATATTTGAAGCACAATCAACGGTAATTTAATCATTTCATCATTTAAGGTGATTGAATTTAAGAAATTGAGCTGATCCAGGGTCTGATGTCATCTGTTCTGGAAAAGTGGCCTTAGAGGACTTTGTTGAGTGATCAATAGAAGTCAAAGGGCCTTTTCTGCTGGAAATGGGAAAACACTATCAGAGTAAAATGGTGGAGCTAAAAAATATGAGAGAACAGAATAGCTTTCATAGCTCTAGTAGGTAGAAGGAAATGTGGATTTGTTGTTAAATTCAAAGCGTGTAGCTAAGAGCACTGAGATCTTATCTAAGCTTCAACATATGAACAAGGTCGGTGTGTGCATGTACAAACTTCACTCTTTCGTCCCATGCCCTAAATGCCATGTGTGCCCCAAACAGGGCGTCTTCAAAAACATGAAACAGTATTAGACGCTTTTACAGATATCTTTAGAAACGTGAAAATGTATTAGGCTCTGTTAAAAAAAAAGGGCATTAATTACTTTAGAAAGTAAAGCCCTTGTGATTAAATGAAACATACATTATTACTTTCCGATTTGTAGCATACTTGCAACAAAGATATGATTGTTTAAATATCAATCCGGCTTTTTTTTATAGTGTAATGTTTATGGCACTAACCAATAGAACACATCAAACCTGCACATGATTGGTAGAGTGCATGTCAGAATCCATGAATCTACTTTCATTGGCCTCTCTGCTGTGACCTTCCAAACGGGTGTCAGTATGTAAGATATCCACTGGAAGCACCTACTAGAAATCATGTCGGTCATCAAACACATCACCAGATAGTGAAGACTGTTGGACACTAGCGCCCTCGATCATATTCGACCTGGAGCCAAGGGCTCTCAGGCCGAGTGAGCGAGGAGTGAAAGCAAACAGTGCTAGACAATTGTCGCATGCAAAGTGGTAGTTTTATGGATTAACATATAAACCTGCTAAAATAACATTTTTCATATACAGACAAAGACAAACGGCACGGCCTCATGCGAGTTAAGAAGTGGATATGCATCCATGCATTATCTTGAATTATTCCATGTTATTTTATGTTATGTTATGTTAGACGTATTCTTGTCGCTTTCAGTTTGCCATTAGTATGGTCTTATAACTATACGTCCTTCAACGTATGGTAACGTCCTACTCTGCTTTTGACGATTTCGACCTAGATTTGAGTCTAGTTGGGTGTGTGAGCTGTAAATCCAGCAGTGTTTGTGATATTGTTGGTATTTACAGAAGTTATGTTTTGAAATTGAATAGACCAATGGGCTATGGGGGTTAGTGGGTGCCGCTGGAGATCTTTCCAAAGCGTTACAACAAACAAATGATGGACGGAATGCTGACAATGCAGACATTCTCCCCCAGTCAAGAGATCTGGGTTAAATCCATCGTTCTTTTGCCGACTACGCCACCCCAGTTTAGACATGGCCATATGCAAATCAGTCTTGACCCTGTGCCTCATGGGAACAGTCCAGCCCGAACTGCCAAGCCATGTCTTCCCTGGACCGGAATCAAGCATCCTAGGACCGGTTTCTGGCTATCAGCCGTCATCAGCCAGGATAGCTTGACTCCAGTGGAGTAGTGAGCACGGGTCCCACGTCTGGGAATACCCATCCCACTTAGGGCGAAAAGCGTTACAACAAACAAATGATGGACGGAATGCTGACAATGCAGACATTCTCCCCCAGTCAAGAGATCTGGGTTAAATCCATCGTTCTTTTGCCCACTACGCCACCCCAGTTTAGACATGGCCATTTGCAAATCAGTCTTGACCCTGTGCCTCATGGGAACAGTCCAGCCCGAACTGCCAAGCCATGTCTTCCCTGGACCGGAATCAAGCATCCTAGGACCGGTTTCTGGCTATCAGCCGTCATCAGCCAGGATAGCTTGACTCCAGTGGCGTAGTGAGCACGGGTCCCACGTCTGGGAATACCCATCCCACTTAGGGCGAAAAGCGTTACAACAAACAAATGATGGACGGAATTCTGACAATGCAGACATTCTCCTCCAGTCAAGAGATCTGGGTTAAATCCATCGTTCTTTTGCCCACTACGCCACCCCAGTTTAGACATGGCCATATGCAAATCAGTCTTGACCCTGTGCCTCATGGGAACAGTCCAGCCCGAACTGCCAAGCCATGTCTTCCCTGGACCAGAATCAAGCATCCTAGGACCGGTTTCTGGCTATCAGCCGTCATCAGACAGGATAGCTTGACTCCAGTGGCGTAGTGAGCACGGGTCCCACGTCTGGGAATACCCATCCCACTTAGGGCGAAAAGCGTTACAACAAACAAATGATGGACGGAATGCTGACAATGCAGACATTCTCCCCCAGTCAAGAGATCTGGGTTAAATCCATCGTTCTTTTGCCGACTACGCCACCCCAGTTTAGACATGGCCATATGCAAATCAGTCTTGACCCTGTGCCTCATGGGAACAGTCCAGCCCGAACTGCCAAGCCATGTCTTCCCTGGACCGGAATCAAGCATCCTAGGACCGGTTTCTGGCTATCAGCCGTCATCAGCCAGGATAGCTTGACTCCGATGGATTTAACCCAGATCTCTTGACTGGGGGAGAATGTCTGCATTGTCAGCATTCCGTCCATCATTTGTTTGTTGTAACGGAGAGCTTTCCAAAGGCCTTCAGTTCTCCCAGTTATCTGGCGTGTCCATTGGGTGAAAGGAGTGGTGGTTAACCTGTCCTGTTGGGTTGGTAGTGTGTGAAGAATCGGGTAGGAAGTGTGCTTTAGTGCACAACATGAAATCCAATCGTTGAGCATATCTGTGCTGTGGTGGCTCTATGTTGAGGCTAATATTTTGGATATATAGTTTTTGGGTGGCTAATGCTATTGTGATGCCCTTGATATCCACAAAGATTTCATATCTGTTCCTTGTAACTAACAAATGGATGTTCCCAGCTATACTAGTCTCTTTAAACTGCACCAAAGATTTCAAATATTACCTCATGTACTATTCCCCATGACTTTAACTGAAGACTGTTTATATTAAACAAAGAGCTGCTGCCTTGTATAGATCTTATACGCTAAACTAAGCTACAATTATACAATACTGTGGTGGTGGTTCAATGGGTTAATGCAACTCCTGTAGCCCTTTATCAGCAGTCTAATGCATCCAAACCAAGAAGGCTCTGAAACACCATGATGATGAATGAAGATTGGTGAGGTGACTATGGTTGTACTCGGTCATAGTAAAACTTCAAATTGTTTTCAGCGTTATGAAATGTTAGAAGAACTGTTGTGGCAACTGTTATATAAAATCACACATTATTATTTTACACTATAAATTAACCTATTAACTTTTACTTTAGATACTATACACTATTTACCTACATTCTTACTTATTAAAATATACCTCAACCCTTTCCTTGTATGCTTTACCACAATGATACTCAAAGTAGGGCCGGGGGCCGCTTGCGGCGCTCTTGACCTTTACATGTGGCCCCCTTGTTGAACAGCAGCACGAGCTGCTGTTTACTTGCTGAGCACTAATATTCATTAAAAAATGTTAAATACCCAGGCAAGCATTTATTTGCAGGTTAAATGAAGTTACTGAGTAACTGCGGTGGTGTCTTGCACCACTTTACTTAAACTGCAAATACATGCTTGCCCTTTTATTTAACATTTGTTTAGAACTCCTTTACAATCCCTGAATCATCGAGACGCCCTACGGCCACCCTGCTGGCATCTGTGTGGCCCTCGGTCACACCACAGACTATACTTTGTGGCCCCTGGGAAAATGTTTGTGAGTACCCCTGCTTTACCAGGACACATTCATCCACACCCTATTTTAATAATCTTTTCCACATCTACTAATCTACACCTATATACTTCAAGATCACATTTTACCTTTTCTTTCCTGCTTTCAGGGATTTATTGTATTGTTATCTTCTCCTTATTTGGCGTCTTCTTTCACTTCAGCATGACCATTGTCACCAGTCCTGCCCCAGACTGCCGCTGGCCAGA
This sequence comes from Triturus cristatus, assembly GCF_964204655.1. Classification (NCBI taxonomy): domain Eukaryota; kingdom Metazoa; phylum Chordata; class Amphibia; order Caudata; family Salamandridae; genus Triturus; species Triturus cristatus. The sequence continues at coordinate 595,988,740 of NC_140583.1, forward strand.
CCCAGCTGCGACTCTGTGCAAGCCAGACATACGGCTCTTCACCAGTCCAGTACCGGGTGAAAGCTCCAGAAGCGGCACACTGGCCTCCACCACACCTTCAGCCCTGCCTGGTGTGCTGCCAGCCTCCCCACGTGCGCCTCACTTTGATCAATTGTTTGTATGTTTCATCCTCCTCTTGTTTGAAAGTCTCTTTCCACACAACACATCCAGGGCAGATTCAGAAGCGCCCGCCCGCATGCACCGCCCCATCCCTTCTGTTTGGAGCTGTGAAATGCTGTGACCTAGAGCATGGACATCTATTGTAAGATCTCGGATGCTAACTCGGGCAACAGTTCGAACTCCCAACATGTCCGTCTCTTCCCAGCGAGCCCTTCATGGCGCAAAAGTGTACCACAAAACACAAACAGATTACACCCACTAATCGCGCCGCGCTAATAACATTCGAACACCACTTCTTTGGGTTTTTCTCCCCTGCAGGACTATTTGTTTCTGCTGCCACAAAGGCGAGTGCTTTGTCATTGTTTCCCCGTGTAACATTGATGGATTTCGTGTTGAATGGGTATTGGGTTTTAGTTAAACATGACAGAGGAAGAGATTTATAGGCCGTGGCCACAGAGGTTGTTTGAAAGGCCCAATAATGCTTCAGTGCACAGATGTGCTTTCGGCACTCGCTGGGCGCTGGTAAATAACAAAGTGCCTCACACACACTCCGCCTTCATTACAGAGCTCCCCTTGAAAGGCACAAGCCTCGCCGTGGAGGGGAGTCTATAATGAGCCGCCGCGCAGTAAATAGCGCCCAGTGTTGAGCTGTCTGGTGTCAGGGATGCTGTGCTAATGAGGGGGAATTATATTCTAACCAGAGGGCCCACCATTACTTTCTAATTCCCCATTATCCCGCTATTTTTCTGCTGTCTAGTTCACAGCACCAGAGAAGTGCAGGGATGTCGGCCGTGGGGCCCTAAACATTCACCAGTTTGAACAAGACACTACAAGTGGCGACCAAGGTCATACTAGTGAAGCTGAAGGGCAGACATGGCGGGAAACAGGATGCGCAGAAAGCACCCATCCAACCTGGTTAGCGGCCTAAAGGTTTCCAAGCACTGGCATCCGTTCATGGACCTCTACAAAGATATTGACTGGCCCGAATGTTTTTTGTTGATACTGCTAAGCATCATTGAAATCAATCACCAATACTCTGGCTGACAGTGTGTCCACTGCTTCTGACCTGGCAATCCCATAATGCACCACGCAGTGCAAATCCAGCCGCTGTATCAATCAGACTACTAGGAAACACTCATAGGGCGACTTCATTTGCATTGTTCTTCTTCAGAAATATTTTCTCTCTCAAAGAGATAAAATGGTGAAAGTTCATACGTAAGGAGGAGGGGGGATGCTAAGGTGAATACACTGTTCTCCACTGTCTAACATATCTATTATGCTACGTTTTTTCTGTTATCACATCCATTGCATAATGGCACGTTATCATGTCTGAAAAAGAATTTCAATCAATGAGAAATAAAATATCGCAAGGAGGGACCTATAAACTCTATTTATTATAACAGAGATGTAATAAAATTCTGGATCCATCATTACATAATTATCCATTCTTGTGGAGAGCTGCACAGGTTTTCAATAAAAGGTATCTTAGTTTGTGAATGAAGAGTAATAAAAAGGATAGAAAATAGAAGAGATGGAATGGTTATTTCCCAAATTAGTGCAAAAAAAAATTAATCTACCAGAAATGAATGCACAGTTCTGGTAACTAAGACCACAGCAGTCACTGCGGATTCATTCACAGTATTCATCTATAAGTGAAAATATTTCAAACATCTACAGATGGTGATGAGTCAGCAGTTGGCAGAGACCACTTACTCTGTCTAAATAAAAAGGTGGACACTTATCTAGCAGAACCACTACTCCGTATCATTCACACAAACCACAATTTGCACCTGGGGATTTTTTACGTTTTCGAATTTCAGAAAATCTCAAATGTTTGCAGGAGCACATTTGAAAGTTGTAACAATTGCAGGAGTACGTTTGAAAACATACGAAAAACCCTAATATGTCAAAATGAAGGCATTTCTGCATGTGTGAACTGCACATCTGCAAATGGCTGTGTAATTTCGGACCTTGGTCACTGTTAATTTAGACAGGCCTTTAGCCAGAGATATGGGGGGTGGGGGGGGGGATTGGAGGGTGGCCGGGGCACATTTGCGCTGACCCAGAAAAGACATGTGGAGTCATTCATTCTTCATTCATGTAATGCTCTTGTTGATACCAGGGGGGGATGTTAAGCTGCACATTTTTTGCAAAATTAGGGTAAATTACCCTTTTAAGGTGAACTGTGGCTTGCCAGTATCTTACATGACCTTTTCAGTCGAGGGGACATTTTGCTTAAAAAGTCCTGCAAGATGTGGGATGGAGACTGGTTCGAGTAAAATATGTCTTGCAGCAAAACATTTTATGCATAAACCAATGTTCCTCAGGGATAAAATACGCAAAATTACAAAATTACATTTCATTAATTTTGCCAAAGTAATTTTGTGTTTCACAAGTGACGCTGTGCAAACTCTAAAAGTGTCGTAACCTTTTAAATCAACGTTGGTAATCTTTGCAAATTTGAATGCAAAATCCCTATTTTGACAACCACTCGAAAGTAAAATAAGAGGATGTGGCACTATGACCAGAACTGCCGCATTTGGAACTGGGAACCAGTTTCGAGTCTCGGCATTAGCTCAACAGCCTGTGATTCTGGGCAAATCACTTAAGCTCCTCATGTTTATAAAAATGAATGTGACTTTGTGTAATGTAACTGATGCTCATGTAAAGCATTACAATATTTTAAGGTCTTGTTTTCACTATATATAAACGGCAAAAATATAAATAATAATAACAGGTCAAGTGTCAAAAACGTACCTTTCAGATATCGTTTTACAATACAGAAAATGACTTCTACATAATTTCGTTTGGCAATCCACCTGAATTGCAACACATCATAGCCATCCATTCCTCCTTTCTGTTTTTTTGCAACTCTGTGCCCACTTGAGGGACCTGTTCATTTGTCCTGACAAAATGAGAAGATTGCAACCTCTCCCATACTCCTATGTACATTCAATTTCCCTACATCATTCTAAAAGTTGCTTGGCCCCTTTCATGTTGTGGTCTCCTCACATATTTTGAGGTGCATATTCAATCCACAGCATACACAGGTTCATAACAGCAAACTAGACTTGTGTGTCCTTGTCCCCTATTGATATTTTTACGTTGTTTTATACTACCTAGAAATAAGGCTAACTAGCTTAGCCTAATGTCTGGGCTGTGGTGTGATTTAACTGTCCACCTTTAAGAGTAGGATCTTGGGGGTGTGGCTTGGCCCCAGCCAAGATGGCTACAACTCGTAGGAGCTCCGGCGACCTACCATCCAATACAAAATCCAGCCTGATCAACACAGTGGCACTATAGACTGAACTCTCAGGAGTTCCCCTGGCCCTCACGGGTGTCTGACCAAGAAAAAATTGCCAGCGGGGATCTGCGGTGGCAGGGGAGCACTGAACGGAGGGCAAAGCAGCGGGGCCAGAAGAGATCCCGGGAGTGAGGGCAGTGGTGAGGTGATTTCTCCCCCCTGAGATGACTAGACAGCGGTGATCAGCGGACTTCATAGGAGGGTGCATGGCCGCCTGACGTGTGGGCCCGTGAACTGGGGCCTGGAGACCGTGCACTGCAACAATCTGCAGTCCCGGTCGTAGAAAGGCAAATGACTGGGAGGGGGCTACGGCAGCGGGCGGACCCCTAGAGTACCGCTGGAAACACTGGACAGTGTGGCTGTGCCAGGGGGTCCTGAGGCATATCCTTTGTCGGGTGCTGGCCAGCTGAGTCTCCGGAGGGGAAGTGAGGCCCTCAGATGAGCTTCGTGGCCGGGCCTGGGACACAACCATAAAGTGAAGGCAACGGCAGGAAGGAGAAGTGACACCGCCAAAAGGAGGAGTAAATAAAGACTGAAGGTGGCCCTGATGGCCTGTTGGTGTCCAAAGGCTGATTGAAGGAGAGGCAGCGCATGGGTGAGCCTGGGGCCTGATGGCTAGAGATGAGGCAGATTCTGGGGAGGTCCAGCTGGGCATTTCCTGTTTCCCTCGATGTAAGGGGCCAGTGGGGTGACCCTTCACACCACCGGGAAGGGGGCCAGGAGCAGGCTCCCTGAACAGTTGGCTGCTGGGCTTTCCTGTAAAGTGGGACCGAGTTTGTGCAGGAAAAGTAGGGAGGTCCTTCCGATGCCTGGGGCGATTGGGTGGTGCCTGCAGTGGGTGGGGCATGGAGGTGTGCCATGGCCCCTTTGATGAACTACCATACCCGCTGCTGTTTCCTGGGGGGCATAGTGAAACTTAGGGGCCAAATACCACCACAATCGAGCAAAATGGACAAATATGTATTTCCCAGGCAGTCTGCGGAGTGGGCCAGGTCGACTGGTGGATCAGTGGAGCTCACAGAGTAATCTTTGGGGGCTTCTAGGGCAGCTATTCAGAACCAAAAGACCTCGATTGCACCCAAAATAGATGCTGTCACGATTGATGTTGACCTTCTGTAGGCAGACTTAAAAAAAAGCCCTAAAAAGTAACGACCGATGAGTCTAATATTCTCACATTATAATCCACATCCAAGTCACTGGAAGAACAGGTTCACAGCCTCGCAAAACAGCAGGAGAGTTTGGAAGTTAAAGTCGAGGACTAGGAGGGCAGTGCCCAAAGAAACAATATCAGGGTGGTTGGGGTTCCAAAGGGATCCGAGGGACCTAGCACGGATCTCGTTGTGGAACATCTGATAGTCAACTTTCTTTGTCCTAAGTGCCTCTCAAAATTCTTTTCAGTCGAACGGGCGAACAGGGCACCGATTCCACCGCCAAAGCCGGGGGCTCCCCCATGCCCTATTATTGCCAGGATCTTTAACTAGAGTGACAGGGACGCTATACTTCAGGCGGCTCTCTGACTTGGGGACCTGAAATACGAAGAAGCAACTGTGTGTCTTTTCACAGACTTCACATTGCAAGTACAGTGCCAGCACTGCAGTTTTGAGGAAGTAAAGAGGGCACTCTGTGCTGAAGAATTAAAGTACCTGATGTTCTTCCCGTCCAAGCTACGTGATATGGTGGAGGGAAAATATTGGTTCTTTACATCACCAGCAGAAGCGTGGGACTGGCTGGAAGGCTGGCATACCTTAGAGAGGCAGCAGCCTCGGGGGGGGGGGCAGGAGACAGCACCCACCAAGTCGACTGGGTGACGATTCTCTATCACTCAGTAACAGCCATCAAACGGATGATGCGGAAGAAGAGGTGTCATGAGAGACACTATTGGATGCGGGATGAGTACCCAATTGTATTACATAAAGGGCTGTCACAGGAACTGAGGTCTAGACAGAATGAGAAGATCCCCTACTGGGGACCAATATTCAGACTTTGATCCTTCACTACTACACCAGCCTGCATGGAGGGAGCGGGCGCTAACACATTTTCTAGCTTGGTGCAGGTGGACCCAGGGGAGAGTAATGTTAAATGTTCACCCTTGAGTGCTTGGGGGAGTGCACAGAAGCACGAGTGACAATGGAATAAAACAATCTATGGACAATATATGGAAATTATGTAACAATTTGTCTCACAAGGGTCTGTGAGTGTCTTGAGCATTTGATAACGTAATGGTGGAGTAGCCGACCATTAAAATGTTCATTGTTAAGTTTAGGGCAACAGGCGTGCTTCAAATTTGGGTGGTGGGCATTTCTCGACCCACAGTGCAGTGTAGCAGGGAGGGGAGAGTTCATGGGAATGTTACGTTCTTGATTTCCATTTTAGGTTTTGCACAGTACATCAAGTATATTTGTGGTTGCATGGCGAGACAAGGTGGGAAGCGATCCAACCATGGGGAGGGGGTCGGCACAGTACAGAAACCATAGTATTACATCACCTGGGAACACAACCTCACACTGACCTGAACATCTTGTCCTGAAATGTAAACTGTCTAGCCTCCAAGGTTGAATGTACCCTAGTGTTGCAATATATTCAATGACATGCCCCAGACATAGTTTTCTTCCAAGAGACCCACTTAAAAGGCCATCATTGCAAAGCCCTAAACAGATAGGTGTACTCCCTGGTGGCTCATGCAGGCTTCACTACTGGGTCACGGGGTACAGGCATTATCCTGAAGTCCTTTACACCATATATGCCCGGTCAGATGTGGTATGTCTCAATGGGCAGATTTGTGCTGCAAATGGACATTTGAGAGGGTCACACGGTCAACCTGTGCTCGGTATATGCACCGCCCAAACTACAGGGGGACACTGTTTCGGTGCTTGGTGCTTCTGTTTTGGGCACCTTGATTCTATATGGTGACATGAACAATATGGTGGCATTGGGGCAAGACAGGTAGCCGGAGAGGCGAGATACGCAGGCATGAGCCAGCTCCAAACCTTCAGGAACACCATGAGATGGGTAGACCTTTGGCGGGCACACCACCCAAGTGTGAATCCGTTTACTCATCTATCAGCCAGACATGGTAGCCTTTCCCAATTGGATTACATTATTACCCATCACAAAAGTGTGACCCGCTTCATCAATACATCACATCTGGCGCGCGGCATCTCCGACCATTCCCCGGTGGTGACCTGCCTTTCAGGACCGGTCAGGGAGACAGAAATGCACCCAGAATAGTGCCTTGGCATTTAAAGGACGGGAATTTCCAAGACCAGATAAACAAATGCACAGGTCAATACTTTTAGGTAAATGAGGGTCGGTCAACTCGGCATGCCCATTGTGGGAGGCTTTTAAGTCAGTGTCGCTTGGGCACACTCAGGCCCTTATTGGAATTAAAATGAAGGACAGAGTTTCTCAGAACTTAGACCTAGAATGGGAGAACAAGTCCCTGGAGCAAGGGGTAATGGGGGGGCAATCCCAGACACTGGACATGTCCATCGCCTCCAGCTAAAGCAACGGTAACTGAGGGTCCTTGCAGAAAACGCAGCTCGGGCACATGCCTTGGCCACACAGAGACAGTTAAATGATGTGGGTGATAAAGCCAGTAAACTCACAGACCGGTTAGACAAAAGAGAAAGGGACAGGAACTGGGTCATTGAAATTCATGATAATAGTGGTGGGGTTCATACCACGGGGCTGATATAGCAGAAGCATTCACAAAGTATTATGAAAATATATACTCTTCCAAGGCCCTCTGTTCTAGAGAAGAGTGGGCGGACCTCCTGAAGGATCTAACTCTCCAGGTCCTTTGCCCAGAAGACAGGCATGCAATGGTACAGGATTTGACAGCGGAGGAAATCGATGTGGTTATTTGAGGGCTGCAGTTAGGCAAGGCAGCGGGGCCCAACAGATTGCCCATAGAACTGTTCAAGTGTGCTCCAGGTAAGGTTGCGCCCCACATTCTCAACATGTTTCAAACGGCAAAGGTGGATGGAGCCCTTCCAGTTGATCAAAGGATGGCCAAAATTGTGGTTCTTCCCGAGAAGGGCAAGCCTCCCACAGCCTGCAGTTCCTATAGGCTGATATCACTGCTTAATGTAAAGGTTCTCTAAGAACTTGGCTGGTTGGTAAGCCCTTTTGAGAAATGAACAGACAAAAACATACACAGTACAAAGAGAGATATAGATGGTGTTTTTGTAGCATAAGTGAAAAGAAAAGATGCAGAATCTGGATGCTTAGCCTAAACTATTCTTCTTTCCAATTCCCTCGTTGTAATTGTATTTGAGCTCCAATTTAAGTTGATTACTTCCACATACTAAATTCTTCTCCTTATTGTCTTATCCTCTGACACTATTGTTAAGTGTCTGCTCTCTATTAACACACCCAATTTGCCTTTTCACATTTTCCTTTCATTCTCATTAGCAATCCTACAGGCTTTCTCTGTTATGTTAAAAACTCACTTGTCCATAGGACCTTTCCACCTGTTGTTATAGACATCTTATGACAAATTCAAGATTAAAATACTTAAAGTGAAAACATTAAAATCCTGGAACAGAGATACAAAATTTTTAAAGTGCAGAAAGACAGGCATCAGTGGGGGGAGAGTGAAGGAAAATGAAAGCGTGTGAGAGGCTGGAGTTAAACGACTGTGTGGAATAGCTGCAGGCATAATTATGATGAGGTGAATATATCTGATGGATTTGTTTGGGGTCTAATATATTCCATCACTGCGAAGTTGCTGCTTCTTTTAGGTGTCGAGGTTCATTGTGGGATGCTTTTTCTCTGGGTCTCTGATAACCAGGTATTTCCTACCTCATTTGTCTGTGCTTTGCTGATAAATCTAACAAATGTTGCTAATAACTGGGCAATTTAAATCAGGTATAATAAGGTACTGTGTCTGTGCCACATCAACGAGAAGCAGAAGATTGTTTCCTTTGAGTGTGCTCACAGATACATGCAATGCGTTGAACTTTCATTTTGTTGAATGCTGCCTAGATAGCACAGGAGTTTTCACAGTTAGAGTTAACAAGCCACTTAGTAGTGCTGCCTTATGTTGTTTTGAAAAATACCCACATTGCTACGGAAAGAAATCTTTAGATTTCTGTTTCCAACATTGCTTTGGAAGGTGATTAGAATTGGTCAGAAGATTTACGGCATCTGCTTTATTTTTAATGTACAGCATTAGGGGGTTTATTTTCCACTTACTGTGGATCTTTCTAGGGGGAATCAATTGTATCTTTATGAGGTACTGGTTTGTCTCCAAGCATTAACATACCATGGAGATCATTTAAATGTTGGTAGAGCAGAAGGATGGCAATGAATTAGTGATGCTTCTGCTCCACCAAATTTATGGTTCCCCTAATCTACCTAAAATTAGGGGAATTCACTAAGTTTCCAAGAGCAGAGCCTGTTCCAGAGGGTTGATGGTATATGTGGGTGTAGCTCACATAATTCTGTGTAGCATAATCACACAGACTAACCTACAAATTTCATGGGATTAAACAGAATTATGCGAGTAAAGTAATTCTGCATCTAAAGCAATTTCCAAAATGGGCGCAAGGATGCATTTTGGGCTAAGAATGAGCGCTAAATGCAACAGAAAACTAATCGCGAGTAGCTGCTCGCTATTGCTAAATGTTTTCTTGAGGTAGGATTTTTCCCCAACATACTCCTGGCATTTAGCACTATTTTCTTAGTGCAAAATGCACCCTTGAATCCAAGATGGTTTTGCAGATGCATTTTGCGCTAAGAAATAGCTTTATATGCAGCAGAACACAAATAGCAAGCACGAGCAGCTGCTCATGAAGCTAAATGTAGTCTTGCAGTAGGATTTTCCCCTAAATTACAGAGCAGGGGTAATTATCGGTAATTCTGCGTCTATGATTAACATAAATACTGAAATTACTCCACTTACTCCATCCGCCAAGGCCTAGTTGATAAGTCATACTTAGAGGTGGATGAATTTCTATTCTTTTAATCTGTGTTCAGCAACACTTCAGGCGATTCCATCTGTTCTACTGGTTTCTAATCTGACCGCCCTCGTATAGAAAAAGAAATAATGCAGGCAGAATTTGCTGCAGATCAATCACTCCTCATTCCGTGCAGTGAGGAATGCATGGAACAAGGATTTCTTGTGTTGTACAGCCTGTCTGGGGCAAGGCAATGTAATAACTTTAAAGTTAATTACGTTAAGTTTATTAAATTTTCCGACCCCTGATTGTGCATGAAGCAAGATTACCAGCCGGGGGGCTTGCGAATAGCACCTGCCTGCTAGAGCAGCAGGAGGACCTTGCAGGCAGGTGCCACATACAAGCTTCTCTGCTGCGGATGTTGCTTCGAAGAGCACTGTCAGGGGTTGCTTCAAAGAGCACTATACGCTACCCTCACAATGCATCTAAAAGCAACTGTTTTGACCTTTGTGATTTGTTCCACACACTGTAACAGTGTATCACTCTTACTTTCACCTCCAAGTGGAAAAAAGTGGTACATTTGAACTTTTTGGAAATTTGCCCCAGATAGGAAATGGCTTTTTCCCCAAAGTACAGAGTGAAACCTGTCTGCACAGCTTTGGGAGGGTGGGTGCATCAACCATGCGGACAGCTCGGCAAAGCCTTGCTGCTTTCAGTAGAGCTGGGCCGGCAGTGGGTCCTGACGCAGATCTTTAAGTATTGTGGGCAGTCTTCACCAGGAAATGATCCCAGTTCCCTTGAACTTCTTTTTAAATCTCCGTGGAGGTGGTATGTGTTTATAGAAGGATTGCCAGAATATATTTGTGATGGCAGAGTAGTTGCTTTCAGGAAGAACCTTTTAGTATCCCAACGGTTAGGAGCCTGGTTAAATGTCTCCTTGATCTCTGCCTCCCATATAATAACCTCCTCTACTTCACCCTGGAAATCCTACTCAAATGTGACCTTATATTTATAACATGGCATGGAAACAGCAGAATGTTCCTAGAGCAAGCCAACTCATTTTGTCATGCTGTTCGGGTGAGCTTTCAATCATAAACTTTGGATCACTATAGTCCTAACAACTCTTCATAAACTGTTAGTCTACCAGATGTAAATGTTTGCATGTTTGCTTTGCTCCTTTACACCCTCAACTCATGACTTTCAGCTTCTGTTTGTTGGTTTACTGTATGTTTCCCACAATATGTTCCAGTACACACTGAAGTACGTTGCTTACCATTCTGCCCTGGTTGCAACGTGATGTCTTTGGACAAGACTTCCTGGAGCAGGGAATGGCAATATTTGAGGCAGCACAGTCCTATGAACACTGGGTACGGTGGAGGGAACTATGATGAGTTCAGTAACAACGGCAGAAGGGCCAGGAGGATGTTTGCATTCCTGGTTGGCCCAGCTGGTAAGGTTTGCAGTGAAAGTTCAGAGAATATGATGGTGTGGACAGCTGCCAAGCGCTGCCATCCATCGTGCTCCTGAGTAGCCCACACAGCAGCAGGAACAGTTTCCCACTGTTGCAGAGGGTTGCTAATGCTGCCCCCTATATTTGTTTACACTACAGTTAACTATGCACTTTGCTGCCTTGCCTGGCTACATTGAATCGGGAGTTGTCAGGTTCACACACCCATAATAGCAATCAAAGAACACATAAACCTCAAGACACATTGTATCACCAGTGCCTTGCATTGTCTTGGCTCCTGAAACTTCTGTCTGTCTGTTAAACAACGCCAATGCATGTTGGAGGACCATCAATGCTCACAATGGCTTTAAAGTCTGGAATTCTCTTACCCCCCCAGCTGCCCTGGGAGCCTGGCACCATAGTTTCAAATAGTTAAAAACTTAGCAGCAGCCAGAGATGTCAACAGAGCATGGGTTTTAAATATCTGAGCGAGCCACGCTGTTCTGCAACAACTGGTGCCCATGCAGCAGTGAAAAGATGAAGTTTGCCCATTGGGCATTGCGATAATGAAAATTACTAATGAATTCCGATGACAGGACACAAAGTGTGTAATTTAATTTGAAGTAATACAACACCCTTCACTGTCAAAACGTACATCAGCGTGTTGATGATGCTGCAGTAAAAGTCATGCTTTTGTACTTTGGGCCTAGGCAGTTGTTCTATATCATTAACAATTCATATGGCAATAAAATAATGTGTTTGATTATGAACAGTGAGTTAATCTCTAAAAACAAAAGTAAAAGCTCTTCTCGTTCTCATAAGTCAAATCTCATCTATTACCCCTATTTTTATTTGGTCTAACTGTGCCATAACAAATAGAATTAACAGTGGGTGCCTCCATGGACATAGAATAAATACTGTCTTATATATAAGACGTACAATAATTAAAGCATCATATAAATAGAACTCCATGCATGAAAGCCGCCTTCTCAGACATAAAAGGAATATCTTTATGACATTATCGACTAAAAATCTGGATGCCATTGGGCCAGAAAAAATGACTGCCCATTCACAGAGAGCATGGCCCCACTTATGCAACACTTCGGCACTTATATGCCAGGGCTGGCTGTATCAGGCATACATACATTCTGAAATAGCCTTCTAGAGCGCAACAGATCAGGATTTTATGACGACTGTAAAGTGAATTGCTGTTCTTGATCTTTCCTGCCATAACGACAACTGTAAGAGCATTAAAAAAGTGAGAACTAATAACCATCAAATGCACCTATTTCCTTTTGCAATAAATTAGAGAAACCCTCCGCAATAAATTCTCCAAGAAGGAAAACAAAACACCCTCCTGCTGCTATGGGAAAGCGTTGCTAAGCCTCCCTGAAGATTTACTCCGGCTCCTTACAGCTGCTCGGCAGTACCTTTTTATATGCAATTTTACTTCATTTAGTCTTTAAGGTTGTGCCTGAGGTTAGTTTAAAAGGTTACTTAAATGTTAATGGATGTTAATGCTGCAATTAAATTGTTTAATCAATTGAAAACTGTGGCTCCCTCTCTATCTGTGTTAGTGCCGGCCTGAGCTGCATTGGCGTATAAATTAAAAGCTGTAAATCTAGTGAAGTCTAATTAGAGACCAAATTTCTCATTTATCTTATTTTCACAGGACTGTAAGCACTGATAGATAATCAACCAAGGGCTAAAACTTTTTAGCATTAAAAAACTATTTTATCTATTTCAGGACTCAGGTGACTGATTATAATTCAGATCCAATTACTGTAAAAGGTCGGATGTGAAATTAAGTTCCTACATAAGCTACAAGTTTTATTTGACAAGTTTGCATACAATTCATCACTGTCCCCATCCTGAAAGAAAAACATGTGGAAATGCATAATTCAATCGTAGCTTGCGAATTACCCTGTTGTGTCCTCTCTGCTAAGGTTCCAACATACTGGGAAAGGGTTCGTTAAAGGTGAAATTTGTGGAGCTAAGAGGTTTTCTTCTGGTGCATCCAAAACCTCCAAGCTTGGGAATAAATCTATGTGAGCAAGAAGAGGTAACTCTAGCTCCCTTTTACGCCAATATGTTATGTTAAAAGATTTATAGAGCGCATAGCTGCCCCAACAAAGGGGCTTCGCAGCACTAATCCATGGAAAGATAAGCAACTACCATAGTGACCTAAGGAAAAGATGCCAGAGGGAAACCTAGGAAGAGAAAAGCCTGTTAAAATGTGAACCATGCTGGGCTAATGCTTAATTTGATATTACCACTTTCCAATCCCAGCCATTGCTCACAGACATACTTTTCTTGCCACATGACCAGAGTCATGGCTTTTATTGGTGAATGTCAGTATTATATAAACGTTCTCCATATGCATCGCCCAATTTAAATATAATGAGTTTACAAAACCGGGAGGAAGGAATGTTGATTTGCCCTCTCCTGGATTTAATCTCACGAGTTCTAGAACTCCAGGCCTCTTATTCCAAGAGGGCTGGTAATCCCAAATTAGGAACAAAGGGCCCGATTCATAGAACTAATTTAAGCCAAAATCCTAAACTTACTACCATTTTGGTATTCACAGAAGGCACTTACTCATTTCGGTATTCACAGAAGTTAGGAGTCCTAACTTTAGGACACCTAAATGCCTTCTGTGAATACCGAAAGTCTTAAATTTAGGATTTTTCTCAGTTTAGGAGTAGTAAAGTTAGGACTCCTAAATGCCTTCTGTGAATACCGAAAGTCTTAAAGTTAGGATTTTTCTCAGTTTAGGAGTCCTAAAGTTAGAAATCCTAATTTTAAGACTTTTGGTATTCACAGAAGGCATTTAGGAGTCCTAAAGTTAGGAGTCCTAACTTTACTACTCCTAAACTGAGAAAAATACTAACTTTAAGACTTTCGGTATTCACAGAAGGCATTTAGGAGTCCTAAAGTTAGGACTCCTAACTTCTGTGAATACCGAAATGAGTAAGTGCCTTCTGTGAATATCAAAATGGTAGTAAGTTTAGGATTTTGTCTTAAATTAGTTCTGTGAATCGGGCCCAAACAGCCCGAATCAGGATTACAAGTAGTATGGAAATACCACATCTTTCCCCTCACAGTTTTCAAAAGGTAAAACCTTTTTCAGTGAAAATATATGCAATATTCAGATTTTCAGAGATCAGAACGAGGGAAGGTTCCAAGATGGTGAATATGAAATGGAATGGCAATACTGCACCATGTAACAATGCACCATATGATATTGGTATTAACTGCATGTGTGTATTACCTCCCTAAACAACAAGGCACTTAACATAATGTCCTAGATGTGAGGAACAAGAGTTTAGCACACTGGGGCATTTTAGCAGCTGTTTCTTGCAGGGTTGGATGTCTGTGATTTAAACGTGCACATTTGGTGGTTTGGGAAGCACAGGCATATTTTCTGAGTTCATAATTGAATAATGACAAATCTTTTGTGTGTATCTGGTATTAGAGGACAGGGGTGGCATTTTAAGAAACTTATGGGGCTTATTACAATGTCAGTCGGAGTTACCCCCCGACTGACATCGTTACGGACGCGGAACCGACCGACCTCTGGTCGGCAGTCCTGAAACCGCAATTAGGATGTGACCGCACATTATGTGGTTGCAAACTTGCATTTCAAAATGTGAGCTTGTGCGGCGGTCCAAAACCGCTCGCAGCACTAGCTCCCATTGTAAAATGGAAGTCTTTGCACATCCCTAAACCTTGGGGCAGTCACCTCATGGTGCCTATCATATGGTGCAGGGATGTGAAGGGGGGGCACCAAAGGTGCCCCCCAAAGTCTCCTTCGTAAAGCCATGGGAGAACTGGGCCCTGCTAGGGGACCCCAAAGTCACTCTCAAACAGCCATTCCATGTCAGAAAGGCCGACATGGCAAGGCTGTCGGAAAGCGACATCATAATCCCAACGGCGGAAACGCCGTACGTTAGGGATTATGTGCGGCTTCCGACTGGCCAACGGGCTCTTTGAGCCAGTCACAACCCGTCAGTTTGACCGGCCGGTTTACACTCCGACCGCCGACATTATAATTCAGCAGTTGGACTGTAAACCTACGATGCCAGTCGGTAAGCCTCCGACGAGCGGTCGAAGGCTTATCGACCAACATCGCAATTTGGCCCTGAGTTTCAGTGGTGTATTTACATTTATGCATAGGTCTTTTCCACATATTCTAGTGCTTTTGCTGAATTCAACTGTGTCAGTACCCTTGAACATCACATAGCCATTGTTCAGTATGAAGTTACTGTTTCGACTACAGGCTCAGTAGTGGTGGAGAGCAGAGTATATCGATGTTAATGCATGAATGGCATCAACATGCACAGTGAAGTCGGCCATTGGGTGCCAGAGCAATTTTAAATGTGTTTAATAGTACCAGCATGATTGAATTCTAATAAATATAGTTTAAAAAATATATCTATAATACTGTGATCCATACATTGGTATACCAGTAACAAGAAGCAAACCCTCACTAAAATTATAGCATTCCCGCTCCTACCATTTACACTTGTCCTGACAGAAAAAGACCACTATGACTTTGTACCAGTTAGGCTTACAAGAATAAATCTTTGACAACTTTATAATGTGATAACTGTCTAGAGGGAGTCCAAGTAGCCTTTAGTTATTGCCTCATTAGAACAAAGAAGGCATTTGATTCCCTCAAGCGGACATATTATTTCAGGTTTTAGAGCGGATTAATGTGGACCGATTTACTGTGATGTATCTGTCTGCTGTATGAGTCCCCGTGGCTCACTTTAAATAGGGAAATTTCAGATTCTTGTTTTTTGTTACTAGAAAGGGCTGTAATGTAGAAAAAAATGATGAATCTATCAAATATCAATTCCTGCCCAAACACCCCCAAGCGGGGGACTTGTAAAAGGCCAGCTGGGCTGAGCAACTAATTTATCTATCCCACATTTAAAGATATCTGCTGTTAACTATGGCAATGAGCATGACAATGTAAATAAGTCACAACTGAAGTACTGAGGTGTTATAAATCAATAACACACCTTCGGTACTGTTAGTCCATCGCAAACCCTGTTGAGAGCCCCTTAACATCAACCACATAAACTGGACTATGCCTGAAGGCTTGTAGTAAAGGAGAATCTGCTTGCAGTGTGTGATACTATCTTAAGAATGAAATTAATTCCAGTCATCACTTTAATACAAAGACCAATCTAAAATGGTCATGTGAAAGACAAAATATTAGGATGCAGTCAGTGCTATTTCTCTTGTGATTTATTTCATGGTCAACCAGTTACAAATGTCTGAATGGACAACCTTGAATGTGGAATGCAAATGACTGTTTATTAAAAAGTGCTGCTTTGTGTTGAGGTAGTGGTGGTATGATATAATTCTTGCTATTTTGGATGATTCTTGTTTTTACGCTAGAAACAGAAGACTTGACTCTTGTAGATTCATTGGCTTTAGAAGGGTTTGCCCTTTTGTAAATTAGCAAGAATTGGGACAGAGGTACCAAGCTAGAGAAAAATGTACATCCTTTGCAGCTACGTACAATAAGGATTAATTGTGTGATTTATGGTATTTTATTTGGATGGTTTAGATATGTTTTCAGTTATAGCTTGATCATTATTGTTAACAGCCAGGACAACAGGGTAGATGGATTAGGCATCATATATCCAACCTCCCTTAAGATAAAATCCAATGCAGAATTCCTGGATGGAGAAGTCATTTATGATCCTGACGTGTGCATAAAGTTTTATAAAGTTATTAGCCTCCAGGCTATAAATAAACTTCTTCTAAACTTTTGTAAATGTGTTAATTTTCTGGCCCCTCAAGCTAAAAATAAGGCTGACTAGCAGACTTTAATCTGTGGGCACTTTTCAAATGTCCACTGTAGACACTTTTAGAACAAATGTTAAATGCTGACTTATTTCAAATCAACTTTTAACCCACCCATCAATCAAATTACATACTGAATCCAATTTTCTCCACAGTATTTAAATCCTTGGTATACTTCTCTTATGGTTCACCAGGCAACTCCATATCGTCTAGGACATAATGCTCCAGTTCTGGGCTTTTATTAATTTATAGTTATAATTCTCATCATTGAAACCAATTGGACTAAACTGCCATTTATACTGCTTTGCTAAACAATTAAGACAAGAGCACAGTGTGACATGGATTCCTCTGACAACTGTAACCCCACTTTTGTCCTAAAGTGAGTGCAACTAAAGCTTTTCCTTGAACTGTTAAAAGGAAGATCATTACCGAAGAAAAGTAAAATTTTCATTTAATGCATATTTCTTCCTGCAGAATCCTCACATGTGAACAGATTTCAAAAAGCAGTGCCCTCCCAGGTGGTGGCTCAGAAGGTATGTTAAAACTGTCTGTCAGTGGCTACTATGGGTTGCCGTCCTTGTGGACAGAATTGCCCTTAGGTTGGGGACAGAAGCCAAACGCAGTGGGCAGAATGGGCCATACCACTGCGTTGGCCATGGTGGTACTCTCTGCCCACTGAGATACATCTGTTAGCAAAGTAAGGTTAGGTGCTCCACAGATGGGACCCACAGGCGAGGAGAAGGATTCTCCATGGGTTAGCTTAGTGGGCCCTGACTTTATGGACAGAGGGATCCAACTGGGCTCAGACCATATCCAACTGCTGTTGCAGACCAGGGTCCATGTTCTATCGCCCTAAGCAGGGAAGTCCATTTAGGTATTGATTAGTCTACCCTGGCTTTAGGCTGGCTGGGGTTGTGTTGGACCTGGCCCTTTTTAACAGAGTTATCCACAAACATTTTGGCTTCCGCCTGTATTATTTTGACTTCATTTTTGCTGGTTTTAGGACTCTTGGAACTTTACCACTGCTGATCAGTGCTAAAGTGCATGTTCTCCCTGTGTAAACTGTATTGGTGATTGGTTTAGCCATGATTGGTAAATTTGATTTACTAGTAAGTCCTTAGTAAAGTGCACCAGGTGTGCAAAGGGCCTCTTAAATCAAATGCTACTAGTGGACCTGCAGCACTGATTGTGCCACCCACATGAGTAGCCCTGCAAACATGTATCAGACCTGCCACTGCAGTGCCTGTGTATGCAGTTTTAAACTGTGGGTGCACTTGCCAGGCCCAAACGTAAAGTCACCGCTAAGGTAGGCTCAAGGTAGCCCACGGGGCAGGGTGCAGTATATTTAAAAGGTAGAATATGCACTGATGTGTTTTGCATGTCCTAATGGTGAAATACTGCTAATTTCGTTTTTCACTATTGTAATGGACTATCTCTCTCATAGGTTAACACAGGAATTGCCTTGAAATATCTTTTAAGTGTAATTTCCCATTGGTAGCTGATGGAGATTTGGAGTTTGGGGTTTCTGAACTCACAATTTCAAAGTACATCTTTTGGTGAAGTTGGTTTTTAAATTGTGTGTTTGAAAATGCCACTTTTAGACAGTGTCATTAAATATGATGGGTTTGGCCTGTGTCCTTCAGAACCTGGGTATACAGTTATAAGCTACAAAGAGTTCTGTTGGGTGGCAAAATTCCTATCCAAGAATTGTGGGAAATGTTGATCATTCAACATTGATAAAAAGGGTCAAGAAAAGATCCCTTTCAGAAAGAATATTGACTTCTTTTTGAGAAATAAATATTCAAAACAGAGTAAAACCACAAGCACAACACAAACAGTTTTCTAATTCAATATATTTGTTGTCATATATCCAACATTCTTTCACTTACTGTTTTTCTTAAATGATCAGCTGCCCATAATAAAAAGAATACATACAATGAATTACAAAAACATATCCATGGTAAAAATGAAAAGATCACAGTATTGACACACAAAACTTGAGACAATGAAAAAATATATCTGATCTGTTTTCCAAAGTTTCATACTCAGGATATCCTTATATCTTCATTTCATATCATAGGATATCTGACATAGGACATAGAACAATATTGTCAACGTTTCAACCCTATAATCATGTGTTAGTATCTATGCATGATACTGCGTCTGCCTCAGGCCTAAAAAGGTAACATACCCAGAGGACAGCCTTCAAATGATGTAGTAAGGAGCACACAGATTGTGTCCTGTCAAATATATATTTCATGGCATGAGAGACCCCAGCCGGGGTTCACTCAGTATAAAAAGGGGTGTGCATCCCCCAATAAGTCTTCTTTACACTGAAATCCCAAAATTGTATTTGTAATTGTCTGAAATCATTTCCTTGAAATGGATGAGCAGCCAGCTTGCTCACATTGCTTTTTTCGAGTTTTTAGAAAGTTGGCATTTCCTTAATTAACCATTCTGTACCTCTGCCTGTCTGTAGAATCCATGTCTGGGTTAGGATGACAGTTGGGCTCTTGTGCATTCACTCTAGACAGTCACACAAAGGGAGCTGAGTTGTGCCTTGCATATCCTGATGGGCCAATAGCAGGCTGGCGGGCCTTCCTAAGCTAGAGTGATTGGAGGAGTTTTCACTGACACCGGAAAAGGGCTGTGCCTGTCCTCACACAAAGCTGTCTCCACCCCCTCCTGTAATGTGTCTGGAGCCAGGTCTGGGTAAGGCAGGGTCTTGTGCACTACAAAGACTTTCCTTTGAAGTTTGCTTACTTCAAAGGCAGAAAGGGGTATACGTATTGGCCCTCTGACACTCTCAAGTTGGAACACTTCTGGGCTAAAGGACATTCTGCCAGGAAGAAGAACTGGATGCTTTACGAGGAACTGACAGGCTGCTTGTTGGTTTGCAGTGTTGGCCTGCTGCTTGCTGCTTCTGTCCTGGGAGTGAAAGGACTGGACTTTGCTTTCTGTATCCTGCTTCCAAGATTCTCCAAGGGCTTGTGTGTGCTTGCCTCCTGTTAGGGAGTCTCAGGACTATCAAAGACTTCATCTAGCAGTGCCTGGGCTCTTCTGCTGAGGGTCCTGACTTGCCAAGTGGTGCCAAATCCAGTTCCTGGGCCCTTGGAAGTAAAATTTGGTGAACTGAAGGAGAAAATCCATGCATCAACTCCCAGCATCTGTTTTTATCGACGCATCGCTACAAACTTTGATTCATCGCTGCTGCCAACACCAGAGCATCATTCCCGATCGCACATCGGCCATGGCTTTCACCGCAGACCCAAGCTTTCTGTTGCAGCGCATCAGAAGAACCGCAGCAGCATGAGTTTTGAACACTGCATCACCGAAATCAGTGACGCACTGCTCCGATGCAACCCCTGCTTAATGGCTATGGAATCAATGCAGCACCTGCATCACTGCTGCAGCATCAACATAGCGTGCCTGGATTTTAGACGCATCGTCCCTGGGCACTGATTTCTTGATCAACGTTGCCCGGCACTAAGGAACTGAGACCGCGTTTCCTGAGATCAAAACCTCATCTCCCCTTCCAGTAAGGAAAAGACACATCACCGCCCCTCCCCTACGTAGTAGTAAGTAACCAGTGCATCACCTCCCCTGGCAGTAAGGAACCAACTCATCACCTCCTGTGGGTGTAAGAAACCAATGCATCGCTTTGCTTGTTCGATGCCTCGCCTCCCCTGTGCCTTGCACCGTCTTTGAGTTTTGCTGCATCCAAGGTACTTTGTGCTAAAAGAAATCCATCCATTGATTTCTATGGATTGAACTTATTTAACCTTTAAAAAGTGATATCTTTATTGGATTTTGTTGTTGTTTTGGGCTTGCTTTATTCGGATATATATTGACTATTTTCTAAACTAGTGCAGACTCATTTTGTAGTGTTTTTGCTGCGTTGCCGTGTCTGTGAGTGTGTGTGTGTGTACAAATGTTTTACACATTGTCTCTGAGATAAGCCCAACTGCTCGTGCCACACTACCAAGGGAGTGAGCAGCGGTTATCCGTAATGTGTGACTCCCTTACAGTGAATAGCGTGAGGGCCCCTAATTAGAGAGGGTGAAAACCACTGCCAACTAGAGACCCTATTTCTAACAAGCCTCATTAAAGGTAAGGAGAGATTCTGCAGATGATGTGGAGTGCAGGAGAATATCCATTGAAGTATTGGAAGAAGGTCTCTACCAAAGGCAAGGGTGGCTCCAACACTTCTGCCGCTTTTCTGACCATTGCGTGGAATGAGGACATCTTTGCAGAAACTGGACCGGTGGAAAATCCAATATCCCTTTCTTTTTTTTTTATTTCAAAGACATTTTATTGATTTCCTTACAAACACAAAATACATAAAAGACAGGGCAAAGTATTGTGGGTACATCAAGTCAACCATGTCGCCATTACTAGAAGATAGCATAATTTGGATCAGACGGTACATTACAATCGGATCAATGCAAAGGGACACGAGTTAGTGAGTGTACAACCTTGGAATGCAGTAGGCCCTAGGGACCAAGTCATCGAGGAGACAGCATACACGCAAGTTGTACTTGGCAGATCCGTGTCAGGTCAATTAGCTTGATTTATGCATTCCTCCGTGATGGTCCGTGACGAACAAACTGATTGAAACCAGTCTTCATGAACAGCATATTATCCTAGGAGTTGCTGATAATCCTATTTCTAGCATGGGACGAGTTATGAAAAGTACAAAGCCTGCAGAAAAAAGGCTAGAGATGAGAATAGGGAAGCAAAAAGTGAAAGAGGTACAGAAGGAGTAAGGGTGAGAAGAGAGAAGCTAGAGCTCGGCGCCAAAGGAGTAGAACTAGAAGTCGTGTACATAAAATTCAAAAGGGGGCTTTCATTTAATCTCAGTGTGGGGTCTCCATAAGCAGCGAGGGCCGTGAGGTGGTATGGTGCATGATTGTCTGGGTCTAGTAGCTCGGGGGGGTTTAAAAACCTTAGGACTAGCGTCAAGCGCCTTCCATAGTTTCCTGTGCCTGGGTTTCCAAGGGGAGGTGTTTAAGGCAATATTGTCTGCTCTTCTTAAAAAAATTAACCATTCTTGCCATTTCTTGAATGCAATTTTCTCAAAGCTCTTCCAATTACACAGGACTATTTTACACACCAGTGTTAACATTAAGTCAAGCAGAAAGCGGTCATGCTCCCCTGTCAGATCAGGGTCCAAAAATCCCGTCAATATATAAGATAGTTCTTTAACCGGGGAGAGGTTGAGTGTCTGTGAAATGTATTTGAAAATTTGATTCCAAAACTTTTCTAGCATCGGGCATAGCAGGAGCAAGTGCCAGCGTTGCAATTCCAGCATAGTGGGGACTGGGTTAGATTTAACCTAATTAGTCTTGCGGGGGTCTAATATGTCCTGTTTATGATCATAAATTTGGTTTGTGACAGAGTAGGGGAGATTTTGTGTTTGAAAGGCATTGTATGTATTTGCTTCCAGTCCAGTGTAATTGTTTTGCTGTTTGGTTCTGCCTCCCATTTAGCCACATTACTCAAATGTTGTTTGCACAGTTCAGGGAGCAGTAATTTGTAAATCCTTGAGACTGTGTGGCCAGCACTCAATAATTGGGTGAGTCTTGAGGGGAGTGAGGGGGGTGTCAAAAATAGAGTTAAGTTTTGAGATCTGGACTTTCAATCTGAGAAAATCGTAGAAGACTAACTCAGTTAAACCCTTGTCTTTTTTAAGTGTGGAGAAAGGAATATGAGAAGTCTTATTATATAAGTCTTTGAGGAAGTTGATCCCTTTGTGTGATCAATCTTTCCAAAATATGGTTTCTTTATTTATTTTTATCACAGGGTTGTTCCAGGTCGCCTGTAAATTTGAGGCACCCATTTTTGTTGTAGAGAGAGTCTGCAGCCGTTTTAAGGCTTTTTTTGTATTTATTACGATGTATTCAGAGTGTTCAAGTTTATTGGTCTGCATTGTCATAATTGCTTGGAGGGGAATTCCTTTAGTGAGGTGTAATTCCAAATCTACCCATTGTGGTTTGTAATTTGGGTTATCTATGAAGCATGCAGCTCCCTGTTTGCAAAGGTATGCTATTTGATAATTTCTGAAACTAGGAAGACCTACTCCTCCCATGTTTTTCCCGAGCCTCAATTTACTTGTGGAAATCCACGCTTTATTTCCTTGCCACAGGAAGTTACTAATAGCCTTATCTACCTTATTTATAAAGTCATCCGAGAGCATCATGGGCAACATACTAACGAGATAGTTTATGAGAGATGCGATCATCATTTTCGATTGTTTCGACTCTCCCTACCACAATAAGAATTTTGGAGACCACCCTTCTAGAAGGTCTGTGATTTTTTTTTAAAGTGATGGTTTCGTTCACTTCTAGAGTGGCTATGAGGTCGTTTGCGAATTCCAGGCCTAGATATTTTATTGGACCAGGTTGCCATGACAATCCAAACTCGCCTAAAATCTCCCTGGAGCCACATAAGCTGAGTAGTTTTACTTTGGTCTTATCCCTATTGAGTGTATAACCTGAAACTTCTGCATATACTTGGATCGACTTCATGAGGGCCGGTATGGCTTTGGTTGCATCCTTGGACACGACTAGTATGTCATCAGCGTATGCTGCAACCTTGAATGTATTCTTCCCAAATTCTATGCCTTGGATGTCCTGGTTGGCCCGTAAATGTTGGAGGAGAGGTTCAATGGCCAGTAGGAATAGAGAGGGGGATAATGGGCAGCTTTGCCTGGTGCCTTTAACAGAAACAATTCTGAAAGTGTACTTCCGGCTCTCACCCTAGCTCTCGGTTCATGGTATAGTGCCATGATCATCTTGAACAAATTCTCTCCTAGATTATATTTCCTAAGTGACGCCACTAGGAATGACCAGTCGACTTTATCAAACGCTTTTTCTGCGTCAAGCGTTATTGTGACTGTCGGGGAGTTTATTTGTTTTGCTTTCCCTATTGCATGACAAAATATTCAGGTATTATCACTGGACAGCCTGTTTTTCAAAAAATCCTGTTTGAGATGAATGGATGAGTTTAGCTATATATTTTTGTATTCTGGAAGATAAAATCATTGCGTACAGTTTGCAGTCTAGGTTTATTATTGGAATTGGTATATAGTTTTTGGTCAATGAGTCGTTCTTTCCCTCTTTTGGGATAACTGTGATTATGGCTTCCGATGGTGTGCCAGTTATTTGGCCAGTGGTTGCGAACTGGTGATATAGGAGTAGTAGAGGGTCACGTAGTTGTTCCTCGAAGGACTTATAAAAGGATGCATTATACCCGTCAGGTCCCGGAGCCTTACCAGTTTAAATTTTTTTAATGGCCATTTTAAGTTCCTCCACCGTGATTAATCCATTCATGGAGTCACTTTGCTGGTCGCTTAGTGAGTTCAGTGCTGCCTTTTCTAGATATTCTTGTGTTTTATGCGATTTCACTTCGGTATTGGGACTATATAACTTTTTGTAAAATTCTTTAAATGTGTCTGAATTTTTTTTAGGGTTTGTATGAACAGTTCCTTTTTGTATCTCTGGGCTTTGAATTTTAATTAAGATGCCAGCGATTTCCCGGCTTTGTTTGCTTCACACAGGTGAAGACTTTTTTGTTTGTTCATCCAGTTACCCGCTTTCGTACTAACAATTTTGTTATATTCGTATTTTATATTCTGCATTTCTGTCAGAGTCCCTGGATCGTTAGTAATGATGTGTGTTTTTTCCAGTCTTGACATATCTTCTTCTAAATTCTGCAGTTCCGAGTTTGCCTCGTTATTCATTTTAGATTTAAGTTTTATAATTACTCCTCTCACAGTCGATTTTAGGGCTTCCCATCTGGTAAGATGAGAGGTGTCGTTCACTTTGTTGTCCACTAGGAAGTTTTTGATGGCCTCTTCAATAATTTTTTTGTGTTCAAGTGAGACTAAGACCTCATCATTGAATGTCCAGAGAGATTCTTTGCTTTGTGAGGACGTGTCCGTAAGCGTCAGTGCAATACACGAGTGGTCAGAGACCACTCTTGGTTCAATGGTAGATTGATCAACCCTACTTATATCATTCCCCGATACCAAAAAGTAATCTATACGTGAGTATGAATTATGGGGAATCGAGAAAAACGTGTAGTCCCTCTCAGTGGGGTTTTGCAACCTCCATGCATCTAGCATGTTGAATCTTTTGCATAAGTGTGTAAGTGCCCTGTGTGATTTATTAACTTTGAATTTACCGGAGGAGTTCCTGTCAAGGCAAGGGTCCAAGGGTAGGTTAAAATCTCCTGCGATGATGATGGAGGGGGCAGAGTCCGGAATCGTGAGAATGTGTTATTTTCTAGGTCCTCCCAGAACAAGCTGTCGTCGATTGTCGGGGCATAGATGTTGGTTACAAAGAGGACTGAGCTTTCTCTCTCTATTTTAGCGGTAATCCACCCCCCTTGATTGTCTGATGAGTGTGAAATTAATTCTAGCCTAGATCTCTTTATTATCATAGTTATTACCTCATTTTTCTTCCCCACTGCACCTGAACAAAGAACTTCTGCATATTGGTTTCCCTTCAGAAAGGCCGCTGTTTTATTTTCTAACTTTGTCTCCTGTAGGAGAATGATGTCAGCTCTCTGCTTGTCAATGTAGTCCATGATTTTCCTCTTTTTTACTGAATGATTCAGGCCCTTAACATTTAGAGAGACAATTTTAATCTGCTTAAGTAGTAAGTTCATTAGGTCTCGCCTGGCTGTCGCGTAAGCGATCGCTCAGCGAGACTTATGTAGGGGCTTCAGAAAATGCTTCCCTGTGGCGGTTACGCGCACAACCACGCGCATTCCATTTGCCACCAGCTACTTCCTGCGCGTGCGCCGCCCCACGCATTCAGAGAGATTTAGTAAGGGGCACATGACCTTAGGAATGCGGTTTATGGCCAGTGCATGTGAGGTATTCAAGCGCGAAGCTGGCATCTGGCATCAGACTTGAAAGCAGCAGACTGCTTTCCCCAGCGTGCTCTCTGCCTCACTTCCTGCATCCCCTCTTACAACAATTAACTTTCATTATAACTCACATCCCATATGCTAGTTCCCTCCCATCCTTCCTTTGATGTCCACTTTTCTTGTTGTTTACAAACCACGCCACACACTGCTGCACGCCACACACTGCTGCACGCCACACACTGCTGCACGCCGCACACTGCTGCACGCCGCACACTACTGCACGCCACACACTGCTGCGCACACTGCTGCATTACACACTGCTGCATTACACACTGCTGCACGCTGCTGCATGCCGCACACTGCTGCATGCCTCACACTGCTACACGAAACACTCCTGCACGCCTCACACTGCTGCACACCTCACTCTGCTGCACGCCACACACTGCTGCACGCCACACACTGCTGCACGTCTCACACGGCTGCAAGCCTCACACTGCTGCACGCTTCACACTGTTGCACGCCGCACACTGCTGCATGCCTCACACTGCTGCACGCCGCACACTGCTGCACGCCGCACACTGCTGCACGCCGCACACTGATGCATGCCGCACACTGCTGCACGCCGCACACTACCGCACGCCACACACTGCTGCGCACACTGCTGCATTACACACTGCTGCATTACACACTGCTGCACGCCGCACACTGCTGCATGCCGCACACTGCTGCATGCCTCACACTGCTACACGAAACACTGCTGCACGCCTCACACTGCTGCACACCTCACTCTGCTGCACGCCACACACTGCTGCACGCCACACACTGCTGCACGCCACACACTGCTGCACGTCTCACACTGCTGCACGCCTCACACTGCTGCACGCTTGACACTGCTGCACGCCGCACACTGCTGCATGCCTCACACGGCTGCACGCCGCACACTACCGCACGCCACACACTGCTGCGCACACTGCTGCATTACACACTGCTGCATTACACACTGCTGCACGCCGCACACTGCTGCATGCCGCACACTGCTGCATGCCTCACACTGCTACACGAAACACTGCTGCACGCCTCACACTGCTGCACACCTCACTCTGCTGCACGCCACACACTGCTGCACGCCACACACTGCTGCACGCCAAACACTGCTGCACGTCTCACATTGCTGCACGCCTCACACTGCTGCACGCTTGACACTGCTGCACGCCGCACACTGCTGCATGCCTCACACTGCTGCACGCTGCACACTGCTGCATGCCGCACACTGCTGCACGTCGCACACTGATGCATGCCGCACACTGCTGCACGCCACACACTGCTGCACGACACACACTGCTGCACGACACACACTGCTGCACGCAGCACACTGCTGCATGCCGCACACTGCTGCATGCTGCACACTGCTGCACGCCGCACACTGCTGCACGCCGCACACTGCTACACGAAACACTGCTGCACGCAGCACACTGCTGCACACCGCACACTGCTGCACACCGCACACTGCTGCATGCCGTACACTGCTGCACGCCGCTGCACGCCACACAGTGCTGCATGCCTCACACTGCTACACAAAACACTGCTGCACGCCACACACTGCTGCATGCCGCACACTGCTGCACGCTAAAACACTGCTGCACGCCACACACTGCTGCATGCCGCACACTGCTGCACGCCTCACACTGCTGTACACCTCACACTGCTGCATGCCACACATTGCTGCACGCCGCACACTGCTGCACGCCTCACACTGCTGCACGCTGCACACTGCTGCACTCCACACACTGCTTTTATGCGAGTTTATGCTACTGACACTGTAAATGACAATGCCTTTTATTTGTTTTAAAACCAAAACATAAATAAAAGGCATTGTAATTTTACAATGCCAATAGCTCAAACTCTTATAAATGCGAGACCTATTGCATTGCAAATGCTTGTTTTTGTGTTTGTTGTGCTTGTAGTGAGGTTTGTGGAAGTCCATCTAAGGGAGCAACGTCTCCTGTATGTGATCCCTTTATATGACAGTGCAACCTACTAGCCCTTTGTCCACCGAGCAGAGAAAAGAAGAAGGAAAAGAGAGAGAGAAAGAGAAAGAGAAAGGTGAAAATAGAGAAAAAGGAGAGAAACAACGAAAAATAACATCAGGAGGGAAGTGTCCAATCCAATAGCATATTCAATGCCGTATAGTCAGCTGTGGAAGGAGGAAAAAAGTCTATGCCATAATTATTGTCATCCATATGAAATAGATCATCTCTCTGAGGATCAGTAGCTGAGTCTGTGTCATATATACCTTTTAGCTTTTGCATATAGGTTTGGAGAGATTCAGGGACATGGAGTTAATTTATGTGCCTTCCGTCTGGAGTTATGAGTATTGACAGGAGGTATAAGCAGCTCCGATGCCGGTAGACGTGACGTAGGTGTAGCCGGCATGGCACTGGCTGAAAGGGTCCCAGTATTGCAATGTCAATGAATGGAGCTGGGACAAAAGAAGGATGTATAAGTGTGATGCTTGGCACTGGAGGAGAGGTATTCTAGGCTGAGCCCCACATGGACCCATTTGGCCCAAAGGCCCAAACAAACATGTCCCACATAGCGTGCAGGAGGGCAGAAGCATCTGCCCATGGCACAGAGAATGCTCAATAAACGGGAGCCACCGGGTTGATCTGTGGCTGCAGTGACGGTGGAGCTGGAGAATGTGGAGCCATAAAGGGTGCATGTGGAACCAATGGATTCAGTGCTGGACGATGGGTTTCCACCAACTCTGGTACAGAGAAAGAAGACCTTAATGGGGCTGGTGACTTACCCCGAGATTTTTCTTCTTCTGTTGCTTCTTGACGAGAGAGTAAGCGACCTGGAGTGATTATAGGAAAAGTTGCTTGATCTGAACCATCTTCTGAAAGGTCTTCTTTGGCCTGTGACAAGAAGAGCTTTGCTTCTCTTTTCCTAATTGCTTTGGGACGTATTCTATGACAGTGGGAACACAATCGGGAATCATGATGGGACCCAATGCACCATAAACAGAGATCATGCAGGTCTGTCTTAGACGTTCGCCTATCAAAGGTGCGACAAGGCTTGAAACCTGTTTATTTGCAGGTGACATTATGTTACCTACTGCACTGTTTTAGTGAATTGTTTTGTGAAGTAAAAACCTCTGGAAAGAGTAAAGCTCCAGATCTGCATTCAATGGCATGGAAAAGGGAGCTGAGATCAGGGCACCAGCTGGGCATGTTATGGCTCTAGTGAATTCACCTGGATTCTGTTTCTGCCATTGAGATGGAGACAGCACTCCCTACCAGCGCAGAAGAGCTATAAAAATACTCTAAATCCAGTAAGATGCCTGGGGATATTCACAGGAAAGGAATCTGAAGGTAGACATATTCAACAGAAATAATTGCTTACTGTTTGTACTTTCTCTATCTACCCTCAAAGGATTAGCCTCATCGTAGCATAGGTCCTGCACCCATTAACCAAGGCAGCAGCACCTACAGTCTAGTAGCAGCCATGTTTATGTTCACATTGCCAACAGATTAAGATAATTTAGCTCGACCTGAAACAACTTGAGCACAATGGTTCTGACAACACTGCTCTACACCAAACCAGAAATGGATGGACTAGAAAATGATCTGCCTGTTGCAGAAAAACATGTATGTGCATGCTCCTTTCTGCTTATAACAGCAGTATGCATTCCTAATAAAATCACCCATAAATATCGCTTAGTTCAGGTGAGAAAGAATGTTACCTGAATTTTTCCCCCTCTCTCGTGAATTCTATTCTTTTGAGTTTCCTCCCTCTGTGCTTACATCCTGAAGTTTAAATTAGGAAATATATATGAAGGAGCTCAAAATTTGCCTCTTCATGTTGCCATTTCAGTTTCCCCATGGTACCCTTCCCAGAAAATGTCTTTAGAAACCAGTGGACGTAAATCATGAGCACTATTTTAAAACAAGCATTTGCAATGCAATAGGTCTCGCGTTTATGTTTTAAAAACAAAAACAAAAATAAAAGGCATTGTCATTTGCAATGTCAATAGCTCAAACTTGAGTGAATGCTTGTTTTCTTTTCTTATAATAAGCGCGGTGCACGCTTCAGGGATACCACGCTCTGTTTGGTTTATTTTTTACTTTAAAACTGAGCGCGGCGCCGCTTCAAGGACACCGCACTCAGTGTTAAAGTAAAAAAAAAAAAGAAAAACGAGCGCAGTGTCCTTCATGTGGCGCCGCACTTAGTTTTAAACGTAACCATTTGCAATGCAATAGGTCTCACATTTACGCGAGCTTAAGCTATTGGCATTGTAAATGCCAATGCCTTTTATTTATGTTTTAAAAAACAAAACTAATAGGCATTGTCATTTGTAACGCCAATAGCTTAAACTCGGGTAAATGCGAGAACTATGGCATATCAAAACCTGCGGCTTGCAGATCAGAGGCACTTTGTATATGGTCAATGGAAAGCCCCAAAGGCTCTCCCTGCCCACCACCCCTTGCCCCTACACCAGAAAATTTGTGTATCCTACACCCCTGGGAGGAATATTGTTATTTTTGCTTTTATCAGCCAACCAAATTACCTCACTATGCATGAGAGACGGGCCACTAGCCTCCTCTCATTACATGTATGTGGCTCGTCAACATAAACTACTACCCACGAGAATGGGACAGCACAAGAGATGCGTTGGCTGCTGTCACTGACATCCACCACAGGCACGATACAGCCCTAGAAGTATAAATGACTCACCACCACCTACTCGAAGATGCTCTGCAACTGCGACTCCATCTGCACCATGGGGAGTGCCATGACCCCTCTTCCCCACCCGCGAAGCCGGAGACAAGCGCCTCGGGTTTGGAGACCCCTGAGCACGAGAGAAGCACAACAGAGCTCCAAGATGCCGAGAAGGAGCCCCTGGCATAGAGGAAGGACGTGCCAGGAATAACACCCGCTGACAAGCTGCCACCACAACTGCCATCTTGGAAAGGGACATAAGTGCTTTTCTTTCAAAGGCATCGAGCGGATGGTGAAGAACTGGTTGGTAAAAGTATAACAAAGTATTTGTAGTAAATCATTAGGGAAACAGTTGTCCGCAGAGCAACTAAAAAAACTTAAAACATTCTTTGTAGACTTTAAGAAAAAACACTGCCGTACTATTTTAAAATACTGTAAATACATTATTATTTTATAAAATGACCCACATTTAAACATGATTAGATTGTTACCCAAAATGTTCGTGTTAAATCCTTGAAACACTCCCATATATGTCTGATATGTTACGAAACAGTGGAGAGTCGCGGCATTGTTATAGTCCAATGACATCTATAATTGACAGGATAAAAAACACTTTCTTCCGTCGCGAAAGATTTCTTCTCTTTATGGGGCCATGTGTTTGAAACACATGGCCCCATAAAGATAAGAAAGCTTTCACGGCAGAAGAAAGGCAGACGTGCCCGTCCAAATGGGACGGCTCAGAAAGCCGGACGAAAACGTCCCAAACACCTCTTTTCCAATGGCTGGCCACCGTTTAGCATAAACGGTGATGCCAGCCAATGGAAAAGAAGGGCGGGGCTTAATGCTCTTTACACAAAATACCTCAAAACGTTAAATCTCGCCAGCGAGACTGTGCATGTGTGCAGCCCACGCAGGAGAGACCTAAAAAACTGCCTTGAAATATTTCCCTTTCCATTTTAAATCTGAGTCCAAAGAGTCTGACAGAGTGGCATCTGGACAGGCATCCGTTTGTCGATTACATCTAGGCCTGCCATAAAAGTGAATGATTGGAAACACACAGCTATGGATATTTCCCTAGTGACACTGTTTGGTACCTAGGTGTAATCCATTTATTTTCAAGGTGGTGCATATCTCTGAGTTATTGATACCAAAATTAACTCATTCAGCCACGCAAAATCAGTAAAACCACTGTTTTGCACAGATTAAGCGAGACAGCTTTTTTTTTTTGGTTGCCATAATTAGCCAAATTGATGATTATTGGAGAGATTGAATGGTTGGATCTGATAATGTGGTGGTCCTCGCGACTGCACAACAAGTTAGAGTAGTCGAGGCCTGACCTCAGCATCTCTGGCTCGCGCTTTCACGCCATTTGGTATTAGTAACACAATCAGTCAGGTTCGCAAGCATTGATAGAAAACCGCACCTTTGCGCCATCTTTATTTCCTCGAGACGGCCGGGAACTGTGGCATGCCTGCACTTGTTGGCTACGGCACGGGGGCTCACGAGCAGATGAGCAACACTTAACAGAGGCGTAAAATGAACCGAGCTAAGCTGAGCCCTCCCCTCGCCCCCCGCACTAACACCACTCCTGCCCGGATCCAGAGTAACAGGAGACCCCCGCGATGTCTGCACGGCCCAGTGGGTTGTTTCTTGTAGAGAAGCCAACGTTTGTGCAATTCGATTGTTTTCAAACAGCAGCCTCCTGCGAGAGCCGCGCCAGCTGGGAGCCGGAGTGATGGGGAAAGGGGAAAAAGCTTCTTGGTCCTGCACGCTTCAGACAGTCAGGCTCTGGGGGGAACAAGAGAAAGCCATTAACTAACCACAGTATTATCTTGATCCTCTCAGCGAAAACGAGCGAGGGACGACTAATGAACTAGCCTCAACGTTTCAAACTGAATGCACCTCCGGGAGCCCTGCTAGAACAAACAGTGTGACAGATCAATGCCGGATTCCTATATCAAGAGAAAAGGTTATTTTCTCCTCCAAGGAATTACAGGATTAGTGCATCTCGATGATGCGGCCTCGATCCTTCTAGCACAACACACCTTGTTATGTTTTTCAATATATATTTTTTTTCATTTTTTAAAATCTAATTAGAGTCTACGATGACAGTGCAGGTTGCAGAGATCCGCCCCCTCCCCACTTAAAAAAATTCTTCATAATACATTTTTCCGCATTTGCCAGGCCCTTGGGGAAATAAACCTCATTTTCGAAAATAGAAAGTGTTTGGACATGGGAGACATACAAGCCAATAGTGCTAATATTGTGGTTGAAGGTAGCTTAGAAATAAACTATTTATATCTACGTTGTGGTATAATGATATGTTATGTTATTTTAGACTATGTTATGGTCTGTCCATTCATGTCTTGTCATGCCTTGCTATGTTCCGCCAGGATTTGCATGTTAACAGTATGCTACGGTGTATTTGGAAAGTATTTGCCTACCATGGAATGACATTGTTGTAGAAATGACTGGAATAGATGACAAACGCACATTTACGTTTGTGGAAAGACGTTTGCATGTGAAATTAGCAGTAATTTGTAATTTTTGGCAGTTTTAGAGAACAGCCTAAACAAATGACAGATTACTTCATTTGCAGTATTTCGTGCATTTGCTGTGATATATCCTTACAGTACTAGTGTAGATGGAAAATAATCAGCACGGGAAGACATTTAAACACAAAGCAGAAATAATAGACAGATTTAAAATAAGTTAAAGAAGACTTCCCTTACGGAGCCTGTTAAATAAGGTAATATAGGTCCAGGATAAAACGCAGATCATTCAAAGAAGCTGGTTCCGAGAGACTTGCCAGTAAGGGACTGTGTTTCCATTACTGGGCTACTGGGATACAAATCATTGCTATTAGGTCTGCTAGGTAACTTGGTACAAAGGGAGCAAATCAAAACTTCAAGCATGACTACAACTCCCATAATGAATTAGTTTTTAGTGAATATTGCAAAATATTGGAAACTGGCTGCCCTGGCGCCAATCAGAGAGAAACGTCACAATTTATTGATCATTAGCTGTAACATGACAGATGAGGTGAAGCTCTGGTTACCCTGGTGAATGCATGCATGCATGTGTTCCAACTTGAGACACAGAAAGTTTTGAACGTTTCTGTTGTTGCAGTTATCTGCCTTTTTAACATGTCCCAACACTAAGGTGGTTTATGTTTGACCATTTAAGTAGTGACCTAGGAGATTCGGCCATTTAGTATTTAAGGTGCTCTTATATACGAATCATTTTAAGCTATACTATCATGATTTGGTTGCGGAATTGGTTTGAGCCCCACACTTCGGCCCTGATTTTCAGCATGTTGAAGGTGTAAGGGCTATGCATTGCACCCAATAAAATCCATTATGGTGGTGTTCAGAAGTTTTGTGATAAATAGCACATATTCAGATTTTTTTTTTTTTTAAATGCAGATTTTGGTGCTTATCACACTAAAACCTGAATGTTACAGTAAATGCCACATTGTGTTCCCCTGTTGGATAATATCAGCAGGTTTGACTTGCCGGAATTGAACAAAACCTGGGGTATTTAACACACCTGATAATTACCAGGGGCATAAATACCACTCAATTCAGGATAACGACCAACTTGGGATAAGGGCCTTCATATTTTAAACTACAAAATATCTCAACAGCATGAAGTCAGGAACATCTATGTCAAATTAGGGGAGGCAGGCAAGAGAGCAAATGACTATACTGAAGAAACAAATGCAGACAATCAATGAAAGGGAGACATTTTTAACAACAGTTTAAAAAAAAAAAAAGGAAGGATCTCCAAAGGTGAAAGAATGACCAGAAATGTAAACCCAACAAAAGGCCTGCACTTGACAAATCAGTTCCTGCTAAAGGTTCTTCATACCACAACACTTATGGTTGGAAACAGAGCCTTTTCTTCAGATTGGGCCAATCTGTGAGACTCTCTTCTCGTCTTTGTTCGTTCTGAACCTTCTTTCATAAAGCTCTGGAAAGTTATCAAAGCCTGGTTATTTTAATACCGCCTGGCTTTTCTAACCTTTACTCAACACCAATAAACTCTGTATCAGATGAACGTTTATAAATGAAATATTCAAAAAAATTGGAGTATGCTCAATAGAAAACGCGTATGGAATCCCAAAAGCAGAATGAGAGGCTTCCAGTGAGAAAGACAGTCGAAGGCGCCTAAGTTACTGCACGGCATTTGGTGGTCCTTAACACTCCAAACTCTGATTTGGGCCATCAAAATGCTTGCTCAGCTTTGCATTAAACCAAAGTTTTTTTTTTACTGATGTGCATGTCCTGCTTTTATTTACCCAGTCCAAACGTCACTTTGGCACTTGTGAGGCAGTACAAAATATCTGTGTAAACCTACAACATTGAACCATATGTAACCTGTAAATGCTTAGTAGGTGAATGTTGTACTGTCACTGGTTCAAACCTTGCAGACCAGCCTCTTTTTTGTTAGGCAATTCTGTTATTTGTTTTCTAGTCTGCGATCTTGCTGGGTCACTTCATCCAACCCAGGGCCTGGATTCTGCCCTTGATCCAGGCATTGGCCAGGGATACCAGCTGCCTCTTTAAATGGCACCATATTAACATGCCTCGCAAATCCTATCACCAGCTGATCGGTGCTCCGGTTTAAAATAACCCCCTCCTATCTGAGGCTCTTTGTAGCAGTGCCCAGTGCAGCCCACTGAGAATCGACCCAAAGCAGTTGATCTGTGGGGTCATTGAACTATGGCTTCTTTAATGTGTAATGTATTCCAGTTCATTTGATGAGAGGTGTTGGTTGGGAACTGGTCCCCTAGAATAAACACTACTTTCTCGATATTACGCTTGACAATTCTTAGGATGATTACTAAGAGCTCTTAAAACCCTCTTCATCAGAGTTTACACTTGACCTGTAGCACCACATGAGGCTGCAGCGGCACCTGATCGATTGTCTTGCTCCAACTGCGGAGGCCGGTACTCAGTCTGCTGTTTCCTGTATGCACTGCGGTTTGATGCATGGTGATGGACGTATTAGTTTGCAGGTGGAGAAAATGTGAAGGCTCCTGTAATGTGATGATGCCCTGCGGACCACTCTTGAAGAACAAATGCAATAGTTTCCCAGAAATTACAATGTCGGGTGTAGGCGGAGACTGAGAGGGCAGTGGGTGGATATGGTCTAGGAGGTGTAGGGGTACTTGGTGCTGCAGTGTATAGGTTATGATATATGTTGGAAATGCTGGTCTGCTTTGATGGGTTACAGTGTAGATGGTGGTATAAGTAGAGTTGGAGCAGGTTGGGGGCATGATGTGTATAGTAATATATAATTTTGTACGTGTTGGGAATGAGCATGGTGGTGTAGATGGGTGGTGGTGGAGTAGATGCAATGCCTAGTGTGTGGCATGGAGGTAATGTCGGTATAAGGCATATATGGTGGTCTGTGGGCGTAAAAGGCAGTAAACAACAAATGCTTTGGGACATAAACCAAACAGTGACCTGCTGGCTCCTCATGACCCTACGAGGCACACATGTTCCCTTACCAAATCAAAGAAGATAGCAACATAGAATATTAATGAAGTGGAAGTAATGAGGTGCACAGCAGATAAGATAAACTAGCTGTTCATTGCACAAGTGGAGACAAATGTGGTCTAGGACGAGAAATACATTAGTAGTTGGATATGTAGGTGGTAGTGGTGGTGGTATAGAGTGTACAGGGCGAAGCGATAGTTATTTGCATAGATAATGTATGGTGTAGGCTAATAGGGTTTAGGCGATGTAGATAATACAGATGATGTAGTCAGTGATAGTGGACTATTTTTACGTGGTGTAGGCTATGCACAGAAGTTTAAGTTAGGTTGTGGTTTAGGCTTTGGGAGGTGGTGTGTGGTTTATGTAATGTAAGCAGTTGAATATGTAGGTGTAACTGATGGTGTAAGTAAAGATGCAGCTGAGGATGTATACGGTGGGTTAAGTGTGGGGTGCTCTTGGGCCTGTAGATCTAAGATGTGGTGTAGGCATATTGTGTGGCTAATGTGGGCCACTATTTTGCAGGAGGTGGTGTAGAGTGTAGAAAGTAGAATGGATGGAGTCTGTATCTGATGTTGGGTTTTGATAGTGTAGGTGTTTCCTTAAGGGGTAAGGTATAGATGAGGCCTTGATTGTATAGGTGCTATAAGATGGTGATATAAGTGTACAGTGTAGGTTTAGGTGCAGGTGGTGTTTTGGTTGCTTTCCCACTGCGGTAGTTTAAACCCTCTCCGAGACTTCAGACAAACCCACACAATCAGTCTCGAAGTTCCAAATACAAGGATTAGAGTACAATGCATGCCCAATATTCACCCTGACATATTACAAAGCAAAATACACGCCTATTGTAGGGTCCTATAGTATGTCTCCCTCTTCTAGTACCGGTGCAAAAACTTTACATCCTTGGGTAAAAATGGAGGTGGTGATATAGAGTGCGTTTTCCTCCAAGGTCTAACATATAGGTGGTGGTATGGAGTATAGTTTCCCTCCGAAGAAAACATGTAGGTTATGGTATGGAATGTCATTTGCCTACGAGAGATAAAATGTAGGTGGTGGTATAGAGTGTTGATGATTGTGCATGGCCAACTTTTCTTTTTTCTTGCTGATTGTTTAAGGTGCACTGGCAATGCAACATGGGGTTTTAGATGTTGGCTGAGGGTGTAATGGTGATGAAAGTGGCAATTTGAGTAATTGATTTAGTTTTAAAGCCCGCAACGTGAAAAGAGCCACGAAGGCATACATAATGCACATATGAATCGTTTATGTTATATCATTTTATGTGGTGTGTTGGTAAGATTTCACTAGATTTTGAACATTGTTCGCCGGTAAAGGCAATTTGAGCTGTACGTGCCTGGAACTGAAAGAAGTACAGATCATGCAGACTGATTCCATATGAGCAGTGACAAAAACAATGAAAAATGCTTGCAAGAGTGCAAATAAATAGTGTACTGGATGAATGTATAGGATAAAAACGCAAATGTAGATGTGACAAAAAGTGTCATGATTCAATATACATTTCAGGTGTAAATTAGCCTCTCATCCACTCTAATGAAGCTGGAAGAATACACTGAAACAGCCAAAAGGAAGATGATGGGCCTAAAATACTCATGTGGGCTGATCAGAGATCTGACTGACAATGGCTCAAGCCAATAGCTAAAGGATCACGAGCAGAAGAAGTGAATCACTGAATGAGGTTGACCCAAAGTCCTTCTGGTATGTATAAAATACAATTGCAAATAATCGCATAAGTGCCATTACCTTTAAAAGCTAAAAAGAGTAGGCAGGTAGGGATCCACACAAAATAAGCAATCAAAAAGAAAACACAATTTGATGCCTGGGCTCTACCTCAAAATAGTCATATCCTTGACACTGTGAATTATTCCCATGGTTTACAAACCTTAAACATAATTACTACCACCCACTCTTCCTTGCTGGTAAAGATTACAAAGTGTCAAAACTGTGACCGCAAGTATCCGCTTTCGCCCTTGAGTGCTCAGCTGATTGGACGCCGAGTGTGTGTCAGTGCTGTCAATAGCGGCAGACCTCCTGCAACAACAGTGTCAGCCTGTTTAAAAGTTTTCACACTCTGTACATTGCATTTTTTACAAGAAGACAGCTGCTTACAACAGCTGTCTAGTTATACAGCCATCTTAAACCAGAGTGATTAATGAATTCACTTGGGCAGCAAGAAAGTCAGTTCACTGACCCGTGCCTTCAGCACAGGTATTGATGTGCAACTAATGAGAAATTTGATGCTCGAATTTGAATGCTAGGTCCAATTACCAAACAAGAAATCTTAAAGACCAGCACAAGAGTTTTAACCTTTCAGTAAGAACAAAATGCAACTCTTGGCTTCTGTTGTGAGATAAAATACAGAGATGCAAGTAACTCATTTGAAAGGGCTACCAGTTAATATAGATGTGGTTTAGCTAACAACAATGGATGCTGTTCTGTTCTTTAGATATATTTCTTTCTAAAAAATAGCTTATTGATATGTTTTCTCAAAAAGCCACAGCACATGTATGGTGTAACAGCATCATATGAATAAAGTGAAGAAATGGAACAGTTACCGGCTGGGTCTGATCCTGAACATGCAGGATATAACAATTCCGTCAAAAACGATTACTTGTCGCAAGGGTCGGCAGATAACATTCACATTCTATTTAATAAAAATATATATATTTTATAAAACGAAATGCATTTACACCAATAAAATATTAGATCACTACAATATTCAGTGCAGTCTGTATCAGAATGCACCTACGTATAAAAGTCCATAGGGACATACAGCGACATATGGATATTAGGGGTGTGCGAAATTCATGTAATTTACAAGAGCATAGTTAAGCACAATTTCTCAAAATGGCATGTGATTCTGTGAAATGCACCTTGTGCACAAAAAATGAAAGACACATTTTGGTGCCGATTCCGATCCTGTAAAACCCGGGTACGAATGGTCGTACGGAGCGTATTCTCCGTACGACTCGTACCCAGGAAATGCTCCTTACAAACCAGCAAGTACGATTCGTACAGAAATACCATATCCGTACGAATTGTAAAAAACTACATGAGACGAAAAAATACCCACAATTCCGATCTGGGACATCGCGTACGTGACGTCCGGACGGAGTCAGGCAGCGTCTACGGACCAGCAAGTACGATTCGTGCCTACGTCACTCCGCACGGATCATTTTTTACGGCAGCCAAAAACTCCTGGGAAATTAAGGACGACGCAAAGAAGGAGCAGCGGTACGCGACGGACAGCCATGAACCCCATCCTACGTGTCATCCCGGCCCTCCTCGCCTACGACCTGGTGCACTGAAACCGCCGCGCACGCCGCAGAAGGTCAGCACAACACCCAGGGGCAAAGGGGGGGCGAGGGGCAGGAAACATAACCTCTACCTAATTTTAAAAATACCATATACTGGCCGTACCTTACCTCCAGGGTCTGGTCACTTCGGGGGGCGTGTCCACCAATCCCCGCGTACCCCTCACCACTACAATGGTGGTATGGCCCGTAACCACGCCCTCAAAGCGTGGGTACCGCCCATACCACCATTGTAGTGGTGATGTAGGGGTACGTGTGGTATGGGCCGTACCCACGCTCTGAGGGCGTGGGTACGGCCCGTACCACCATTGGAGTGGTGATGTAGGTGTACGCGCCGTACACCCTCAGAGCGTGGGTGCGGCGCGTACCACGCGTACCCCAACATCACCACTACAATGGTGGTACGCGCCGTACCCACACCCTCAGGGCGTGTGTACGGCCCGTACCACGTGTACCCCTACATCACCACTACAATGGTGGTATGGGCCGTACCCACGCCCTCAGAGCGTGGGTACGGCCCGTACCACCATTGTAGTGGTGATGTAGGAGTACGCGCCGTACCCCCGCTCTGAGGGTGTGGGTACGGCCCGTACCACCATTGTAGTGGTGATGTCGGGGTACGCGTGGTACGGGCCGTACACACGCTCTGAGGGCGTGGGTACGGCACGTACTCCTACATCACCACTACAATGGTGGTACGGGCCGTACCCATGCCCTCAGAGCGTGGGTATGGTGCGTACTCCTACATCACCACTACAATGGTGGTACGGGCCATACCCACGCTCTGAGGACGTGGGTACGGCCCGTACTACCATTGGAGTGGTGATGTAGGGGTACACGTGGTACGGGCGGTACCCACGCTCTGAGGGCGTGGGTACGGCACGTACACCTACATCACCACTACAATGGTGGTACGGGCCATACCCACGCCCTCAGAGCGGGGGTACGGACCGCATCACCCGTACCTCTAGGGCACCAGTACATTAGTGATACGAGGCGTACACATGCCACGAATGTTGGCTTAGGGCCTGGTGCAGCATATAACCAGTATATTGGGGTGTGTTCACGGCCAGGACAGCAGTGTACAGCACCAAGGGTGTGGGTGGGTGGGTGGGTGGGTGTCTGCCTAGGAGTCCCAGCAGTGGACAGAGACATGTGAGGGGTGGGTGCAGAGGAATACTAGCAGTGGACAGAGACATGTGAGGGTTGGGTGCATAACACTCCCAGCAGTGGACAGAGACATGTGAGGGGTGGGTGCAGAGGAATACCAGCAGTGGACAGAGACATGTGAGGGGTGGGTGCCTATCACTCCCAGCAGTGGACAGAGACATGTGAGAGGTGGGTGCATATCACTCCCAGCAGTGGACAGAGACATGTGAGGGGTGTGTGCAAATCACTGCCAGCAGTGGACAGAGACATGTGAGGGGTGGGTGCATATCACTCCCAGCAGTGGACAGAGACATGTGAGGGGTGGGTGCATATCACTCCCAGCAGTGGACAGAGACATGTGAGGGGTGGGTGCAGAGGAATACCAGCAGTGGACAGAGACATGTGAGGGGTGGGTGTCTATCACTCCCAGCAGTGGACAGAGACATGTGAGGGGTGGGTGCATATCACTCCCAGCAGTGGACAGAGACATGTGAGGGGTGGGTGCAGAGGAATACCAGCAGTGGACAGAGACATGTGAGGGGTGGGTGCAGAGGAATACCAGCAGTGGACAGAGACATGTGAGGGGTGGGTGCCTATCACTCCCAGCAGTGGACAAAGACATGTGAGGGGTGGCTGCATATCACTCCCAGCAGTGGACAGAGACATGTGAGGGGTGGGTGCAGAGGAATACCAGCAGTGGACAGAGACATGTGAGGGGTGGGTGCCTATCACTCCCAGCAGTGGACAGAGACATGTGAGGGGTGGGTGCATATCACTCCCAGCAGTGGACAGAGACATGTGAGGGGTGGGTGCAGAGGAATACCATCAGTGGACAGAGACATGTGAGGGGTGGGTGCATATCACTCCCAGACGTGGACAGAGACATGTGAGGGGTGTGTGCATATCACTCCCAGCAGTGGCCAGAGATATGTGAGGGGTGGGTGCATATCACTCCCAGTAGTGGACAGAGACATGTGAAGGGTGGGTGCAGAGGAATACCAGCAGTGGACAGAGACATGTGAGGGGTGGGTGCATATCACTCCCAGCAGTGGACAGAGACATGTGAGGGGTGTGTGCATATCACTCCCAGCAGTGGCCAGAGACATGTGAGGGGTGGGTGCATATCACTCCCAGCAGTGGACAGAGACATGTGAGGGGTGGGTGCAGAGGAATACCAGCAGTGGACAGAGACATGTGAGGGGTGGCTGCAGAGGAATACCAGCAGTGGACAGAGACATGTGAGGGGTGGGTGCATATCACTCCCAGCAGTGGCCAGAGACATGTGAGGGGTGGGTGCATATCACTCCCAGCAGTGGACAGAGACATGTGAGGGGTGGTTGCAGAGGAATACCAGCAGAGGACAGAGACATGTGAGGGGTGGGTGCCTATCACTCCCAGCAGTGGACAGAGACATGTGAGGGGTGGATGCATATCACTCCCAGCAGTGGACAGTGACATGTGAGGGGTGTGTGCATATCACTCCCAGCAGTGGCCAGAGACATGTGAGGGGTGGGTGCATATCACTCCCAGCAGTGGACAGAGACATGTGAGGGGTGGGTGCAGAGGAATACCAGCAGTGGACAGAGACATGTGAGGGGTGGGTGCAGAGGAAAACCAGCAGTGGACAGAGACATGGGGGTGGGTGCCTATCACTCCCAGCAGTGGACAGAGTCATGGGAGTGTGTACATCATGATCAGATGAGCACAACTCCATGGCTGTATGTACGCATCCCTAATGTTCGACTATGTTGATAGTGCCATAACAACACATCACTGACAGCAGTGTCCCACTGCCATGAGGATGGATGTCTTTCCCCCACTGCATGACACAACACATGTGGGTGTGAGGACAAATGACACATGCATACCCACCCCAGGCGGATGCAGCACAATACACACACAGAGATCATGCACAAGACTGTATACTCATGTCAATGCCCACTAAACTAAGAGAGCCAAAGGGAACACACACTGTCACGCACATCCCAGGACTGATAGGAATGTACAGGTGCTGGGACAGCCACCAAGATGTTGCCTCTCATGGAAGGAATAGGGTGGAGTTCCCACAGATACAATGTCCACAATTGTCAGTCAGGTGCCCAAATACCCTGCAGAACAAGTACCAATTGTGTGCTAGGCTGGGATAACACACATGCATAGTGCGGAAAATGGTGAATGTCGCCATTAAGACATTACAACATACTCAATACACAAGTACATTGACTAGCAAGGATGGCACAGACGATGCAGCCAGAGACATTGCTGAGCAGGCATGGCCATAGTTGAAGGGATCCGTCACCAACAAAGGAAATGTAGACACAGATCAGCACAACAAAAGTGCAACTCCCTGCAGGGAAGATGTCAGGTGCCACAGAGGAAGGAACACTCCTTGGGACAATGTCTCCAAACAGAAATAGCACACACGAGCAAAGATACTTTGTAGAGACCTTGTGATGGCACACAGATACCATGGTCCACCCCATGAGCATCAGACTACAACTTTTTCCTGAAACATAACACATTACCACAACCCCAACTCCGGGACCATCAGCACCCACATCAATACCTGAAATGCAATAGTGTTCAAAGTGAAAAGAAAATGCTTTATTCAGCATTAAATGAAAATTTATAAAAGGACACTATTTACAAAGGCACATGGCCAGTCCAGATCAGAAGTCCTTGGGGGGACACATGGCCACGCGTCTCCCCTAGCTTGCCTGCACATTAGAACCCTCAGGTTCGTCAACTGGGGGGGGGCATCATGTGGGGAAGGACCAGGCACCGCAGGGACAGGAGGTGTAAGGGTAGGTGTGGTGGGTGCAGGGACGGACGCCTCCACCACAGGGGGTGTGGCAGCGCCAGAGGTGGAGGTCAGCTCGGTGCTGCACACTGCTGCCAGGTCGTCCAGCGTATCCCCTGCACCCGAACAAAACACAGGCTCAAAGGAGGGGGGGTCGGAGTGATGGGGTGCAGCGCTACTGGGGGAGGGGGTGGACAGGGGGGGACTCAACTCCCCTACCCGTGGAGTGCCGTTCCCGTGTGCGGGCTGGAGAGCCAGAGGGG
Organism: Triturus cristatus; assembly: GCF_964204655.1. Taxonomy (NCBI): domain Eukaryota; kingdom Metazoa; phylum Chordata; class Amphibia; order Caudata; family Salamandridae; genus Triturus; species Triturus cristatus. Next base: position 596,032,005 of record NC_140583.1, read on the forward strand.
CTGAGGCCCAGCACAGCCAAGTAGGCCTCCTTGTCAGGTTGTGTGGTAGGGGAGCCGAGGGGAGTGCTTTTGGAGGGACTGGGTAGTGCAGCATGCGGACTCGGACTGTGGCTGCGTGTATGCCTGTGTGCCCCAGACCCAGTGGGTGTGCCTTCATCCCCCTGAGTGTGCGTGCCAGGAGGAGTGCGCTTGCTCTTACGTGGTGGTGTGCTGCCTGTGTCTGGTGGGGTGCGTGCTTGGGAATGTCTGTGTGTGCTTGGGACAGGTATGGGAGTGGGAAGTGTGGATGGTGCAGGGGTAGGGGGGGACAAAGCGCTGCAGGAGACTCACTGCTGCCATCAGTGAAGAGTCCATGGACCTCAGCAACATCCGTTGGTCAGACATCGCTGATGACATGCCCTCCATGTCAGACACCATCTGTGCCATCATTCGGGTGTGGCCATGGAGGACATTCAGCATCGATGTCTGGCCAACCTGGAACTGCCGCAGAATGTCCACAGACTCTGCAGTGAGGGCAGTAGGGGGGACAGGGGCAGGGGGTGCGGTGCCTGGCATGAAGGAGACACGGTGTTGCCTAGCACGGACCGAAGGGACCGGAGCAACTGGGAGGGTGGTGATGGGAATCGAGGGGGCGGTGACAGATGTAGTGCTGCTGCCAGGTGTTGTAGCAGCCTCCGCCCCCTCGAGGAGTTCAGCCTCGGACCCGTCAGCATCGTAGTCAGTGTTGTCACTAGACAGGTCCTCCGCCTGACTCCCCTCGCCCTCCGTGCCACTTGCTCCCGCAGACTCGCCAGCAGTGGTGGCAGCGGTGCTGGATCCCTCCTCCACGTCCGTGCAGGTGTCTCCCTCGGTGTCCTCCGATGATGCTGTGGGCAAGGTGAAGATACAGAAAATAATCAGTCACCTGTATACAACAGACACATGAGTCCAAACAAAAATGTCACAGTGCATATCAGGAAATGCATCATGAGTAATATCTAGAATAGTCCGCACATATGTAACCCTGCACTCCCCAGTTGGTTGACCCACCATGCCACTTGGAAACAATGGAGATTATGACACAACAGCAAATAACTTGATATCGAATTATACTGAGAAGCTAGTGTCTGGGGACAGTTGAGCACAGCAAGACTATGAAGGCATGCCACCTCTTGTTCACTGTGAACGAAACAGTATTGGTGCACCCAAGGCCAAATAACACACCTCAATGCTGAAGGTGTCCCCACACTCTGAGACCTGTGAGTACTTTGGAAACCCTAACCAAAAACATTGCGATCCCTTGGGACTCACAACACTTTACACAATGTACATGTTTAGAATGTGTGAACGTGCCACTTTGTGAACAGAAGACACATCTGCCTGTATGACAGAAGTCACACAATGAGGTGCACACAAAAATACATTTACACAGTCATTGTATGAGCTGCCAGCCGAATTCTAATAAGCCACTGTAAAGAAGAAATGGGGTATCAGTAAGTACATATACATGGCACCACGGTGGTCTGGATGACTTGACACTCATAGTTGGTATCAGCAACAACCAAGGACTTACCCAAATGCAAACACACTGTGTGAACATGGATATGTATAATCAGAAAACAAGTGGTAATCGAACTGTGCCTTTCTGTAAAATGTGCCAGCGTGTCCACGGAAAGTGTAAAAGTACTTTCTTTTGCACTTCCCTGGGAGACATCTGTCATGCAGGCACATTATTGTCCTTCACAACAAACTAGCAAAATGAAGCATATGAAAAATTGAGACATGTTGACAAGTGTAGTGAGTGCCAAGGTACAATACTTCTTGACTAAAAACTTGAATCATGCCACCTGTCACATGGCCATCCGTACCATGATGACACAGTTGGCAACACATCTGACCCACTGCCTGTCATGTGGAGTGGCACACATGTCCAAACACAGGACAATGCATTAGCTAATGGGCCTGCAATGTGTCGGGATAAGGAGCACCTGCACTGAGGAGACACCCTCATGGCAAGCAAGAATGTCCACACAGATGTCAGCACACACAGACCAAACTACGTAGCATCTCGACCACACACTGGTGGCAAAAATGGATGAGCATGAGCCATGTATTTTAAATTTTGACACATGCTGCAAAGCACAAACATTAAACCCAGCACAACATGACTGGGTCACTGAATGTTGAGTGTCTGTCCAGACAATTATCACACACAGGTCAGACCTGGCAAGGAGACATAAGGTTTGGACATGTAGGCCTTGCCCGCACAAACCCACCATACCTGAGACAATGTTATTGAAACAGATCAAGAAGTTACACCTCTTAATCTGGGTTTACTAAAATGTGCATCAAGAATTCCTAAATGTACTCCACATCACCTCGTGAGGCTGCCAACACATATTTGTGACAAACAACCATCAACAGATATTTGTACATAGACACACAGGCACTGCCCAGTGTGAGGATCCACAAGCAAAATGGGGTCAGCCTGTACAATGGGCACATGTAGCACACTTTAGATAAATACAAATGAGGCCAGGGAACAATGCCACAGATGCCAAACTATGCTGAACACACAGAGAATGGGCACAGTGTTGGATGACACACATGATTCCGAGGCAAGGGTGTCTTAGGGGACTGTAGTGGGCACACTGCTCCATGGTCCTGGAATTATCTGACTGTAACATGAGCTACTGTCCCGGCACTATGCATATCTCCCACTCATGCACATCATGTCTGAGGCCACAACATCGGTCATGCATGCTGCAAGTCAGTTCATTTGAAAACTCACACTCCTATGTTGAGACTCAGCATCAGTGCCAACTAATATGGACCCCCAAAAGACTGAACAGGACAGGGCACAGGCAAGGTACCAACACATGTCTCAGACCCCCCCCCCCCACATGATGCAGAAAGCAATGTGCACTTGGATTAACTGCCAGCCTAGATGACCATGTGCAATAGTGATTACACACAGACCAGGGAACACATGTCAAGGAGGGGAAGGTAGGAAGAACAGCACCGTTTGACTTTGGGGAACAGGATATGCACTGCACAAATGAACCCTCGCAGTGTATCCAGGTGAATGAGCACTTTCAAAAGCTGGTGACACACAACAAATACACATGTACCTACCCCCTTCCTGCTGCTGCAACTCCTGTAACCGCCTATCCAAGTCAGGGAAGACCACCGCCAGGACACGCTTCATCTGGTGGGTCAGGCGTCGGCCCCCGCCGTGCTTGCGTGGAGGTGAGTCCTTCAGCTGGCACCGGGCGATCCTCCGGGTCCAGCACCGGATGTCCTGCCAGCGTTTCCTCACTTGGGCTAGGCGCCGACTGCGACCCTCCACCGATCTCACGGCCCTGACGGCCTGCTTCCAGATCTCCCCCTTGGCATAGGCAGTTACCTGTGAGGATGACAAAGTGAGACAACATCACTACACCTGCTCCATGTCACAGAGACACACATTTGAACATCTTTGATATGTTGAAGAGGGCATAGTATGCTGGCAACAAATAGCACCTTTGTCATAGGGACATTAGCCTCTGTGGAAGCCCCAATGCACTACATGGCATTGAAAGTACACAGGTGGCATGAGGGGTGCAACACACTCCCTGATCATGGCACACGCTGTGCATCACATGCAACACCAGGCTGATGGACAGCACCTCCAAGCAGTCACATGCCCCAGGCCACTGACGCAACCTCAGCAGAGTACACAGACACACACAGGCACAGATCAATCACCTGCCATTGGCAACAGCAGATACAAACCTCACTCTGCACATGTGCCACTTGCCTGTGGGGTGTCACAGGTGTGGTGCTAGCTCAGCAAGTCAGACACGCCGCACGGCTTACTTCTCACATCAGATGGGTGGAGCTGCTGCCTCCTCCATGCAGTTGTGGTGCAACACTCCACATAGACACTCATCCACATGACAAGGAACATTCACACACATCAATGTCCAGGGGGCGTACACATCATTTGGACACTCTCACCACAGCTCCACTCAACTCACACACATCTGTGGGTACAGTCACCTGTCACACCGGCAGGGGCACTGAATCACCTCTGGACTATAGAACAAAAATGGCCCAAAGGACTGGGCAGGCTGAATGTGCCATGCACTATGCAGTGAGTGTCACAGTAAGCACAATGCAAGTGAGGAGTGCACACAGGAACTAGATCATGCTCTGCATGGGAGACATAAGCCATTCCCCCCCTGGGACCCACTCTAAACAACATTGCATGTCTGTCACACCTGGACACAATGCCAGAAGTGACAGTCACAAAAAAGGTGCACAGTCAAAGGTAGTGGAGTCAGCACTCACCTGCTCCCCTGGTCTCCCATACAGGCTGGTGTACCATGGGAGGATGACATCCAGCAATGCCTCATTCTCCTCCTGGGTGAATGGCTGGGCCCTCTCCACAGACCTTGACATGGTGCCAGAGGAAGCACAGGCAGCAGCAGTGGTGTCGAGTGAAAGGTAGTGCAGGCAAGTGCCCTCTCATGGGTTCTGGCTGACTTATATCTGCCTTGCTGGGCTGTTTCATTTACAGGAGTACAGAGTGATTGGTCAGTCTCATTTGCATCCTACGTTTCCTCCAATCCCTTTAAACATACACCAGTGAGTGCCTTTGCATGGTTCAAAATTTGAGCATAATGTGAAGTCAACAACCACTTTGCAACATTGTATTTAGTTGCCAACTGCCTTTTACAGGCCACATGATGGAAAATTTTAACTTGAAAATCGGTATCCATGACAACCAGCATGCATTTAGGCCCTAATACTTGTCCCTCATGTGTCCCTATGTAATTTAGCTATCCACACACAGGTACGGTGCGTTTGACACGTACCCCTACGGCACCAGTTGCACAGTGCGTTTGACACGTACGTGTACGACCAGTGTGGACACATACGTGTACGACCAGTGTGGACACGTATGTGTACTACGGTCGTACACGTACGTGTACGACCAGTGTGTACACGTACGTGTACTATGGCAGTGTACACACTGGTCGTACACGTACGTCTATGACCAGTGTGTACACGTACATGTACGACCAGTGTGTACACGTATGTGTATGACCAGTGTGTACACGTACGTGTACGACCAGTGTGGACACATACGTGTACTACGGCAGTGTACACACTGGTCGTACACGTATGTGTATGACCAGTGTGTACAAGTATGTGTACGACCAGTGTGTACACGTACGTGTACTACGGCAGTGTACACACTGATCGTACACGTACGTGTATGACCAGTGTGTACACGTACGTGTATGACCAGTGTGTACACGTACGTGTACGACCAGTGTGTACACGTACATGTACTACGGCAGTGTACACACTGGTCATACACGTACATGTCCACACTGGTCGTACATGTATGTGTACGAACAGTGTGTACACTGCCGTAGGACACGTACGTGTACACACTGGTCGTACACGTACGTGTATGACCGTAGTACACGCTGCTCGTACACGTATGTGTGTGTACGGTCCGTACACACACCCATACTCCGGCGGGAACACCAATGTGATGATACGGACCGTTCACACGCCCTCAGAGCGTGTGTACGGTGCATTTCACAGCTTACACAGGTGATAGGAGGCGCACACGAATGGAATGGAGGTGTCAGACTCGTTCACAGCTGTACGTCAAGTCATTGTCATTGCAGTCCTTCATGTGCAGGGCCTAGGTGTGTCAGGCAGTGATATGGCACATGTCTCCTCATGTTTTAGCACAATAGATGTGTGATGACCTGTGTACACATGTCATGTGTGATGGGACAGTATGTGGCACACTTCCCCTTCCCACTTTGCACATGTGTGCATGTAGTACAAACGTGTCAAGCACGGCATCACTGGTGTGGCACAGTCACCAACACCCGCAAATGTCCCCTGATGCCAGGGACAGGGACACTAACACCTGACATCTAAGTACCAGCGTGCCCCGATGTGACTATGTCCTGTGTGTGCCATGTGTTCCCATGAGCTTGCTGTTGGTGTTCCGTCAACTGCATCTGCTGTTGCTGCCTCCAACATGTGTCTGTGTGTAGATGGGCATGGCACACATATACGCACACCATGCCACATGTGGATTCACACGTTACGTGTGTCTGTATGCTTCAAAGATGATTTTTTGACATGAGGACATATCTGCGCCGTATCCATGTCTGTGTTTTCTTTTTTCACGTGTACCCCTTCATCGCTATGTGTGTGATCTGTACATTTCCAATGACATGTGACCAGTGCGTCTAGCTTGCCGCCAGCAGTCTGTATGAGATGACATCCTTCAAATGCAGATATGTGGATGTATGTCACTCCTGTGATGTCTCTGGCTGTTCACTTACACTGGCCCACAGTTAGTTTCGGGGCATGTCATGTAGAACTTGACTATCAACGGGTGTAGCTGGCTTGTCGTAGGAGTATCACCTGGCTGGCATACGTGTCCTGGATGTATTGCACAGACCTGACTCTGTATTTAGCAGATGTGTAGTAGCAGTTGAGCATGCGCTCAGTTCATTGACATTGATGTTGTTATGTACTCACTCTTCATTATTCCTTCCAATTTTCTGCAGGGCACCGCCTCTCCCCCGACCAATGCCAGACTTGGGTGCCATGAGGGAACGTGACTGCAAAAGACGTTACCGCTTCTCGCAACAGTTGATTGAGAACTTGACCGCAAAGCTTGAACAACACCTCCAACCGCGACACAGGTATCCTACTACGCTGACCCCCAAGATGAAGGTGATGGCAGCCCTACATTTTTTTGCCACCGGTACGTTTCAATTCACTATAGCTGATGTGGGTGGCATGTCACAGACCATGTTCAGCCGTGTTCTGCATGATTTTTTAGAAGCCATGTTGGAGCACCTGGATGAATTCATCCATTTTCCAACTCGTGAGCAGCTGACAGGTGTCAAGGGTGAGTTCTATGCCCTGGGAGGGATGCCCCATGTCATTGGGTCTATTGATGGGACACATGTGGCTTTGGTACCACCACAGGCACAGGAGGTCGCCTATCGCAACCGTAAACATTACCACTCTATAAATGCCCTTGTGGTGTGTCTTGCTAACATGCTGATTTCCCATGTCTGTGCACGTTTTCCACGGTCAGCACACGATGCCTACATCATGAGGCATAGCAGGGTGCCAGAAATGATGCTGGGGCTGCACAACGAACGAGCATGCCTTGTTGGTGGGTATACTCTGTTTGTCCTTTGTTTAGCGCTATTTTTGTATCTTACGGCATCTCCTGACCCACTTCTTTACATGATGTTTTCATGTAGGTGACTCTGGCTATCCCAACATGCCATGGCTGATAACGCCCCTCTGCAACCCCAGAACAGCTGCAGATCACGTTACAACAACGCACATGGGCAGACCAGGCGAGTGATTGAGAGGACGTTTGGCCTCCTGAAGAGCAGATTCCGGTGCCTTCACAAGACAGGCGGGTCCCTCCCATATGCACCGGTGAAGGCCTGCAAGATCTTCCTCGTGTGCTGCATGCTGCACAACATGGCAGTGGAGAAGGCTGTGCCACTCATCCTGGATCCGGATGAGCAGGAACATCCACCCGTGGAGGATGAAGGGCTTGGTCACGAGGCAAGTGACGATGAGGAGGAGGAGGAGGAGGACATCCGGAGTCAGCTCATACGCAACTTCTTCTCATAATGGTGAGTCCATGGGTCTGAGTGTGCACGCCTGGAGCCTTGTGTGGCATGTGTTGCAATGTGTGTGTCCAGCTGACTGTATGCTGAGTGACTTAGATGTGTGTTCAGATGTGTCACTCGAGTGATGATGTCCTTCCACACATTTTAGCTTAGACACTCTATTTTTATATAGCACACTTATTCCTGTAGAGTAAATGACCATGCAGGTGGATGACAATATCTTCCCTGACTTCTTGTGTGTCTGTCATCCCCAGGTAGTTTCGCATGCTGTCTGCTCATGTCATCGTTGGCCTCCCGCTATTCCTCATGAGTATTGCAACGTGTGCTGAATCAGCGTCCCATGCACAGACATGGGGAAAAGTCTATTTGGTTAAGGATTGCTGCACGGCATTTTGGTGTTGGTAGGTGTTTGTAATGTGTGGGCACTGCTTCTGTGCATGTTGTGTCACTATACATACATGTCGACTCACCATGGGGCACATGACATGTTGCATGACTCCCATGTATTGATAGTCACCCTTCGTAGCAGTCATCTGTGATGGGACTGTGGATTCTGATGAAGGCATCAATGTGTGTACAACTTCCCTCTGAATCATACGGGATGCTACGGGTGGACATAGTGTGGGACATCCCCATTAGAGGATACATGGGGAATTGCAGCCCCTCCGTGTGCAGCAGGGGGTGTTTGGCTCACACCCTTCACTTGTGTGCCAGTTCAATGGATTTACAGCATCTGTGTTGTGAAGGGGGTGTCCAGTGTAGGTCCCACATGTTCTGCAAAATGACCTGTGAGTCTGTTCATATTGATGCATTTCCCTAGGTGTGAACCTGAGTAATAAAGGTGTACCTCACCCTCCAAGGTGCCTCATCTCTGTCAATGCTGGTCTCTTGCCACTTTGCATGCGGCATCTCTGGCATAGTTGTCAAAGATTGGGCATATGAGTCTATGTGTAGTTTAGCAACATGCATGCAGTTCTTCAGGGATTTAAATATCCATTGTGCATGATGTCCATGGTTGTGTATGTATTTGGCCATGTTGGTTGCCACAACAGACCGTCAACACCTGCTGAGGGTGTGTATCCTGTGCGCAGCTCGTCCTTCAGTTTAATGATCCGGTGTCAGTCATCTTTGGGGATTGTGCATCCATTGTCTCTGGGTGTGCCATGGGAAACCGGACACTCCTCCTTTACATACGCCTGTTGCAGTAGTCCTTTCTGACATCCTTGTCTTTGTGTGCAACTAGTGGCATAGTTTCCAGGTCATGCCGCCTGCTGCTGCAGCCCCTGCAGCGAGGGCACAGAGAGTTTACAGATTCGGCAACACACACACCTCAAAGATGCTCCTCCCTTCCTCCCTCCACCCATTCATTTGGCTGGCATCAGCTTGTCTGTGCCACTGTTGTGCCCACGCGGTGCCAAATGCTGGACCGTCAGCGCATGGAACGTACACATTGCACGAACCTCATGTCCTTACATGACCCACATCACACTACAGTCTGACGTTGCAGCCACCCTCCAAGCATCGTCCATCCAAGGAGCTACAGCCTGCTCTCAGGCATACCCTAGGTGCACACACGACACCTCTGCATGATGATTGTGCAACTCCAACTGCCTACACAGCGCTGCCCCGCCTTCCAGGCCCTGTCACACCAACCAGGAAATGTCCCTCCTACTCTCCACCAGCTCCGTATACCAGCAAGGCCATGGGAGTGGGACTCAAGCCTTCAGCATGTAGTATAGTGGCATAATCTGGCACATGGCCCAGGTATCATCTCTCAGCGTGTCAATCCTCAATGTGTCCAGGTCCCCCTCACCAACATCACATGCACACAGCACCTCTTCATCAGCTCGTATGCCATTGACAGCCAGGTGCTCCTCACCCTCACCAAAGACGCAGCCATTGGCAGTTCCAACATTCAAGAAGGCATGAGATCCATTGATGGATGGCTGAACATCAGCCACCTGAGGCTGAATTTGTACAGGACTGAGGTAATCATCTGAGGATTGTCCCCTTACAGGTGGGTCAACTGATTGTGTCCCACCCGCAAGAGCCCTGCACATACACCCAGTGTCCATGCACACAAGATGGTGTGCATCATGGATTTGTCACTCACATTTGCCATGATAATCACCAGCATCTGTACCTCAGGGTGCAACACCCTCTGCATGATGCACATGATCCACAGGTAGATCCACTCCAGGGAAAGACAAACCATGCCCCAGGACCACGACACCAGCCATGTCAACTACTGCCCCGCCCTCTACGGAGCAAGTACATCCTAACACCCGGGAAACCAGTCCATCCCAAATGCAAAATTACCGGTCCCAAAGGGGCAGATTCTGAGAATCTGCCCGTTTGCGACCTTGATGCATGGAGCCCATAGGCCCCAATTATGATAGACGAAGGTCGGACCGCCACCCGCTATCACGGTGGTCAGGAGTCCTCCTGACAAGCAGTCGGTGGGCTGACTGCTGAATTAGGATGTGACCGCCATGCTAGCAGTCGTAAAAGTGCTCTTTAACATGGTGGCTTGAGCTGTGGCCCAGGAAAAGGACCGCAGCATAAGCCTCAGAGTAAAAGAGCACTTTGTGCGCATCCATACACCTTGTGTCATTCACCATGTGGTGCAAGACAAATGGCTCATGGAAGTGTGTTGGGCACTACATGCAGTTGCATACCTTGCAGTGGCCCACGATGTACGGAGGCCCCATTTGGGGCCCCTAAAGTCCCTTTCTGACAGCCTTTTCATGGCGGTCGCAACACCATTAAAAGGCTGTTGAAAAGGGACATCGTAATTCCGATGGTGGTGCCTGCCTTGGCACCACCGGCATTCAAGGGATACTATTCTGACTGCCGCCTGAAACCATCAGGGGAAATACATTAGGAATATGAAAACTCTGTACATTCCCAAGGTCGCAGGCACACACATTAGGAAAGCGTGCAGGCCAAGATGTTGGGTTGAGCAATGCCTGATCACGAGATCTTAAGATGGTAAAAACAAAGTGCACATCCACAAATCTTCTGGAAAAGGTGACTGTATTATCATTGGCTGCAATAAGGCCAATCTACCAGAAACTATCAGGAGAAGCATGAAGCTGTCTAGGATAATTGCTGACTGTAAAAGTGCAACTGTACCATTTTCGACAATCTCATTGTCGCACACCACAAGAAGACTAAGTAAGCATGAAGACTTGTTTTACACCATGTAACAGTTTTCCATTGAAGAAGGCTTCTCCATCATGTCAGACATCTCCTTTAGACTTTCGTCTTTACTGCAAATATCTGTATTTTGTATAAGATTAATAAATAAATAAGAATCCTAGTTGCAATTTACTGGAACAGTAGTCTTTGTGTCCTATATAATTCTCTAAAAAATCAAGATTTGCAATTTGTGTAGTTTTTGCGATGCCAAAAATGATATTTTATTTGTTATCCTATAGAGTTTTCTAAGAAAGATTAATTAAAGCAAGGGCAAAACCTTTAGACAAATTATCATGGCCTGCACAAAATCCTCGGGGCCTTATTTATGATAAGTGTTGGATCGCTGCGACAAAGCAGCAATGCAACACTTCTCAGTGCGCCCTCCTTGAAACATATTTATTGTATGACGCATCATGTTGCAAGGAATGACCGATATGTCAGTTTTACTGACGTATCTGTTGGCACAAAACTGATGCATTGCTGGAGTTGTGTCGGAAGCGTGACGCAACTACAGCAATGCATGGGGAGGGCTATCATTATAGCACTGCTTCACCCTTATACCTGCTATGAGACAGGCGTAAGGATTTGACGCAGTGGCGTCCTAGAAGTGGCACACTGAAATCGTATAGATTTCAATGCAGCACTTCTATGAGCCTTTGATGCAGGGGTACGCCCAATCTGCATACATTATACCTGACACGGGTATAATGTAGCGCAGAGGTTTATGAAGTGACGCATCTGCCAAGATGCGTCACTTCTTAAATATGGAGCAATGTGGCACATTATTTATGCCTCTGCAGTGTCACAAAAGTGACGCAAATGTGACGCAAGGGCTCATAAATAAGCCCCTGGGTTCCTTACAATCCTTTTGCTATTTATTGATTCATCAAGGCTGTAAACCTTGTTTTTACCATCGGGTTGTATGAAATACATGTACCAAAATCACTAATTAAGAACTTGTACTTTGAAGGGATAAACAAAGACAAATCAAATCATCCTCAAATACAGTGTGAAAATACAAAGAAATGCACGACATATCTGGGAAGTGTCTCAAAAGAACTTAAAGAGTATAGATGATAAACATGAACCACACTGAATTAAAATGACCAGTCCAAAACATGTTACCTTCCATGATAAAATACAAATGCAGTTACCTATATCTAAGGCCGCTAGGTTTATGCAGCAGGGGAGGAGCAAATGATGCCGCAGGCTTGACTAAATTAAGCAGCAACTAAAAGCCATATTATGTGGCGTAATGCAGCACATTTTGCAATGGTTTTGCTTACTTATTTTGTCATTTTTACTTAAGTGAATTGTGTCTGGGCAAAGATTTCACCCTATTAGTACACATTTAACACCCAAAAATAGCAATAAGGAACGCGTTTTAGTAACTTTTGAGCTAGAAATAGCTTTTTTTTAAAAAAAATAATAAATAATGCAGCATATGACTAATTATATGGCAATGCATCAAATCCATAGATATGCAGGAAATGCCACAACCTCAAAATCGCATGATTCCAATGTCCCTGCCTATATCCAAACATTGGGCTAGCATCGTACGCAGCTCCATCATAGGAGTGCAGAATGTGTAGTTACTATGCAGTATTCTAGGGCTGGCAAGGCAGTAGTAGAAAGAACTAAGAGAGTGATCAAGACACCCAACTGAAACACATGAAAAACGTTGGGGCAGATTTATGATAACTGGCGCATCCCTGCATATCAGCAGGGATGCGCCAGTTATTATGCGCCACAGCTGCGCCACCATGGATGCGCCGCATTTATAATGCGGCGCACCATGGGGCAAAAACGGCACAGATGCATGACGCATCTGTGCCGTAAAAGTGGCGCATTGCTGGAGTTGCGTCCCAAGCGCGACGCAGCTCCAGCAATGTTCTGGGGGGCCCTATCTGTACAATGCTGCGTCAATCCTTACGCCTGCTTCAAGCAGGCGCAGGGTTTTGACTCAGCATGGGCCTAAAAGTGACTGAGTGAAATCTTGTAGATTTCACTCAGCCACTTTTAGGAGGCGTTCCTGCGCCGGAACGCCCCCACCTGCCCTGGAACGCCTACATGTGGCGCAGGACTTTACAACGTGACGCATCTCCCAGATGCGTCACGTTGTAAATACTCCACACCATGGCGCAGGATTTGCGCCACTGCTGCGTCACAAAAGTGACGCAACGGTGGCGCAAAAGTGGCGCAAGTGCAACATAAATCTGCCCCGTTGTATTTTTGGTATGACAAGCATGTTTCCAAGCCAAATCTAGAAGATGCACCTTTGTTGCTTCCCATGTCCAATGCCTTGTCTAAATACTCAGTAAAGATCAATTCAATCCTAAAGGTATATAGTGGTGGTCCTCATGAACACAAATATCACACACCCAATTTTAACCATCTGGAAATGAAGAGTAGTATACAGGCATCTCTGTCAGAATGTTTTTTTAACAATTTCACTAACACTGTTGTGCTAGTTAACTACTACATAAGAATATCCCACGTCAGGGAGGTGGGGACTGTCAACTGTGAATATAAGCAATTTAAGGACCCTTTTTAGACATGCTTCTTTTTTTATCTTCTGGCATGGTTCTTTGCATTTTTCAATCTGGTGCCATTTATGACAATTTGCGACTGCGCTTTACAGCAAACTGTGGGTCGAACCCATTCCTTGTGTCATATCATTCCCATTTACTGCTGCAAGGAAAGGAAAAAAAATTAGTATTCCTCAAGAATGCTTCATGCCTTCATATGGTGCTAGGTCCCCACATATATCACCCTTATTTCCTACTTTGATAGCCTGCACTGTACCCTCTCCTGACTAAACCACTTGCTTCGCGTGGAGGCGTGTACTGGGCTTCTGCAAGAACTAAGCTGTTGTGATTCTCACAGTTTAGAAGCCTCGGTACTGTGTTACCAAAGGGTGCGAAATTGCTGTTTTTCTGCTGTCCAAGGGAATCAGTATCTCCAATGAGATGTCAAGAAAATGCCAGAGTGCAAACAAGAAGGTCACATAATCCCATTAATTGGTTCCCATAAAACTTCACAATAAATAGCTTGAGAAACTCGCCCCCCCCCCCCGCACTATAGGAATACAGAGAGGTCTCAATCCTAAAGGAAGATAATTCAGGGAGGGCATGGGGAGCTGACCCAAAGCCAATCAAGAAAGAGGAATACATCACACCCTTAATCCAATCAAGATCTAATAAATTACCCTACCAAGATAACATATCACGTAATAATCGAATTATATCGGAAGGTTATGCATTGTGCCATGGCCACTTCAAAGTGTTACATTAATGTCACAAATTACTGTTTACATCAAATTAACTATACATTTTGGTGAATTTTCTTTTCTAATTTTCAGAACACAATACACAGCACTTGTAGGAGAATTAATATTAAACTGAAAATGACCTTTCAGTTAAGTGAAGATGCAGAACCTTTCTCTCTGCGTAAAGATCTCTGAACCATAATGTATACAAATGAAACATCTTTTGCAGATTCCATAACCTATCTTAAGATACCTTTATTTGCAGCATTAGTTATATCCTACTACTTCCATTAACATTTACAAGAGAATTCAAGGATCTGAGTTCAACACCCATAGAGTGCAACCTCCCTGTGGCAGCTGGGGAGGTCCAGGCAAAAGCAGAACAAGTGACCCACAGTGAACAATCTACCACTGACCAAAAAGAACTCTTTTCCCTGCATTTCCACATGCCTTCCCTGCAAGATTTCTTCTATCCCTTGGAAGCCAGGCCAAGGAGGTCGGCCTCGTTGAGACGCGTACCCTCCTGCTGAAAGCCCGCTCAAGGCTCCGCGTGACTGCTGCGAGGGCTCCTAGGATCCATAGAGATGTCGGCCCTCTGACCTGGCAGGTGTAAACCATAGATATGGAACAGGCCATTCCATTTTCACGTTTTCTTTGTTTTCTTCAACCGTCAAGAGAGCCTCTGAAACATTGAAAGTGGTGGCAAAATCCTTCCTATGAAGCATGAAAGACCCATTAAACTTCCAGGTGAATGCTTATTTGCAGCTATATATGCTACCTTTTTCCTTTCACAACTGTGTATTTTAATCTGATTAGTCCCATACTACTAAAATAAAGTTTGTATCGATGAAAAAATGCCTCGCTCCCCACCCTGTGTGTGTTATACTAGGTATTCTTGTATTAATGTAGCATCTTCCATTAAGAATGATTGCATTGCGCAAAATGCTGCAAAGTGCCCGTTCAACATACATTGCCGTAAGTGCCAGAACTGCTCCACATTGTTTAAAACACAAGCAAGCACCATCGGAGCTAGAAGTGAATACATCTATTGAGTAATTAATTGGATCATAGGGCTTCAGGGTGTGTTCTTCTTCTTCAGACCACAAATTATTATATTTTGACTAAGCACTGGAACTCATGTTCCATGAATATATGCACACAATACCATCTCTGGTCACTATTGCGGCTTTAAGTGCTTCTAGTTTTTGTATGGCCATTTGCCTCTGTGTATATAGCTCAAGCTTTTGGCTTAAATACCTCCACCGCAAATCCTTAGCTTTAGGCTACCATTAATGCAAAGGTGCCTAATAGTTTAAAACATGACTAGATTCAATGACTGTACTCATATTCAATAACAAAATTATAGATATGTATTCCTAACTTGTCTGAGATATTTTGTTCAAGGAGCATGTTCCGGGAATGTTGAGTTCATTATAACTATATGAGCAGCGGCGGCTCCTCCGTTATGGCGGAGGAGCGTCACCCTGCCTGCTGCGAGCGCAGCAGGCACACACATAAATAAAATGGTACTAATTACCATTTTATTATGTGTCACAGTCTCGCGCTGTTACAGGGTGAGGGCAGGGGGCTGGGCTAATTAGTGCAGTTGCACTATTACTAGGGGTGGGCGGAATTTGCGGAATTAACCTTCGCAAATTATCGCGAAGATGCGGAAGTTTTTTTCCGGCATGTTCGCGAGATTTTCTGCATGGTTGCGGGTCGCCAACTTACCCATGTGGTTGCTTGCGGGCGCGGCCATCTTGTTTTGAGTTGTTCTCGCGGTGCATGATCGCGAGAAGAAAGACGTGATCGCGCGACGCATGACGTCACTGCGGGCGCGAACTGTCGCGAGACAGCGCAAATGGCTAAAAACAATACAACATCTCATGGAGAACGCGACCGGATCAAGAAAACTTGTCGGCGAACGCAGGGATTCAGGTAAGGCGATCGCGCGCGCGCGAGAATGTATTATTTTACAGCGCGAGCAAGAAACAAATTATCGCCAAGCTGCGGAAACCGGAATTTTTGACATTTTCGCGCTCTCCGCGGAACGCAAAAATGTCAAATTATCGCAATTTCCGCGAACGGAACGAAATTTTCGCCCAGGCCTAACTATTACTTCAGCCCCTGCCAGTGCGCATGTCAGATTGGCCTGCTTTCTAGAGCCAGCCAATCTGACATGCGCACTTCAGAGCTAGCAATCCCAGGGCTGAGAAAAAGCTGAGGGATTGCAGCCGCAGGCCCCCAGACTCAAAATGAGGAAGGAAGTCCTTCCCTTTCTGACCCCAGTCACCGCTGAGGAGAGAGCCAGGCGAAGAGAGAGACCGCAACCAGACCCTGTGTGCTAGCAAACGCAACATATATATGGTGAGTTTGTTTGGGCCTCACCATATTTTAATGTTGCTGGCCGCTACCGTATATAAGTTGTCTAAGCAGACAATGTTATTTAAATCACTATTCACTGACATGAAATCATAAAATGCAGAAAACCATACTCTCAAAGCGTTTGTTGAGCAAAGAACAACTGGCGCTGTCACAGGGACATTTTTACGCTACCACATTTTCAGTGCCAATTTTACACATTTCTAACTAGCCCCGTCCAACACCTTTTCTCATGGTATTGCAAGCAGCAGAGAACCAGTCACAGAATACCTACAAACACTGGCCAAGATAATAGGTCTGGCTTTAATGTGTAAATGCATGCAAAAACAGGCATCCCACAAATCCCAACAAACTAGCTGTGAGTTGTTAACCCTGAATATTGACATCATAGTATCGAGGACAGAACATTGAAAATAAAATATTGACAGGTAAGCCTAGCTTTTCTATACCTAATTCCACATAAATATACCTACATGGTAGAGATATCTTCATGGTATGTAGCTGTGGAGTTAGGAATAGTAGATCTATGCTTCCTTATATGCACTTACCTTGTAGATATTTTTGCCCTCGATATTAGTGTATCACGATATTCTGGGGGTCGATTTTCAGTATATTCAGTAGTACATGTCTCTATGTAACGTTCCTCCTTCTGTGCCCTATTTTTAATTCTCCCACGTGTAACAGCTTTACAAGCTTATAGAAGGGAAACAACTGCAATGCCATGTTCACTCACCCACATCCTATCAGTTAACCAATGGGTAAGACTTACATCAGCATGAATCACTTCATCACATCATTGTAGTTCTACTTGTAACACTGGATCAGCTTCCATGACAAAGATAATGCCCTTATCTTTGTGATATCATGTCTTTGTCTTCTTTAAGCCACTCCATTTCAGTGAAAAATAAAGCACTCGTGGCCATTATCCTCATCGATTCTTGGACAATCCTCTCCTGGTCTCCTAAATGCCATTTTCAGCGCTTTTCCATTTTATGCAATTCACATTCCTTTACTTCCTGAGATAACGGACTTCAAAAGTCTTAAAGAGAAATTCAAAAGCAAAATAACAAATGAGTGTGAAAAAGGCATGAGTATAAATCTGCATTAGTTTTAGTTCCTGTGAATTAGTCTCTGCACTATTGTTTCTACTCACTGCACCAGTAGAGACAACACCAACAATATGCAAATCAGTTATGACCTTGCTTTCAAAGGGACAGTCCAGCCCACTTCTAAACAATGTCTCCTCTGCGCCAAAAGACAGGAAACTCTCTAAATGTTTTGGTCTTTTTGTGCCTCGTGAGTGAGATGCATATTGAGTGCTATTGCAAAGCATATATGGGACCCATGTCTGGGGACACATGTTGCACTTCAGTAATCTCACTGAGCGAAATAATGCTGTGTTAATAAGTTTCCCAATGTGGTTAGCATATGTCCAAAAGTGAGGCCCCCTTCTGTGCTGAGCCAAAGCGCTCAGCTGCAACTGACAAATCAGAACAAACAAGGCCAAAACCAATTTGGGGTTCTTGTCTACCTCAGCATTGGTGATGCAGCTTACCAGATTGGGCTGGACTCTTCATATGTTGGGGCAGGACCAAGGCTGATTTTCATGGGATTTGTCCATTTCTGAAATTTGACAGACGCGTTAAAAAACAATGGTATTAATGTATACATTAGTGAGCCATTTTCTAGTTTAATTTTCACAAATCATGAGACCCTTAAGAAGTCAATGTCTCTGCTACAGTCAGAATGCCCAACAACAGTTAGTCCCAAACCCAAAAGCATTTGGAAACTATTCACTATTGATGCACTAAAGACTTGGTTATCTCCATCTTTTTTCTGAGTAATCAAACATTGAATGGCCTAACTTTACTACTCAATGTTTTAAAGTCAAACTTTTCCAGAACCTTGGATTCATTCTTTCAATCATTGTTTCA
The DNA here is from genome assembly GCF_964204655.1 of Triturus cristatus. Classification (NCBI taxonomy): domain Eukaryota; kingdom Metazoa; phylum Chordata; class Amphibia; order Caudata; family Salamandridae; genus Triturus; species Triturus cristatus. The sequence goes on from NC_140583.1 coordinate 596,050,454, forward strand.
GAGCTGAATCACCCAAAGCAAAAACTGACTGTTGCCCTTAGCAACAAAAAAAGTGTTCTGCTACGATTATATTCTTTTGTCCCCACATTTCACTAAGGAATGCCATAAATGTATTGGAGAATTGTACAAACCAGAAGTAGCACCAACTCCGTTGTAACACTCAGTTGTACTACGGAAGACAGGACCTCTGTCTTTGAATCTAAGGTTGCTAAACTTCGATCAGATATTCACTGTAGGGCCTCCGAGCCTCCAGACACATCTAATCTAGTCACACCGTAAATGAAGCCACAGAAAAAACCTAAATCATTTTGTCTCTGGTCAGGGGCCTGCGAATTTTAACCATCCTTGGCAAAGTGCAGTCGATGTGGTTTTCATTTGTGTACATTTGCCCTTTCTCATAGAACTGCAGCGCCTTTGATTGATCAAAGATTCTGTCATTCTTTTCATTAGTTCACTCTTTCATCGTGTTATTGTGTCAAAATGGAAAGCTGTAACAGAGAAGACGCAATTTCTCTGGTCTGAAGGACCGTAAGACCTACCAGCCTATATTATTGCTAAATTACGGGAAACAGCCTTTACAATGAAGTTTTACCCACGTTGTGCATTTACCATACATTTGTACCATGCATGTTTTTACCACGTATGGGCCTTTATAACACATGCCTTTAGCAAGCATTTCAGGTAATTTGGGGAGGTGTAGGGGGTTTACCCCACAAAGAAAATTAGCATATTTACAAATATATATAATCAATGCGTGGTAATGGCATGCCTTATAAAAGCATATGCGTTCTAAAAACATGTGAGGTAAAAAATGCGCTCTAAAGGTGCAAAATATTTCCTTTGTTGTTCGATCATGAAACCCTAAATTACATATGTAAGGTACTGGAGTGTCTTGACTATTATCAGTTCCAGGAGTTTATTGTGAACAGTAACATCCTTGACTCATTTCAAGACAGTTTTCGAATGAGCTGAAGCATGAAATTACTGGTTTATGACTCTTGAATGACCTCAGACATCTGGTTGATGGTGATTTGTCAGAACATTGATCTCACTAGATACATCTGCTGCATTTGACACCATTGACCATGCTATCTTGTTCATCCAAATCAATATAAGGGAGAGAGAAGCAGAGATTCATTCAGCTTCCAGTATTGTTCAGGATCGGGTGAAACCACAGCACTGTCTGACTAGACTGCCCTTAACCAAGGTGGACTGAAACCTCCTTTATAAGTCATAGGTAAAGACTGCACCTATGACAACATAAACAGTGAGCCATTGCGCTCACTTACGAAGAAGGGTAAGTGAATGTTCTCACCCCCTCTGTAACAAAGGTGTTCCAAAATTTGAAGATCACCTGAAGAAGGCCACCTGACTCTTAAGAGCAATCCTTAGGCCGAAACATGTTGACCCCTCACTAGGTGCAGTGGACCAATTACCAATCCACTTACGCACCACTTTTTCTTTTAATCATGTCCCGTCCTGACCTAATAAGGAGACATTCTTAATCACTAGTCATGCTTCACAACTGCGAGCCACACAGTCTCCCTCCTGGTGGAGGTAGGTAAATCACTTGGAGAACCGAACACTCAAGTGATTAGGACCCAATGATGACACTATCCACCTGACCCACGGGCGGAGAAAACATATACTGCGCACTGTGTAAGTGTGGTTGAGGGTCTCCGTTACAACACATGTGAGACTCCAGTTCTTCACCACTAGTGATTCATTCCCCTATGATTATTAGCTCATGGTATCCTGTTCCCCAAACTGCCTGAGGTTGGGATGTCGGACAGTATCTCGATTGGTTGTCCTTGAACATCTTGGACATAAGCATGTTCACTACTTAGTCCCCATTTATATATCATTCAGGTACAACTAACTCAGAAATAAATCTTTACAACCTTATTACTTCTCAAATACAAGATGTTCCTGATCCAATTACTGCTTCAGGTGGGGTAAAGGTTTCACAGGTATATGGATGACTCCCAGCTGATCTACAGGCTAGCACTCCCAGAGCCTGGTAAGAAAACAGTAGGCCATGCAGATCACAACATTAATTGTTATCTGCCCTTAACACATTTGTGGATGGCAGCCAACCACTTCAAATGACATCCAGCTGAGAATAAATTACATAACTCTAGAAATTAGCTGTTGAAGAGGAATAATACATTTTGGCCCTCCTCTATTGGTCTTTCACTCTTGTGCTCCACTTGTGTCCTATTTATTAGGTCAGTTAGCTCTCCTTTCTAACTCAGATGGCTATCATAACTAGCACAGCTCAAAAGAATCCTGCATTTCATTTACTCAAACCATCATTCAGTTGTAGTTAATGTCTTAATTCAGTTGTGGCTGGATTATGTGAATGCAATCTTCCCTGATACCCATGCCAAGCTACTCTACAAGTTACAGGTAGTGCAGAATGCAGTAGCTAGGCATTTTTTCTGGTCGACGCAGATGAAACCACATCATACCATAATCAGAGAATTGCATTGGCTTACAGTTCAACAAAGAATCATGTTCAAGCTGTGGTGAGAACTCACATTCCCTGTGGAACACCAGACTTTTTCAGAGCCTGGGCAGTGAACTTCGCTCCATTCACGGAGTTTGTGGTGTTTTCTCCACTCCCCGGAGCTCGCGGAGTGCAGAAAACTTCGCTTTGCGATGTGCAGCAGAGTTTTTTCCCCGCTCGTGATTGTGAATGGTAAGTTCGCGAGCGCGAGCTGCCGCTCAGGTAGAATTTCTACCAGAGCGGCAGACATGCCAGCACAAACTGCAGTTCGCACTGCACTTCGCCCTTCGCAAACCTTTGTGGAGGTATTTTGTAACTTCGCGAAGTTCCGTAAAGCAAAACCCCGCAAACTACGCCCAGGCATATAATAACATACACCTGTTCACTTTCTGCACATATTTAAACTATTTTTCTTAGACCTCCCTAAAGCAATACCTACCACCTTGTAGATACAGCTTTCTTTGTTGCGACCCCATCTTGTGAATTCTTTCCATCTTTCTTTGCCAGCAGAAAGCTCTCTGCCCAATTTCTAGAAACTGCCTAAAATATGGCTTTTACTCCTTAGGTATATACACACTGTCCTCAGCGGGTTGTGGGTTACATTTTGTAAGAAAGTGTCTATTTTTCCTTTCAAAGGCATATTTCACTATATTTGATCAGTAAAGTTTTACCGCCTATGTTATGAATTATTTCAAAGTATGTTTTCATGATGTTTTATTTTTGTTGCTTTATAGTCTGAACAAAGATAGATGTATTAGTGTGCTCGTGAAATAAAGATAGCATAACAATCAACCTATTATCTAAGGTTCAGACTAATTCAAGTATTCCCACCCATCGTGTTTTTGCTGAGTAAATTGTCATAAATGTTATTGGCGTGACCAGACATGGATTCCCACCTCACTGTGACACTGTCTCTCAAGTTAATCCTCACAGGTGAGAGCCTGCAAGGCCAAAACCAGTCTGGTGCTGTGTGTCTTCCTGTTCATGGAGGATGTGGTTGAACTGTTCCTACTGAAGTAGGAACTTAGTTGATTTGCATGTAGTTGGTCTCCTGTAATGGCACAGATGTGCTAAAATTATCTAATTTCCTTGGGTAATTATCACTGGGTCAGAATATTTCAAGGATTTTCATCCATCACTTTTTTCCTCTCTTCGCAATTCCATAACACTTTAAAAGATGGCCCAATGTTTTGGCAATTATCCACTAGTCTGTTTATATTTACCTATGAACGGCTATGGCCGTCTATTAGCATATTAATACAAGCCCGAAAGTACCACTGAATGTCCTTTCAAACCTATTGATTCTGCTACACATTTTACCTAAGGTGAGGAAATGCAAGTTAAGCAAGCTGGCTAATGTTTGAACATCCTCTACAGTTTACCATCCCTATTTTTTGATTCATCTGTCATAATAAGGCATAAACAGGCTCAAGTAATTTGCACAAACATATAGAAATTAAATAACAAACAAGGAACTTGTAGTGGTGCTCAACATTTAACTGTGAAACCACACAACAGGAGGAGACCCGTAAACCCAACTGAGATGTGGGTGAATAGTGTATATAACAAACAACAATGTCTCAATAGGTAATAATAAAAGATAGTTTTCGGAAGCATGCACAAAAGGTGACAGGAGGAGACAGGGAGACATTAATAGTTATGGCAATAAATGCAAAAAATGGCCTGTATTTTAAACAGAAGCAACAAGATAGAAAGACAATAATGACTGCACTCTATTACATTAAATGTACATGTAACCTGTACAAAAAATTATTCAACTCAATATACATGTCGGTCCTTGCTGTACTTTACAAACCTTTTTGGGTTTTATGTCATATCTTATCCTCCTCACATTGGTCTCTAAATGGGAACACAGAATACACCTTCTATGCTACCTTAACTCACCCTATTACTTTCCACAACTTGGCCTTGCGTGTAAACCTCCCCCTTGTTCCCCTAGTTGTTTATACTGTAATTATTAGTAATCAGCATTCCTGTATAGTATTGACCTAGTTCAGCATTGAGGCCATTCACATTTGCATCTTTAAACTATAACAGTACAAGATTAGCTGCTTACTATCTGTAACATACTTTATTGGTATTTGAAATTCCAATTTTCTGCCCATGTAATTGCCTTTGACTGGCATCTGTAATAATTGACTGCTTTCATTGCCATATTTGCTAATCTTTCTCTGCTGTAATTACATGTCTAGAATTGTGTCCTTGAAGTATGCATCTATGCTAGCCCTTTACTTTCACGTACCTCTTCCAATTACAATATATTATGTACATAATGTTTTAGACTCTTCTGCTTTTTTATCTTTTTCAACCATCCCGGCCCTTTAACTCTTCCCTCTTTTCACTACTCCTCTATCACTCCCCATGTCATTGCGCACATCTGCTGCTATGACGCTTCCCTGGATGCTCTGCTTTTCTACCCGCGCAGCTGGCAACTGATCCCCGCTCCAGACTCACGTCGGTAGAGCCTTTGCTCACTGAGGACCTGAATTAATTTGGAAAGACCTCCTACCCTCAATTAGCAGAGGAAGCCGCATGTTCAAGTAAGATCCCCACCTCTGACGCCCTCCTTTGTTTGAAAATTCTCCACCTCATATGGCAATATTTATTTCAATTATCCCCCTCTTTTTTAAACAGCAGTGGTTACCACTCATCCTATGCCCAACACCGGTACCTCTTACCTCAAAATGGCGATATATTTGTTTCTACCCCCGCGGACCAGGGCAACGCACACTTCAAGTAGTGCCCCTACATCTGTTCCAGTGCTTCTCTACTTGAGCAGACAGCCCTACTCGGTGAGTCCCCTCAAGTGCCCTCGGCTCTCTTGTTAATTGTCCCCCCCCAAGGTATACTACTAGACTACAATGTGAAGCCTGGTTTCCACCTATTTCAGAAACCAGATTGTCAATCACTGTCAGCATGCTCCTTCTAATAGCCCCTTTTCCCCCCACTGCAGGTGGCTTCCCCCTCCCCTTGGATCTACCGCTATTAGTCAGCCTACATGACTTGTGTGCCTTTCCCCCACCACACCTTGGCTTCCAGTTCTCATGCAAGTATTTCGCCCTACCTTTTTACCCCTGCCCCTCCTTTTCCCTTGCTCCTGCTGCCCCCCAACCCTCTACCCCTTCTTCCCTTCCCGCTGCCAAGCTCTGATACTTCTCTTCTTCCTATGCAACACTCCTTTAAATGAGTAACCTGGTCCTGAAGATGACCTGAATTTTACACAGGTCAAAACGTCATTGACCCCTCAGCTCAATTCTTGGCGATACTTTTGTTTTTCATCTAAATTCCCCTCCTTCTTTAACTTTGTACTAATGTATTGGAACCACCATAAAGTCCTCTGTATATATTGACAATTTTGTTTTTTTTCTTGCCCCGTTTTACACTGTTTGTATTTGTTACTTGTCACTTGCGCCTTTCACTCTGTTTTTCACAAGCACACATGTGCACAAGTTTGTTCAGGTTAAATGTACATTCAATGTAATAGAGTGCCGTCATTATTGTTTTTCTATCTTGTCGCTTCTGTTTAAAATACAGACCTCTTTTTGCTTTTATTGCCATAACTATTAATTTCTCCCAGTCTCCTCCTTTTGCAACTTTTGTGCATGCTTCCGAAAACTGTCTTTTGATATTACCTGTTGAGATATTGTGGCTTGTTTTATACACCACCTAACTGTGGCATTATTTACATGTTGGACTGCACTGTGATGTTCAGAAATCTTTTAAGGGGAACATATTGATATGCTCCCATGCTGTGAAAATATTACTGTCTGCTTTTCTGCAGTTCATATCGCCATTTAACTGTCTTCTTAGGGCAGTGTGGGCAGCAATATACTATTTTTGTGATATCTGCCCTGTTGTCTTAGTCTGTCGACCGCCAATAGGATGCATGGCCTCACTCAGTAACCAGCACATCTCAGACAATGAACGTCTTATTTTCCATCAACCAGCTGCTGCAGGTATGTGTTGCATGTCATGGGAACTCAGTTAGAAGCTTTCCAAGTACTTTGTTCAGTCTTTTTTTGTCTCAGTTATTTACAGTATTCTATTAATCTGAAGGATTATGGAACTGTGCATTCACCCTGGGTGCTGGATATATTAATGGACATATCAATGCAAGAATAATATATCGGATGAAATATACATTTATTGAATGCTGTCATTTCAGAGTGTCTAAATGAGTTCGACATGCATACGTCTATTGACACTACTGCATTCAATCTGTTGCATAGATGTTGACTTGTACTCTGCTTTCAGGTGCTGTGTGGATGCAGAAGGTGATCTTTTGTCTGGCATGTCATCCATATTGATAACATCTGCTCATACATGTGGCAACATGCTGGCTTATAGATATCACTTCCAAGTGCCATTTTTCTTTAGTCTGACCTACAGACACAACAATGTAAGCCTAAGAATTCCCTAGAGGTGTAAGATTAGCACCTGTATTGATTGCTGAATGCTTGGAAGGTATGCTCCACTGACATACCTATCATAATGACAAACTTGTAGATTCTTTCCATTACTCTCACCCACTTCTGTACCTTCATGTGGATGTATATGTTCCACTAATCATGCATGTTTATTTCTACCACAAACACCTGCCATTTGCTTATTTATCTACCTATCACTTATGGAAGCTTCAGTGATGTGTGAAAAACAGTTTATGGTGTAATCTAAGCACTTTTGGCCTCAGTGATATCTTACTGTGTTTTTTGTGGTGCAGACACAGATAAAGTTATAATTTGCATTCTCTTGATGTGTGCAACCTTAAATACAAGCCATTGCTTATGTAGGGTTAAACCATCCATGTTACACTTCATAGCCTAACTTTAAAAGACACAAGTATGAACCATTCCCTTGCCCATGACATGGACATCAATTCCCCAAAATGCTTGGGGTACCGGATGTGACATCACTTGTGCATCACACAATAGGAAGTGACATCAAATGACATTTGATCTTGATTACCTCATGTTATAAAAGGTGTCACAGTACGTGGCATTGTTGAAGTAAGAATAACAAGTTTTGGGATTAATAATATCAGAAATGCACCACTAAAGAAGATAACTGTCTATTTTTGTTATAAACTACAAAATAACTAATGTATTGCCATAACATGCTATGAGCGCAGGCTTGTGGATGTGCAGCTGTCATTTACACAGTGACGGTTCCTCCATTAAAGGCGTAGAAGCGTCACTCACCCCACTACTTGAGCAGCAACCATGAAAAATAAAATGGGAATAAAATTAATTTATTAGAATTTTATTTTTTATTCTGACACCTGAGCCAAGTCTGAGGGAGGGGCCATTGCTGCTGATTAGCAGCAGCAGGGAGGAGTGGTGGGCAATTCAGTTTAAAGTGCGCATGTCACTTTAGCTGGCTAACTGGCGACCGCCAGCCTGACATGCACACTTTAAACCTCTCCAAACCGAGCTGTCTTGGACATCTGGGTGGAGAGCAGGCACATGCCTCCAGTGCTTGAGCACGCCCGCTCCATCCAATACTGGTGTTTCTCTCATGCTGCTTAACAAATTCAGCAGCATGAGAGCGGTGTCTGGATTGGTAGATGAGAGCTGGCTGAGGCTAAGGGCACTGATGTTTTTTATTAGTCCCTGTCAATGGGTCAAAATATTCGCCTCACCACTTTAGTTTGTTAGTGGCCGCCTCTCCATTTACTCAGGTGCAACCATCCTATGCTAAACACACTCATTGGCATTTAGAGGCAAACATTCACAAGCATTCCCCCAAATGCCCCTGTGACCCTTAAATATCCATGCAGAACCATCATATGCCCACGACACATAACACATCCTGTGGTATAGCCTCATAATATCAAGTTTAACTTTATAATTAATGCTCAGCCTATAAGATAACCACATCACTTAAATTCATTATAAAGATTGTCTCCAGCCCTGAACTTCTCACTTACAAATCATTGTTTTTAGTTGTGCTAGTCAAATTACTTAAGTGGAATCAAAGTAAAACGACAACATCCAGAATACATTAGGTGATCACATAAAAGCCCAGGGCTAGAAACAGCACCCTTAGCAGCTTAATAAACACATTTGGAGCTACAGTATAGGAATATAATCCCTTCACAAACGCATTATGGATAGGTACAGCCTCAATTGTCCTACTCATTCCTAGCATGAATAAGTGTGCAATAGACTGCTGAGTGCCTCCACTCCCTATGTTGATAAAGCCTGAACCATAGAGTACAACCTCTTCATGTATAGGTTTAGTTTTCAATGCTCATTTCAGCTTCTGTGTGCATTGTTACATCCTCTAATGCTCAGTGCAATATCTCCATGCATACATTTAGTATCTGATGCCCAGAGCAGTCTCACCTTGAGCAAAATCTGGGGAATTTAGCTGTAATTGGCAGGGCATCAGCACTTTTCCAGTCCTGGATTTCTTTTCCAAATCATTAGATGTGCTGGTGCAACTGGCTCAACTGAAGCATGCCAAGTCTACAACTCCCATTATGCACTTATTATTTATATTGTACTTGAAAGGTTGTATTTCACCATCGTGAAATGTTCTAGCAAGCCCTAAACATTGATTAATATTGACCAATACCAGGTAATAAAGGCAAAAAGAGTGCAAAGTCCCCGATTGTCATAACTGATAAAAGGCAATGAATGAAAACTACAAGATTATAGCTACAACAATGCAATAAGGACATATCTCCAAACCCTTTTCGATACAAGGCAGCATACTGAGAAGGTGTCAGATTATATTGCGATTCTGGTAAATTTAGTTCAGAAAACCTCAAGCTAGTCCACCCGATAGCCACAGCAGTGTATCACTTGGTTGGGCGCCCCTCAAGTGCTGTGGACTGGGAGGCCTAAGCCTGTGTCATAGCTCCACCTCTAATGTGAAATGTGATTTTATATATATATATATATATATATATATATATATATATATATATATATATATATATCTATATATATATATATTCACTGAAAAAACCATAGGTTTCACACATGTTATAGTTAGCTGGACATTTTACTGATAAAAAACCAATGAAATTCCCCCGTTATAGTTACTGTAGGCAACTATAACTCACGCGACCGTAATCCTCTGCTGATGCTAATACTGTATTTAGACACTTATTTGCCCATATCTTCTTCCATTAAATTTTAGCTATACATATATTACAAATATTTTTTTTTCATAAAGACACATATGTCATCAGCAGAGGATTACGGTCGCGTGAGTTATAGTTGCCTACAGTAACTATAACGGGGGAATTTCATTGGTTTTTTATCAGTAAAATGTCCAGCTAACTATAACATGTGTGAAACCTATGGTTTTTTCAGTGAATTAGCAAGGTTTTTTAAATGCTATTTCCTAACTATAACGTGTGTGAAACCTATGGTTTTTTCAGTGAATTTGTACGGTTTTTTAAATGCTAAGTTACTTTACGCCATTTGTGGCGAGCGCGCCCACTTAACGCAGTTCGTTCCGTGCACGGTTTTTATCAACTTTAATAAGCCCTGTACATTTGGTGGCCTTCGGCCACCAAAAGCACAGGGGGTGAGGTCAATGTGGATAGTGTTTTTTTTATTTCGATTTTATAATTTCATGTTGCCAAAATTACGTTTTTTTTCTCTATTAATAAGCCCTGCACATTTGGTGGCCTGCGGCCACCAAAAGCACAGGGGGTGGGGTAAGTGTGGATAGTGTTGTTTTTATTTTTATTTTTTTACCGTAAGCGTACGGTAAGCTTACGGTAAGCGTACGGTAAGCGTACGGTAAGCGTACCCCGCGAAATTGCCGAAAAAAAAATAATGCCGTTTTTGCTCTTGGGGGATGTTTGGGGACTCCCTCAACATGACTATGTGGGAGGGAGTTGTCAAAACAGCCCCGTAACATGTTTTTGGCCATCATGTTTGATAAACAACACTCAGTGCGAGAGACAAAATGGCGGACGCCGCTTCCTGGTTTCGGCCGATTCGAATGTTTACTAAGATCTAAGAGCCAATCAGAATCGCGCTCGCGCACGCCACCGTAAGCTTACGGTAAGCGTACGGTAAGCGTACGGTAAGCGTACCGTAAGCGGGCTCAGATATATATATTGATTTAAAGGCTATTTTCTCAGAATCTACTGAACAGATTTACACCAAACCTACAAAAGGCACTTCCTTGACCTAGGGACTACCTCTCTGCCAAATTTCTAGTAATTCTGTTCAGCCGTTCGGGCTGTAGCTCGTTCTAAAGGTCCTATGGAAAAATGCATGGGAAAAACGCGTTTTGGGACCCCCCTTTTATCTCAGCCCCCGCTTGACGAATCCCCCCGAGACTTTCAGGGTAGGAGCGGAGCGTAGCGCCCCACCTATTTTGAGAAATTCGCGAGGATTCGTCGACCGGCGCCAAAGTTATTCAAAATAGAATGTTGAGGTTTTCCTATGGAAACGTGGTCCTAACTATAACTACCTACTGGCGACCGCCAGTAGGTAATATATATACATATATATGTATATATATATATATATATATATATATATTACCTACTGGCGGTCGCCAGTAGGTAGTTATAGTTAGGACCCTGTTTCCATAGGAAATCCGCAACATTCTATTTGGAATAACTTTGGCGCCGGTCGACGAATCCTCGCGAAATTTTCAAAACTAATGGGGCGCTACGCTCCGCTCCTACCCTGAAAGTCTCGGGGGGATTCGTCAAGCGGGGGCTGAGAAAAGAGGGGGGTCCCAAAACGCGTTTTCCCCATGCATTTTTCCATAGGACCTTTAGACACAGCTACAGCCCGAACGGCTGAACAGAATTACTTGTAATTTGGCAGAGAGGTAGTCCTCAGGTCAAGGAAGTGCCTTTTGTAGGTCTGGTGTAAATCTGTTCAGTAGTTCCTGAGAAAATAGCATTTAAATCAATATATATATCTGTAAGCGTGCTCCGAGCGCGCACCGTAAGCTTACCGTATGCGTACGGTGCCGTGCGCGAGCGCGATTCTGATTGGCTGTTAAATCTTAGTAAACATTCGAATCAGTCGAAACCAGGAAGTGTCGGCCGCCATTTTCTCTCTCGCACTCGGAGGGGTGGAGGAAAAACAAAGTTGGATATCATAAAAAGGGGGCAGGCTAGACAGCTCCTAACCACCTAGCCTTGGTTATGGTGTGCCAGAAGGCCATCCAAGGCAAAAAAATAAAACATTTTTTTTTTTGAAAAATCGCCGAATACGCTTACCGTACGCGTACGGTAAAAAATTAATTTAAAAAAAACAAAATCCATAATTTCCCCCCCCCGTGTGCAAATGGTGACCGTAGCGCACCTTTTGTGCATGGCAAATATCTTCGATCAGTGAACATGTAATAGAAAACCTTTCAGAACGAAGCGCATAATATGTCCTCCGTGTGCGGATGGTGCGCGAAGGGCATCGTGCGTACATGGCCCATCCAGCCTAACGTGGGCACGCGGTGCGCGTAGCGCACCTCGTGCCCACCGTGCGTGCACGGCACTAACTGCGTTAAGTGGGCGCGCGGTGCGCAAAGCGCACCGCGTGCTCACTGTGCGCGCACCGTGCGCGCACGGAACGAACTGCGTGAAGTGGGCACGCACGGCACGAACGGCGTAAAGTAACTTAGCATTTAAAAAACCGTACAAATTCACTGAAAAAACCATAGGTTTCACACACGTTATAGTTAGGAATTAGCATTTAAAAAACCTTGCAAATTCACTGAAAAAACCATAGGTTTCACACAAGTTATAGTTAGCTGTACATTTCACTCGTAAAAAACCAATGAAATTCCACGTTATAGTTAGTGCAGGCAACTATAACTCACGCGACCGCAATCCTCTGCTAATGACATATGTGTCTTTATGAAAAAAAAATATTTGTAATATATGTATAGCTAAAATGTAATGGAAGAAGACATGGGCAAATAAGTGTCTAAATACAGTATTAGCATCAGCAGAGGATTGCGGTTGCGTGAGTTATAGCTGCCTACACTAACTATAACGTGGAATTTCATTGTTTTTTTACGAGTGAAATGTACAGCTAACTATAACTTGTGTGAAACCTATGGTTTTTTCAGTGAATATATATATATATATATTCACTGAAAAAACCATAGGTTTCACACATGTTATAGTTAGCGGAAATTTTACTGATAAAAAACCAATGAAATTGCCCCGTTATAGTTAGTGCTGGCAACTATAACTCACGCGACCGCAATCCTCTGCTGATGCTAATACTGTATTTAGACACTTATTTGCCCATGTCTTCTTCCATACATTTTTAGCTATACATATATTACAAATATTTTTTTTTCATAAAGACACATATGTCATCAGCAGAAGATTGCGGTCGCGTGAGTTATAGTTGCCAGCACTAACTATAACGGGGCAATTTCATTGGTTTTTTATCAGTAAAATTTCCGCTAACTATAACATGTGTGAAACCTATGGTTTTTTCAGTGAATTTGCAAGGTTTTTTAAATGCTAATTCCTAACTATAACGTGTGTGAAACCTATGGTTTTTTCAGTGAATTTGTACGGTTTTTTAAATGCTAAGTGACTTTACGCCATTCGTGGCGTGCGCGCCCACTTAACGCAGTTCGTTCCGTGCGCGCACAGTGAGCACGCGGTGCGCTTCGCGCACCGCGCACCCACTTTACGCAGTTAGTGCCGTGCCCACGTTACGCTAGATGGGCCATGTACGCACGATGCGCTTCGCGCACCGTGCGCACATGGAGGACATATTATGCGCTTCCTTGTGATAGGTAATCTGTTGAAATTTTTTGGGAAAATTTTCTGTGCTCTGATAAGCCATGCACAAATGGTGGCCTTCGGCCACCATTTGCACAAGGGGTGGAGAAAGTGTGGATAGTGTTTTTTTTATTTTTATTTTTTTACCGTACGCTTACGGTAAGCGTACGGTAAGCGTACCCCGCGAAATTGCCGAAAAAAAAATAATGCCGTTTTTGCTCTTGGGGGATGTTTGGGGACTCCCTCAACATGACTATGTGAGAGGGAGTTGTCAAAACATCCCCGTAACATGTTTTTGGCCATCATGTTTGATACATAACACTCAGTGCGGTAGACAAAATGGCGGACGCCGCTTCCTGGTTTCTGCCGATTCGAATGTTTACTAAGATCTAAGAGCCAATCAGAATCGCGCTCGCGCACGCCACCGTACGCTTACCGTAAGCGTACGGTAAGCGTACCGTAAGCGGGCTCAGATATATATATTGATTTAAAGGCTATTTTCTCAGAATCTACTGAACAGATTTACACCAAACCTACAAAAGGCACTTCCTTGACCTAGGGACTACCTCTCTGCCAAATTTCTAGTAATTCTGTTCAGCCGTTCGGGCTGTAGCTCGTTCTAAAGGTCCTATGGAAAAATGCATGGGAAAAACGCGTTTTGGGACCCCCCTTTTATCTCAGCCCCCGCTTGACGAATCCCCCCGAGACTTTCAGGGTAGGAGCGGAGCGTAGCGCCCCACCTATTTTGAGAAATTCGCGAGGATTCGTCGACCGGCGCCAAAGTTATTCAAAATAGAATGTTGAGGTTTTCCTATGGAAACGTGGTCCTAACTATAACTACCTACTGGCGACCGCCAGTAGGTAATATATATATACATATCTATATATAGGTAGTAGGTAGTTATAGTTAGAACCTAGTTTCCATAGGAAAACAATTTTTTGATTTGCTAATAACTTTGGCGTCGTTTGACAAATGTTTGCCAAATTCTAAAAAAAAAAAAGGTCTATCCAGGTCAGCTCCTATCCTAAAAGTTTGGGGGTGATTCGTCAAGCGTGGGCTGAGAAAAAAGGGGGGTCCTAAAAAGTGTTTTCTCCATGTTAATTTCCATAGGACATTTTATTACAGGCTACAGCCCGAACTGCTGAATGGAATTACACCAAATTTGGCAAAAAGGTACTGCTTGATTCAGAAAATGGTGTAAATCCATTCAGTAGTTGCAGAGAAATTAAAAAAATAAAAGTTTCGATATCTGGTGCAGCGGTGGGTTCGCGCACCCTTCCGACCACACGCTTCACTGTGACTGGCTGCCACGGCCGTGAGTTTCACTGTGATTGGTTGCCAACACTCCAAACCAGGAAGTGCTGGCAGCCATATTGTGACTCAGTAGAAATGAGTCACAAGAAAACAGTTGAAGAAAGATTAAAAGAGAATAAAAGGGGGCAGGGTAGAAACACCTTGACCTCCTAGTTCTGATCACAGGGGTCCCACAAGGACCCCCAGTCCCAAAAATTACTTTTTATTTAAAAATAAAAAACGTCAGAATGTGCCCTGGGTGCACAACTCCAGACGAACAAAAATAAAAAAAATGAAGCGGGGGGCTGCCCCACTTCATTTAAATGAGCCCCCGAGTGGGCCAGGTTCCGGGGACAATGCTATAATTATATTGCGGAGGCCTTCGGGGCCTCCGCAGCCCCGTAGACCGCCACCTCCCCAGGGCTATGTAAATTAGGTGCGGGAGGGTACAGGGCCCTTCTGCAGTCCCGGGGATCGCCAACTCCCCGGGGCTTGTTTTGTACTTTTTGGGGGGCGTCCGAGGCCCCCCCAAGCCCCGGGGATCACCACCCCCCCGGCTTTAATTAAACATGATGGGGGGGCTTTGCGGGCTCCCTGAAGCCCCGGAGAACAGCACCTCTCAGGGGTTTTGAAAATAGAGGGGGGGGGCGTGTGGCTCCCCTGCTGGAGCCCTTGATGGCCCTGGGGACCGCCACTCCCCAGGGCCGGCTCTTGCAATGTCCCGGGGAGCTCACCCCCGGGACATTGTTGTTTGCTATGAGAGGGTGGAAGCATGTCTCACACACTGTCTTGGCAAAGCCTGGTTGCTTCGTTAAGTCGAGAGGAGGAAAACCTGCTCTCAGAACAATGAACCAAAGTAGAATTGCTTTTGGGCAAGGGAAGCTGCATGTTAGGAGGTCCCGTTGCCCAAAAGGAATGCCGGCTCCCACAGGAGGCAGGGAGCCGGCAGACCGTGGGGGCATTGGGGCTCCCCCCACGGTCACCAACAGAGAGGCCAGGCCCCAGGGGATGGGATCCCCGGGGCCAGAAGCGGCCTGGTAGGGCCGCCACGGTGCCGCTCTCCCCTTTGAAAAAAAAAAATGTAGATGTGGGCATGCCTCGGGGGATGTGGTCCCCGAGGCGAATCTAAATTAATGAAAGTGAACGCTTTTTATTTTTCTAATAAGTTTGGAGTCACGACCCTAAAGCGGCCCCCTATTGTGAATACGAAGGGTGGGCCGCTCTTAGCGCGGCCCCCTAGTGTGAATACGAAGGGTGCGCGGCTCTCAGTGCGGCACTCGAGTACTTCTCAGGTCTTTAAAACACCGAGGGGCATATTTTCAAGGACACATTGCCGAGTTAACAGCACTTTATCGCAGCCAAAATGGTGATAAATTTAATACACCATTCACAAGCTGGTGTAAACAGCCCATATCACCAGTTTACCAGTGATAGCAGCCTCAAAAAGCATCATCATGGATGACCCCGGCAAATATTGCTAATGAGATGCAGAGTAGGTGTTCCCGTGCAAAAAGCAAGCGAACACAGCACTTCGCAACTTTCTCAACCACCAGCAAGATCGGCGAAGAGAATACAAAACAGGCGATAAGGTGCGTTAGCACCAGGAAGTTTACACCTGCTCTGACCTGGTGTAAAGTCGGACTACAACCTGCAACATGAAAGGGAGACCAGCCCAGAGCCACACCTGAACGACAACAGATGCAATGGAGCCAACGATCATGCAGCTTGGACACCCAACAGTGCCTCGACACCCCCCACCACTAGCCCCTTGTCCGCCTTCCCCCCCTGACCCCTCTCAAAACAAATGTGACAGCAACCTTCTGAAGTCTGGAACGTAACAAATCGGCTGATATCGTACAATTATAATTAAAAAAATGCATGTGAGGTTGGACAAATGAGAATCTCAGTCATCTATGGATTTACATATAAAACATTTTATTTAAACAAAACAACAAAATAAAAGTAGGTACAGGCATGGCGTGTCATCCCTCGACAATCTGTGAATCACAGCCTGCAAGACAAAAATCAAGATAAGATTGTGCGTCAAGCGCCCATCAAAGGAGAGAGAGAGAGAGTGAGAAAGAGAAAGAGAGAAAGAGTGAGATAGAGGAAGAGAGAGAGAAAGAAAGAAAGAGTGAGAGAGAGAGGAAGAGAGAGAGAAAGAGAGAAAGAAAGAGAGAAAGAAAGAGAGAAAGAGTGAGAGAGAAAGAGAGAAACAGTGTGAGAGAGAGGAAGAGAGAAAGAGTGAGAGAGAGAGGAAGAGAGAGAGAAAGAGTGTTAGAGAGAGAAAGGAAGAGATGGAGAGGGAGAGTGAGTGCCGACACTGCGGACAAAACACTCACAGCTCACCTTTCCGCCACCTGCTTGTCTCCAACCACGTGCCGGGACATAGTGCAGCCCTCAAGCTCACTGATCTGAAACATAGTATAGAATCAGTACATACTACTGCACACGCCTAAATCGCTGTCCTGCCCCTGAAGCACCCAGGCTGCTCTACCCCATCCACTCCCGCCGCCGAGGTGTCTGTCCGCTCCTGCGCACCCAAGCTGCTGCATACCATCCACTCCCACCGCCCAGAGGTGACTGCCTGCCGCTGCGCAAACAAGCCTCTCTGCTCACCTTCCGCCACCGGCGTGTGTCCAAGAGGGCCCTCCACGTGCCGAAGCAACTTCCTCAGCTGAGGCATGCACACAGTCCAGCCGAGCTCACAATTCAAATCAGGTCTTGATTTCCAGGATGGTGTATCAAGGCCATGCATCATCACAGGCTGCACACAGTTCTGGTAGCACTAACTCAGTGGAACTCAAGTAATCGCCACATGGCGGGAGGCCCGTGTCAGGGGGGGTCGACATTCTGTGAATCACAGCCTGCAAGACAAAAAGCAAGATAAGATTGTGCGTCATGCACCCATCAAAGGAGATAGAGAGAGAGAAAGAGTGAGATAGAGGAAGAGAGAGAAAAAGAGAGAAAGAGTGAGAGAGAGAGGAAGAGAGAGAGAAAGAGAGAAACAGTGTGACAGAGAGGAAGAGAGAGAGAAAGAGAGAAAGAGTGAGAGCGAAAGGAAGAGAAAGAGTGTGAGAGAGAGAAAGGAAGAGATAGAGAGGGAGAGGGAGTGCCGACACTCCGGTCAAAACCCTCACAGCTCACCTTTCCGCCACCAGTGTGTCTCCAACCACGTGCCGGGATATAGTGCAGCCATCAAGCTCACTCATCTGAAACATAGTATAGAATCAGTAATGGTAGAGGACATACAACTGCACACGCCTTCATCGCTGTTCAGCCCCTGCGCACCCAGGCTGCTGCACCCCATCCACTCCGATCGCCCAGAGGTGTCTGCCCGTCCCTGCGCATTCAAGCCTCACTGCTCACCTTTCCGCCACTGGTGTGTCCCCAACCATGTGCCGGGACATACTGCAGCCCTCAAGCTCACTAATCTGAAACATAGTATAGAATCAGTAATGGCAGAGTACATACAACTGCACACGCCTTCATCGCTATCCCGCCCCTGCGCACCCAGGCTGCTGCACACCATCCACTCCTACCACCCAGAGGTGTTTGCCCGTCCCGGCCTCACTGCTCACCTTTTGCCACCTGCGTGTAGAAAAGAGGGCCCACCACATGCCGCTGCAAGCCCCAAGCCCTGGGTCCGCCAACAGGGCAAACTCCACATCATGCAGCCCCCCTCCGCAGGCCACCAGGTCTCACATTTGGTGCTGCGTCTTGATTTTACCATGGCAGAGGACATAACAGTGCACCCGTCATCATCGCAGGTTGCACACCCGCTCAGCTCTTGCGGTGCCACTGACCAGCGAGGCCACACCATGCCACGTGGCGGTAGGCCCCTGCCGTTCGATGGCTCAGGCTTAGACTGCAGTCCAGCAGGGCACACAAAACCTGACCTGTCCGGACCGCCGGGACAGGGCATCATCGCAGGCTGCACACCTGCTCAGCACCTGCGGTGTCCCTACCTCAGTGCACCGAAAGTCACCGTCCGTGGTGGTGTGCCTGTGCCGGCCGCAGTGCATCTGGTGCCAGCAAGTCTGAAATGGCGTAGAGCACGTGTGCCCGGTCTTTTTTATTGGCAGGGTCATGTGTCCTGTTACGCCTGTGCTTGATGGGTGTGATGTGGGTATAAACCAGCCATGAGGGAGTGGCTGTGACGTACTGACAACTAGACCTGTGACCAGCAGCTCACTGCAATGAAAACCTGGGCAATGTAGCGTTGTTGTCCCTCCCTGTAAGTGTAAGCGGAGTGGGCTGGACTGGTGTATGCCAGTCCTGCATGAGGCTGTGAAGAATGACTCTGGAGCACTGGGCGTGGTTCCGTCCTGGGCTATATGAGGAATAAGCTGATGCAGGTGTCTCTGTTGTAGTGCTGCCGCCACCCGGGCCGCAAGCGCCAATGTGTCACCCTGTGACCCAAGTCCCACAACATGGCCAACATTGAAGGTAGGGGGAATCACTGACCCTACATTCATCCATACTTCCACACATGAAAGATTATGCATATGATATATCTGTGTTGATATGAATGTTTATTGCACATTCAGTGGAGTGTTGCAGTTGTAGCAATACAGGGCCATGCAAAGACCAAATTTCAGTTTTTGGCACATGGAGGTAAGCCAATTAGAGCTAAGCTTGTGCTCGGGGGTTAGGGTCCGACAACATATGTACTTATCCAATCACTTTGCAATTCTGAAACCCTTATAAATTTACTATACACTCTCCTTGCAGTACTCTAATGATCCAGTATATACCTACGTACTTATACAATGACCGAGACAAAGTTACATAAGCGAAGTTTTCCCCACTGCCAGAGTAACATGGTTCCGAGCGCTGTCCACAACACAATGTAATGTGGTAGGGCCCAGGGGCAGCATCATGCATACATAATGAACACACGGACACAGTTAGATAGATAGTGGAACTGGGTTCGGGCACGTGTGCTCGGCCCCTTTTTATTACCAGGGTCACATGTCCAGTGACGTCTGTGCTGGGTGCGTGTGGGGTGAGTGTAAGCCAGCCCTCAGGGAATGGTTGGTGCTGGCAACAAGTACAACAGTAATCATCGGATCACACACAGAGATTCAATCATAAAGGGTCCATGACTTGTGCTGCACTAAGGTAGGGGCACCAGATGTGAAATAATACACAAAAGATTCTATCGTAAAGGGTTCATGACATGTGGTGCACTGAGGTAGGGGCATCAGAAGCATTCCATGTGTGCACAGCTAGCGATGTTGCATGGCCCGGGAGGGCCGCACTGGTAGCAATGTCTGTTGCCTACTGGACTGCGTCATCTGCAATCGCAACTCGATCTGAACTGTGAGCCCTGTTGTCCGCAATGTAGGCCGGAGGCAGCGGTCAGCAGTCACGTGACATTTACTTGAGCTGCACAGTTAGTAGCACCAGAACCACTCAGCGTGTGAGCAGCCAGCGATGATGCGTGGACCGGGCGGGCCGCAGTGGGAGCAATGTCCGTTGCCTACTGGACTGTGTCATCTGCAATCGTGACTCGATCTGAATTGTGAGCCCTGTTGTCCTCAGTGTAGATCAAAGGCAGTAGTCATCGAGGAATGCTTTTTGTCACTTCCTCTTGACAAAATAGGAGGACACAGAGTACAGTTCACTCTGCAATTAACAAATCAACACTGAATTTCAATTGTGAGCTGTTCTGTCCACAGTGTAGACTGCCATTCAGTGTTCCTTTGGACTTGCAAGATGAATTTAGTCATTGTACTAAAGCTATAACTGATATAAAACAATTTCTTTAAGCAAGGATACTAAAAGGATATTATGTAGGTTTTAGGGACGCTATACTTAGTTGCCTACTGGACTCTGCAATTAATGAATCAAGACTCAATTTTAATTGTGATCCCTGCTGACCGCAATGTAGGCAACAGGGAGTGGTCAGCAAGGGCCCCAGCCACATGGTGTTGACTTGAGTTGCACAGAGTTAGTGGTACCTGAAGCACTCAGCGTGTGCGGAGCCTGCGATGATGCATGGTCCGGGTGGGCCGCACTGTTAGCAATGTCTTTTGTCTAATGAATTCTGCCTTGATAAGACTACGTGGTGATGATGACTTGTGGTGCAGTGAGTTAGTGGCACCTGAAGCAACCAGCGTGTGCGCAGCCTGCGATGACACGTGGTCCGGGAGGGCCGCACTGGTAGCAATGTCTTTTGCCCAATGAATTCTGCATCAATAAGGCCAAGTGGCGGTGACTTGCAGTGCACTAGTTAGTGCCAGTGGCACCTGAAGCACTCAGCGTGTGCGCAGCCAGCGATGATGCGTGGTCCGGGCGAGCTGCACTGGGGGCAATGTCTTTTGCCTAATGAATTCTGCCTTAATAAGGCTACGTGGCGATGACTTGTGGTGCAGTGAGATAGTGGCACCTGAAGCACTGAGTGTGTGCACAGCCAGCAATGCTGCGTGGTCCGGGCGGGCTGCACTGGGAGGAATGTCTTTTGCCTAATTAATTCTGCCTTAATAAGGCTACGTGGCGATGACTTGTGGTGCAGTGAGATTGTGGCACCTGAAGCAACCAGCGTGTGCACACCCTGCGATGATACGTGGTCCGGGCGGGCCGCACAGGGAGCAATGTCTCTTGCCTACAGGACTGCGTCATCTGAAATCGTGACCCGATCTGAATTTTGAGCCCTGCTGTACACAGTGTACATCAAAGGCAGTAGTCTGTACAGACATAACTCTGTTGTGCTGTGCCGTTGGGTTCGCATGGGACCTGTGTCGAGGAGGCCGGAGGTCACGGTGGCGGCCTTGTGGCAGGGTGAGGGCCACCGCTGTGGCAGACACGTTGGCCTTCCCAGAAGTGAACCACACCCAGAACCCCTGCCTATTTATTCACACTCCTACGCTGGAGTAGCGTACGTTGAACCAGCCCACTCCACTTCCACTTCTGCTTACAGGAGGGGACGACACAACTACATGACCGAGATCTTCCCCACTGCCAGAGGTAACGTGGTTGCGTCCACTGTCCACAACAGTACAAGCACCAGCAGTATAGGTACACATGGAGAGGTCTGTGCTCTGCATAGTGAGGTCTGTCTAGCACATTACCGATACACTTGGCATGGTGTGCATTGGTATTGATGGGTGACTTGCGTCCTTTGCACATACTTGTTTGCCACATCTCCCAACATTCAGTTATTGTGTGACTGAGGGGCCATGCTGTTTTGGGAAGGTCCGCTGTCCTGTTCTGCGCTGCCTCAGTGGTGGTAGCGGGGGGAGTGGTCCGGGGGAGATCCTGGGGGTGGAGGGGGTGGGTGGTGTGGTCTTCTTGGGTGTCGGAGCTGTATGATCAGTAGCTCTATGACATGTGTTGGTCTTCAGATGTGGCTCTGGGCTGGGCTCCCTTTCATACTGTAGGTAGTCGTCCTGCTTTACACCAGTAAAAGGCAGATGTTAAATTCTTACTGCTAACGCGGCTTTTCACCTGTTTTTGGATCGCATCGCAGATTTAGCTGGTTGTTGAAAATATCGGGAAGTTGTGTTTTCGTGTTATTTTTGCACGGGAACGCCGACTCTGCATATCATTAGCGTTAGTTGTCGCTCTCATTTGTGGCGATTTTTTGTGTGGAAGCTATAGCTGGAAAACTGGCGATATCGGCAGTTTTCACCAGGTTGAGAATGGGATGATAATTTAAAATCACAGAAAAAAACATAAGTTTAATGAACATTATAATTAGAAATTAGCATTTAAAAAGCTTTGAAATTCACTGAAAAAAACATAGGTTTCAGGCACGTTGCAGTTAGAAATTAGCATTTAAAAAACCTTAGAAATTCACTGAAAAAAAACAAAGGTTTCAGGGACGTTATAGTTAGTTGGACATTCCTCTTGTACAAAACCATAGAAATTCCCCTGTTACAGTTAGTTCAGCTAACTATAACTCGCGCACCCGCAATGCACTGCTGATGACGTCACATATTACATCATTCATGACATGGTCAGTGACATCACTGATGACATCTCAAATGACATCACTGATGACATCATCCACCTGAAAATCTGATGCACCGCTTCACACTCTAATATACCCTTTGATACACTCACTTTTAAATACAGACTACCATTTTTGAAACCATTGACACACCAATACCAGTTACTACATACGTACTCACTAATTCCTAGGTCTACACACACATCCACTCATTCACCCATACAATCACACATACATGCAGTTACTCATCAATACAACAATATCAGAAGCACCCATACACCTATACATGCACTCACACACCACCGCTCATCCTGAGTTACTCACACACGTAGTCAGTCATGCAAAGAATCAATCACACTTCCATTTACTGGCTTATACAGTTATACACACACCACATCACTTATTCAAACATAAACAAATGCATACTAACTCTCTTATACAATCACTCATACGATCACCCACTCATCCATACAGCCACTCTCACAATCACTGACCCTCACGTATAGTCATTTATATATTTCAACTCTCACATACTCTGCCATTTACATATGTAGTTACTTGGACATGTACCATTGAGACATCCATCCACTCACCAACACACCCATACACACACTCACCCACCCATACAGCTATTTCCACATGCACTCTTGAACCCATACACACAGTGAATCAACCACTCAAACATCTATTCACAGAGTCACACACCTTCCACCCACCCCGAAACACACTCAGGCACCCATACAAATACTCAGGCAACCAATCGATAACCCATATAGACACTCATGTAGCTACTGAGCAACCCATGTAGCAGCTTATACAACAATAGACAGAATAATACAGACATTCACACAGTTTAGTCACTAACCCATGCATTCAGTAAGACACATGTAATCACTCTCTTAAACAATCAGTCACGCACCTACTAAATCCTCCATCCAGACACTTATACACCCACTCATTCTTCAATACACCTTGGCATATATATAATACATATTTACAGTTTAAAGAAAAACACTGTCACTGGATGATGTCATCAGTGATGTCATTTGAGATGCCATCAGTGATGTCATCAGTGATGTCACTGACCATGTCATGAATGATGTAATATGTGACGTCATCAGAAGTGCATTGCGGGTGCGCGAGTTATAGTTAGCTGAACTAACTATAACGGGGGAATTTCTATGGTTTTGTACGATAAGAATGTCGAACTAACTATAACGTCCCTGAAGTCTATCTTTTTTCAGTGAAAATATATATATATATACATATATATATATATATTCACTTAAAAAACCATAGGTTTCACACATGTTATAGTTAGGGGTCATTTCACACGTAAAAAACCAATGAAATTCCCCCGTTATAATTAGTTCAGATAACTATAACTCGCACACCCGCAATCCACTGCTCATGACGTCGCATATTACATCACTCATGACATGGTCAGTGGCATCACTCATGGCATCACTGATGACATCATCCTTTTGATAGAGTGGCGGTCGCGCGAGTTATAGTTATCTGAAATAACTATAACGGGGGAATTTCATTGGTTTTTTACGAGTGAACTGTCCACCTAACTATAACATGTGTGAAACCTATGGTTTTTTAAGTGAATTTGCAAGGTTTTTTAAATGCTATTTCCTAACTATAACGTGTGTGAAACCTATGGTTTTTTCAATGAATTTGTACGTTTTTTTTAATGGTTTTTCACCGTGCGCGCACCCCGCAATTTTTTTGTAAAAAAAATGTAAATGTTTTTTTCTGCCTTCGTGGTCCTTCAGGGACCCCCTGACAAAGGCTAGGGGGTCAGAAACTCTCTACCCTGCCCCCTTTTCACGTTCGCCACCTTCCTTTTTCACTCTCGCACTCAAAACAAACAAAATGGCGGCCGACACTTCCTGATTTCAACCGATTCGAACGTTGACTGACATGTAACCACCAATCAGAATTACGCTCGCGCACGTTAGGGTGCGCGCACCGTGCGCGCACGGTGCGCGGCTATAGATATTTATGTACTTTAACTGCAATTTTCTCAGGAACTACTGAACAGATTGACTCCATATATGCAAAAGGCACATCCCTGACCTGAGGACTACCTCTTTGCCAAATTTCAAGTAATTCTGTTCAGCCGTTCGGGCTGTACCTTCGACTAAAGGTCCTATGGGAAAATGCATGGGGAAAACGCGTTTTGGGACCCCCCTTTTTTCTCGGCCCCCGCTTGACGAATCCCCCCGAGACTTTCAGGGTAGGAGCTGAGCGGAGCGCCCCATTAGTTTTGAAAATTTCGCGAGGATTCGTCAACCGGCGCCAAAGTTATTCAAAATAGAATTTTGAGATTTCCTATGGAAACACGGTCCTAACTATAACTATCTACTGGCGACCGCCAGTAGATAATATATATATATATATATATATATATATATATATATATATATATATATATATATATATATATATATATATATATATATATATATATATATATATAAAATATTAATACATTTTATTTTGTTTCCACTGGAAAAACCAAAGGCTAAAGTAACATTATAGTTAGCTGAATTTCTCGTAACAACGTTAACGTTTTGAACTAAAAATAAAAACACAGAAATTCAGAGGTTACAGTAAGCAGCACTAACTATATCTTCTACCCCAGCCATGCAATTATTATGATCTCATATATGTCATCATTCATGGCATCTCAAATTGCATCACTGATGACATCATCCAATGAGTGTGTTTGTTTTATAGTTTACTTTGTGGCGAGTAACAACCTTACTACTTCTCAACCTAATTTTGGACAGTCTGTGTCCAGCAAATGGTGTAAGTGTTTACAAAACATATGTGCTCCTAATCTACCATAGCTGTGTAGAGGTATTGAACACGTTATAAATCTTTGTATTCGAGAGTAACTCTGTGCGCATGTGACAGTTGACTTTTATTCATTATACTCCACATAACCTTTTGGTTCTGTAGAAAAAGTTTCCAACAGAAGAAAGCTTCTACGTTGTAGATATTAACTTTTGTAAGCAGCCTTGTGTTACTAGAGAAAAACGCGTCAGCTTGATAATTGATACTTAACATGGAAGAGTGTGTGCATCTCCATATACTAACAAGTTTACACATGTTTGTTCTGTTTCAGAAGATGGGTTATTTGTAAAGTTTTAACCACTGTATGAAGGGTGCAGGTGGTATGATTTTAGCACATTCACACCTTGGTTATGTTTTAGCAAATAGACTTTTTTTTTACCACTGTTGCATAAGGGGTACACTGTTCTTAGTAGATTCTTTTGATAACTTGTTGGTGTATTTCTCATAAGATTTTCACTATTTGCAAACAAGGTGGTATAGAATTAACTCTTTCCATTGAGTAAACACTGTTTACAGTACTCAGTTTTCTACTGATATCAACTTCATTTCATAATGTAGGTTTGGTGTGTGTCAGTGATTTGATACAGATAAAAGCTGTCTGTAGTAGGCCATTAGTTTTGGAATTAGCATTCACTATTTTGGCTTTCTATGAACAGGTGTATTCAGATTGAATACCCTGCTCACTGAGAGCTTACCATATATCTGTGGTTGATTACTAATGTGAACTATCCTTTGTGTAAAGCCCTAGCACTTTTTACAGCAATATGCAGGAAAACGAACCTTGGATGATGTCATCAGTGATATCATCAATGATGTCATCAATTATGTCATTTGAGATGTCATCAGTGATGCCATGAATTATGTTATAGAACATGTCATGAGTGATGTCATATGTGAAGTCATAAGTAGTGCATGGCGAGGAGCAAGTTGTAGTTAGTGCTGCTAACTATAACTGCCAAATTTCTGTGTTTTTGAGTTCACAATGTTAACATTGTCACTGTGAAATTTGCCTAATTATATCATTACTTTACCCTTTGGTTTTTTTCAGTGAATTTCTAAGATTTTTTGGAATCGAAAACTCATAGCTTTATCACACCTAACAATACTGTATATTTTCAGTTGATTTCTAGTTTTTTTATTAAAACAAATATATTTTAAAAATACATTGATACTAAGTACTCCAATATGTTTGCACTTAGAAGGTTAAACTTCTTAGTTTTTGTAGCTCACATATACAGAAAGTTTTCGAGGATAGTTTTTTTCGTCTCTTAACCTCTTCCATGCTCATGACATCTCCCGGCCGTCATGAGTCACAATGGGCGTGTGCGGACGACGGCCGGGAGACGTCATGACCACGCCCACGAATGGAATGTCCAGCACTGCGGCAGCGCTGCGGCGGAATTTGCGCCGCAGCAAAGAGGTTAATGTATCTTTACATAATCTTCATTTACAGATCAAAAAAAAGACATTGATCCATTTTTGCTTTACTGCAAACTTTATGTTTTTACTATGTACATCTATTTTTAAAGTTTGTGATTGTTCTTGTGGGAGGCAGAGTTATACATATTGCTCTAATCTGTTGTACATAGTTTTTTTCACCTGGTGAGTTATGATTGCATGCTAATATCATAACAGTGTATTTTTGTAATTTTGAAGAAAGTAAGTCTACACCACTCCACTGTACACCCCTCCACTCTATACTACTCCACTGTGCAATTTTCTACTGTATGCAACTCCACTCTATGACACTCCACTCTACACTAGTCTACTCTATTCAAATCCACTGTATGCCACTTTAGTGTACAGATCTGCATTAAACAATATTCCAGTGCACGCCACTCCAGCCTATGCCACCCCACTGCATATACTGCACTGTACAACTCTCTCCTCAACTCTCTGCCACTCGACAACAATCCACTCCATGTCACTGGACTTCACAACACTATAGTTGATGATACTCCACTGTACAACACTCAACTGTACTGTATGACACACCACTCTATTCCAATGAACATCTTTAAACTTAAAAAACAACTTCTAGTTACAGTCCACATATGGCTCAGCAGATAAGTCCGCGATAACATTAGTGATAACACTAGTTGAGCCCAAACACACATTTAATGGCACAGAGAACAATTGAAAAGCTGCAAGATATCTAAACAACATTTGGGGAAAATGCTCACACAGTACACCAGGCTCGGTAGCATATGAAAACACACATTACAAAAGCAGACTCCGAAACATAAATCGCCAAATATCGTCCATGTACTAATAACTGCATTAAAAAATGTACATTTTGACAAAAAACCCAGCATCAAACAGTTGATCCCAAATATAATAGAATGAGAGAAGTGAATTAAAACAATTCTACAATATTTCACAAATAAACTAGTCTGGATTTAGGTCAACATATTTTATGGACATATTTATGTATGGTAGATGGTTTGTCGGGAAATGTTTCTCAGTCTATGTTTGTTCTTGCTACGCTTTTTCCATTTATGTTTTCTCTTTAAATCCACAGTCTGCTTCAAGAACACTCCGCCCCACGGGTTTAAAATAAAAAGCACACACAAAAATACTCGCAGGAGCAACCGATTATCACAC
Organism: Triturus cristatus; assembly: GCF_964204655.1. Lineage (NCBI taxonomy): Eukaryota > Metazoa > Chordata > Amphibia > Caudata > Salamandridae > Triturus > Triturus cristatus. The sequence goes on from NC_140583.1 coordinate 596,078,433, forward strand.
CAGAAAATGAGAAACAAATGACCCAGAACAAGCCCCTACATACATCCAGGTGGACATTATGCAAATATTCTTTTAACCAGTCATATGGATAAAAACACATTATATAAATCAAACAATAGCCACCTACATGCACATTCTCACATCAACACTGGACTTGCAAGGTGCGACCACTGCAAAAAATTTACACAGAAATTCTGTTTTATTACAAGCGGTTCATTCTGCATCAGCAATGTCCAACACCAGCCCCTGCACCAACATGACCTGGAAAGAGAAAACACATTTAAAATGAATAATATAAAGTTACAAACTTCTACCTGCAAACCAATGTGAATTCCACTCTCTTACACACGGCAATTCCTGATCATATAAATCCTGTAATCTTCTTAAGACGGCATCTGAAAAGCTCTATTAGCATAACTGCGGGCCACTGAAACCTCAACTACCCATTGTTAACAAAAATACCATCTACTATGACACATACCATTCACAGCCTGCCCAGTCCACACCTGTGGTGCACCATCACCCACCCATTAAAGCCCAGGACGGACAGAAACAATCTTAGTAACGATTGTAAATGCATGAGTCTAACGGTACTGCCTCAGAAATATGCAGAAAAATGCAGACAAATCAACATTCAACAAAGCCTCAGCATGAACCATAACTCAGACAGCCAAGAAGAGCCATTCTCCCGATACACAAAATGCCGTCATTACAAAACAAGTTGCAAACATTGTGCTATACAATAGCCTTCCACTACCCAATTCACAGAGCCCCACAACAACATACAAATAAAGTATGTGTGTGTGATGTAACAGCCACCTTATGAGTGACTCTGTTCACCAAAATCTTGAAGATGCTGAAGTCTAATGCCTTGTTTGATTGATATACCACTGCTGTGAAGCCCACATTTCTTAAACAATATTTTGTGATCATCACACATCCCTTTTACACTTTCCATCAAACTATTTAACAACCAATCATAAAATGAAGATAATGTTAAGGCTATGTTATGCGATGAGAACCTCTGCTCAAATAAAGTGAATATAGAGCAGCCAAGAAAGCATTTTAAGAATTAAAAGATGATAAAATCAAAACCTGCATAGGCAAGTAATCTTCTTATTAGCTTTACGCCATTTCAGCACCCTTAAATCACAAATAACAATCAGTTCTAACAAAGGGGCATATTTACAAGGGCTTTATCTCTGCTTTTTTGGCTTGCAAAGCCAAAAAAGCGGAGATAAAACCAGGCCCTATTTACAAGAGGGGGCTAACATGCATAATCGCATGTTAGCACACTTTTCCCCAACGCCTCCCTTTGCATCTCCAATGAGATGCAAAGTGGGCGTTACTGGGCGTAACCACGATGGACTACCTTGCAAATATCGCTGATGTTTACGTCGCAATATTTACAAGGCAGCCCATATGATTTTAGCACACGTTAGTTTTTGGCAAAAACTGCCGTTTTCGCCAAAATCTAACGTCTGCTAAAATCCTGACTTAGCCATCCCTAACATAGGGGGTGGATAATGCTGATACGACCCTATGGGTCGTATCAGCAAGGTTATCGCCGTTTTCAGGGAACATCGCAGGAAAACCAGCGATGTTTCCTGCAAAAGGGAGATAACCTCGCTATCTCTGGAATTTTTATCGCCCTGGAGAAACACGTTGTTAATAACGCGCTACAAGGGCGATAAATTACAGAGATAGCCTGCAATAAAATTATTATCGCTAAGCACGGCCAGCGATAATTATCGCTGGCCGTTGATAATATGCTCCAAAGTGCTTCTGAGCACCAATCCAGTGGTGAGTGCCGTCATTATTTATGGATTCTTCCAGGACTGGCAAAAATATCTTCATTTTGGAAAAACTAATTTCTTTATCAACCAGTACCCTTCACAAATGAGAACGCAGGTGACTTAACCTAATTCTTTGAAAATATTTATATACAAAAAGTTAAGAATGGCTACACTTCTTGGTAAAGTACGGTACTGAATAGTTTGGATACATTCATCCTCTCATATTGCACATAATAGAAATCAAGAAACAAAGCAGGTAGTCGGGTAAAGCCCACATCCCATCAGGTACTTTAGACATTTTAACTTATGCCAAAACATACTAGACACTTTCTTTCTCCCAAATAAAACTATACATTTTAGTTTGAAAACTGTGATGTCATTACTGAGGTGCTCAAAAGGAATAGCATAAAACAAAACCAGTATCTCGGGCATGACTCTTATATTTAATATGTCTTATTTAAGGCAATTGCATCAACACAGATTTGTTAATTTGACAAAATTCTTTGTTGGGACTAATTCACTATTTGTACAATATATATCTTATCATCAAATCAAGAGAGAAGTGGATTGGTGTATTGATGTACCCCAATGCATCTACATGGACTGGCCAAGGAGGATTAAAAATGCCTGGAACCTGAAAGAATTGTTGAATTACCTTAAGATATACAGGACAATTCATATCATATTTTTGAGGAGAATAATTAGCTCATATGTGTAGGGAAAGACCTTCGTGTTAATTGTCTTATTTTGTTAGATTGTTATATGGCAAAAACAAGGATCATCAAAAGCAAAGAAAACAAAAAGGTATGTTGTCTGACAACATACTTGAGTTACTTATATCAGTTTTCCTAAATATTGTATCCAGAATATCAACTAATTCTACATCATAAAGATAAGTATATATTGGTAAGTATTGGTTAACTATTCTTAACTCCTCCTCTACATTCCTTAATGATGTATATATCTTCAAGTTAAGAATAGTAGACATCACTTGCCTCAACATTATATTATTCAAACAAGGGGACAAGAGGCATTAATACATCGTGCCATAAGATATGTTAATGGAGGCACTGGTTGAGCAAATGCATAGCATGCAGAGATGTATTCAATGCCTGTACAATGCTCCTATAACACTTGCAAAACTCTCATACTTCAGACTAAACCCCATCCTCACATAAACAACCCAGAGAAGTCTGTGCTTTATTATGAAATACATAGAATTGGGGTGCCTGGTAAGAATGTCATATGGAGTATATAATGTCCACACAATGTCTCTGCATCTGTGCAGGTATGGTGAGGATACTCCAGTATGTCCAAATGTGCTAAGTGTCTGGCTGACTTTGTGTTTGGTGCATGTTGTAACCGTGATTCACAATGGAACAACTCACTAAATTGAAAATCTCTGTTCATCATATAATTTAGGGGGAGGTACTGGATAAGAAGGTAACCCTATGTTACTCCATGACTACTTCTTCCAGATAGCCACTTAGCATGATGCGTGCATACAACTGTGTGAGCTTTGAAGGTCTCCCATTCTGCAGATGGTGGGCACATCCACCTCCATTGCTAATTCCAGCAAGTGTAACAAGACTGATGTGCATGACCACATTGAATTTCATATTGTCCAATCTGCAACTTGAAACTGTACTGAGCAGTAAGTGGCAATTTTCTTCAACATAATTTCCTCAATGCACATGTATATTCATTTGCCACTCTACAATTCAGTCATAATGCGTGACACTGTTTTATCTTTCATCCTCCTACAGACATCAGTAAACATAGGAAAAGAGTAAAGTTTACTAGCAGTACAAATAACAATAGCAGCAGGTCCTCACACACCATCTGAAAAAGGGGAAGACACAAACATCCGGGACTCCTCATGGGCATCATGCTAGGGCCTGGGTTGAGGTGTTTGGTACAGATAGTTGGAGAGTGCATATATCTGAAGTTAGACCAGTTTTTCTTAAGTGCGGCATAGCGAGGAATAATCCTTGTTGAGTATGAATATCCAGATTTTGTAATCCTGGAGTGATTTCCTTTTCTCAGACGTGCTTTTTCAGTATGTTTTCCTCCTCCTGCAAATTTGCATGTGTATGAAGAAGAGATCTTCTCACAGTTTGTCTTCATTGCTGCCGTCCAATGCATGCAACAGTATATATTTGTATATTGTACATTGTTAGCTGATCCTCATGCCAGTTCCTTATTTAATTATTTTCTTTCCATATATTTTCCTAGAATGTAACACTAGTCACAAGGCATTTGTAAGTTCACCAAAAACAAGAAAAGAGAAATAGAACACCAGTCAAAGGGTTTTAGTTTGTGCACACGAAACAAATACCTAGGGGGAGAAGAAGAGTTATGTCATAACAATTATTGAGAAAGCCTGGAAAGATGAAGAGTGAAGGAGCAAGATAAATGGAGTATGACAGCGAATTCCACCAGAAGAAGGCCTGATTAAGAGTTTTGTATATTTGTCTAGTGGTACTAGTAGAACCGGAGTTATGGATTTCAAAATGTCTGTTTGCAAATAGCTCCAAAATGCAGTTATCTGGTCACGGTGGGCCGAGGTGAAGTCTCACGTTCAGGTTGACTGTGATAGAGTATGGGTAAGATACAGGAACCAGGTTTGTCCCGCTGAAGAGTTTACCTTCTCAAGCCCAAATCCATGCAAGGAGCTGCAAGTGGATGTTCTCTGAGATTCGCAGCTGGAAAACAAATTTTAGGAAGCCAGAGTAGATAGTAGTGCACCCAACCAAGCTGGTATCCCTACCATCAATCTGAGAACCGAAACGACTTGTGCTGCTATCCTAAAGTGTACCAGTAGGATCAAAGATTTAATTTTCGAAAAGATGTTGGAGCAGATATTAGGCTAATTTAGTTAAGTAGGCCACACGAGATTTCACAGCAAGGTGTAAGTCTAATTTAAAACCTAGAGATTTGGATGTAGATATAGGCAAGAATCCAACAAGGAGCATTTATGTGGCGGTTTTTTGAACTGTCAACAAGGTGGAATCTTCTGAGGTTAGAATACGGGAGTAATATTTTAAAGGACAGATATCAGATGATCTTATGAACTTACTCTTAACAGGATAAACAGTTTGGTTGAGATTTAGAATGTGTTGGTGTCCTTAGCAAGGTGCACAGAGATTTAGGGGACGATTCGCCCGCCACCCTACGGTGCAGCGACCGGCCACCAGTGGTGCGGCAGTCCCGCACCTGCAATTAGGATGCCACCGCCACCGTGGCAGTGGCATCCTCTATTCCCTGCATTGTGGCGGGCGGTGCTCACAGCACCACCCGGCACAATGCTGGGAATGCACTGTGTACATTGTCATGCACAAGGTGATAGGCACCGCGAGGTGCCTGCCACCATGTCCATGACAATGCAGGGGGGTACCATAGGTACCCCCATGTGCACCCACCACACCCCAATACCCTGGGGGCCCACAACGGGCCCCTGAAAGCAGACTCTGCATGGCTTTCCATGGCGGGGTCTCCGCCATGGAAAGCCATGCACCGCTGCCCATGCTAATACGGATGGTGGTGTCTAGCAGACACCGCCACCATATAAAGCCCCTTTTCCACCCGGTCACCTCTGTGACCGGCGGAAAATCAGCAGGCGGTCTTTCCGTCCGCCAGGGTCCTCCCCGCCATATTAATATGGCGGGGGGAAATGGTTGGTGGGAGGGGAAGGCTGTAGGGCAGATCACCACAGCCATGCGGGCGGTGGCGATCCGCCCTACATCCTAATCGACCCCATAGCTGCTAATATCATATGGTGCCATTTATGTTTAGTTCAGATATAATGATCAGTTTTTGGGTGGGTTTGGTCATGCTAAACTGTTACTATTCATTGTACTTAATCATGTTGGTGCAGATGTTGTAATTGCTATCTCCTGCCCTGGCTGCTCAATGTATTAATTGCTTTCAACTGGCACTATCAGGGATTTTCGTGACCAAACAAATTCATCTCTGCTGTTTTTGGTGAATTCGCTTTCGTTTGATCAAGAGTATAGAGTCAAATGCTGAATTGAGATTTTCACTACAGATTACTCACTAGGGTCAAATTCATATTGCGTATTTTTTACCCTAAAATGTTGCATTGTTCAACCTAATGACCAGTTTGTTTAATGTAGATTGAAAAGATTTTAATTAGGCCAGCAATATTTGTGAAATTTCTAAATGTTGTCTTATATGACATTTGTGAAATATCTAAAAATTTAACATTGTTTAATATGTTGTCATTTTAGACCATAGGATACTGTTTCTTGGAGAAAATGTCAGCTAAAAGACATTTTCTGCTCAAACCAGACACGTGCCAATATCTCTAAGGGTTATATCTTTATTTTCTTTTTTTTAAATACCATGATTGCATAAGAATAGTCATCCAAAATAACCGAATACTGTATTTCACTCTGAAACTGAAATTTTCTTTAATATCATTACATTTTAACAAAATTAACAATTTCGCACACCGTGATTATAAAGTTTAGGAAGGCCATACATAGGCAGTGGCACCTGCTGCATGACTTTTGGGGAGTCTTGGGAGGGAGCTGGGCTTGCAGGGTTTAAAAGGGGGTTGCACACAAGAGGACTTCTGCTGTGTGCTTTTCTTGGAAGTTGGAGCAGAGTCAACGGTTATTTTTTTCAGATTTTCTTTATGGCTTCGACATGAGTTCAGCGTTAATAGCTTAGTTCTATTGGTTGCCAAATTGGGTTTGGGGGCTCTGAGCAGTGCTTCATGTGGGAGATATGAAAGTAATGTGTTCCTTGATATTAATAGATGAGTTGTTGTGTATGTGGCAGGCAGAGGCTACTGACTGTGCTTATCATGGTGTCCACCCTTTGCTTTTGCCAGTCTTGGTCATACTGTCCATGCATCCCCTCTCTCTTTCCCCGATCTCAAGATGAGCACCAATGCACCACTGCAAACACCAGAATCTTTGGATTTGCGGCAGGTTCATGATCGCAAACGTGCAATTGAGAGCGCTCGGCGGGGCTGGCTTGCTATTGGCCAGACTTGTGTGAGAGCTACCATGACCATAGGTGTGGATGATCGTCGAAGCCTGGCAAAAGAACACTAAGGTCAAAACAACACTCGAGTCAGGTGGTCAGTCTGCTAATCTTATCTCGTCAGTGAATGAACTACATATCCGGTAAATTTACCCAAACATGTTTAATAATCTTGGAATAAATTCATACTCCAACTAAAATCCTATGAGCTGTCATTTATTTCAGATAAATCTATTTACATACACTTGGTGCAGCTACTTTCACTATTGTATAGTAATCTTACGTTGCAAACAAAACACTATTTTCCTGCCTGAAAGTATAGTGACTCATCTCCTCGTCTGCTCCTAACCTCAAGAGATTATAAAAGAACCCCAAACTTTTGAACATCTACATGATGTTCATTGGCAGCATATTTACAATAAAACCCCTATTAAATGCATTTTATTTCCCCATAGCAAGAAACTTCTCTTTCAGGCTGCATGTGAGTAGACCCTTAAGCAGGAGCGGGCGGAGAAAGGGGGTGCAGGTGTCTGGCACTGAGAAAATGTGGCCTTATACTGAGATATGACTAGAAGCAGAGAGTGCGGCCGCAAGTGTTCATGATGGACACTTTTCTTCAAAATGAGGACAACCGAGGGAGGGAGGCATATTTAGCTGATTCATGGGCTTCTAGAGTAAGTATGAGGGGGCTCCCAGAATTATACCCTTGGCTAAAAATGCTGCAGTTTTGTACCATTTTACTTTCGAGCCTGAAGGCCTGCAGTCATGGCACATCAGCAGGTCTCTTCTTAGGATCTGGGCTGGATCAATACTGTATTCTTTCATAGCTCCCTGCACCCAGCAGGGAAGGCAATCACTGTGGTGGGGAACTCTGCACCTTCTGGAACAGATCGATAACCTGACAGAGCAGAGCTTTGTTCGTCGGCTGGCTTTAAGATGTTCTGCATGCTGTACATGATTGCTTAAAGGGTTGTTTTCTCCACTTCCCACATGACAACATCTCTCTCCCGCCCGCTCCTTCCTAATAGCATCACTGTAATTGCCTTGACATGAAATAGCAGCACAAACACCGTGCTCTCACTTTGAGGTGTTTTATCCTCGTTTTGTTTCCCGCCACATCTCCATTAGGAAAGCGGCGATGATGTTATTCTTGGGAGGCCTGGCTGGCTCCTGCCTGCAGCACTGGGTCACTAACCGCCCATAAAGGACTCCGGCTGCCGGAATTACACTGCAGGACTTGAATTCAGCTGGGCAGAATGCGGTGGCGTAACAAGGGTGCCACCTGCCCCAGTGCCAGCAAGGAAAATTGCCCCTGACTGTTGTTTGAGTTGTAAATAGAGCAATGGTCCCAGTTCACAGGGCCCCTGGGGAATTGGCTCTTGTACCACTGCAGCAGCTGCACCACGTCCCTGGCAGAATGTAAAGATAAAGCGGGGAAAATAAAAAGGATAAAGGGGATTATCAGGGAAATGAAGAGATGAGTAGGTCCATATTTACAAAGATGTCACATAACACAACCGAGCACCCAAAGATGCTGCACTGCATTGCTTGACAGGGAGCGAGCAGGAAAGCACCAGATCTACAGAGATATGGCACTCGCCTCCTCTCTCCCTAGCGTCGGCTCATAATCATGCAACCAAACACCACACACAAACCCTTGCACCCTAAAGCATGCATTTTGTACTGGAACGGTACCCTTCCTTTCCCAAATACTATGCTTAGACTAACTTTGAAACTTTCCCTACTTCGGATGTGTGTTGCACAGTGTAGCACACATATAAAGTGGGAAAAGTTGGGAGAAATAAATGTATTCCATTTTAATGCCTGTTTCAAAGTGGTGTTATTTTTTGGCGCAAAACTCTGTCTACTATTATTACCCGACACCGTTAACAAAACACCTCAACTTCCTACTCCACACAAATGGAAAAGCACCATCAGAGGCACCCTCACCTACACACCACCAGGACTATCCCTAGCTTCTCCAATATCATCCTGGAACTAATCTCCCTGCTCGCTATTGACTCCGAGCACGACATCTCCCTAGAGGACCTCAACTTCCTTCTCAATGACCCCAGCAATGCCAACAACACCGACCTCCTGGAGAGCATGAGCAACATCGGCTTCAAGCAGCTTGTCACCGACCATACCCACATCACAGGACACATGCTCAACTCCATTTTCACCTTAAGCAACAGAGTCAGGTACAGCCACTCCACTAAACTCACCTGGGCCAAACACAACTGTGTACACTTTATCATCTCAGGACCCACCCATGCCTGCACCGTTCCGCACAGATCCATGCAAAAAAACTAGAAAAAGGTATCAGAAGACCAGTGGAACATCACTGTGTGCTCCCACCTCCCAGACTCTGCATAAGACCCGGAACAAGCAGCAAAAAACATCTCCCAATGGATCACTCTAACAAATGCAACTGCTGACAAGAAAGGAAGTGGTGCATCAGCAAAACAAAAATGGAAGACCACATCGCCTTCAGGATCGCTCTCAACCAGTACCACTGTCTCCTGAAAGAAACCAAGAGGAATATCCTAGCAGAGCGTATCAAAGCCAGCACAAACTACAGCAAGGAAGTCTTAGTAACTGTGAGGGAGTTCGCAAATAACACACCTACCGAGACTGGCATCACTCCCTCCCAGGAGCTATGCAACAACCTCGCTGTCCTCTTCCATGAAAAGATCTCGGCCCTCTACGAAACCTTTGATCACCAACCTCCAACTGCAGACAGCATCAACCAGCTCACTTCCAGAAACCCTGAACAGCTGCTCACCCACTGGGACCTCCTCACCATGCAAGACATTAACTCCATCATAAACTCTGTGCACCCAGGAGCATCCGCGGACCTATGCCCCCACTTCGTTTTCAACCTCAGAAGCAAGACAATCAGTGACGAGCTCAGGAAGGTCCTAAACACCTCCATCAATGTGGCCTCCTTCCCTGAGGACTGGAAACACGCTGAAGTGTGGCCCCTCGTGAAAACAAATCCGCCAAACTAAAGAAATACTGGACAATCTCTCTGCTCTCCTATGCAGTAAAAGTCCTCAAAAAAGCAATCAACCAGCAACTCACCCAACACCTAGAAGACCACAACCTCAAGGACCCCTACCAATCTAGATTTCAAACTAACCACAGCACTGAGACAGCCCTGATTGCAGTCACTGAAGACATCAGAGCCCTCTTGGACCACGTGTAAATAGCAGCCCTCATCCTCCTGGACCTATCCTCCGCATTTGACATTGTCTCCCATCACATCCTGATCAGCGGACTCCACCACATCTGGATCCAAGGAAACGCCTACTCAAATGGATTGCCTCGCACCTCACTGGCAGAACCCAAAGGATCCGCCTCACACCATACACCTCGAAGCCCAAGGAGATCATCTGCAGCATCCCCCAAGGATCGCCTCTCAGCCTGACCCTCTTCAACATCTAAATGAGCCTCGCTGGCAGACTCCATCAGATAGCATGGACTCAACATCATCTCCTATGCCAACAACATCCATTCATCCTCTCACTATCTGAAGATCCCTCCACCACGAAAGCCAACTTCCACAGATGCATGAAGACAATTGCAGCATGGATGGAGAACTGTCTCAAAATCAACATGGACAAGACTGAAGACCTCATCTTTGGGAACAACACCTTGCCATGGAATGGCACATGGTGACCCGCAGAACTTAGACCCCCCGTCCCAGCAGACAATGCCCACAACCTCAGCATCATCCTGGATAGCAACCTATCCATCAAGAAACAAGTCAACATAGTCTCATCCACCTGCTTCCACTTTGTATTGTTTACAAGATCTTTAGGTGGCTCGTGGTAAACACCAGAAGGACCGTTATGCAGGCCCTCATTATCGGCAGACTGGACTATGGAAACACATTCTATGTAGAAATCACTGCACACCTCCTGAAGAGACTCCAGACAATACAGAACTCGGCGGCAAAACTCATACTCGACCTCACCAGAAGGACTCACATGACACCCCATCTAAGGAAGCTCCACTGGCTCCCAATTCAGAAGCGATGCCACCTCAAGATGCTGACCCACACTTGCAAGAGACTACACAACAAAGGACCTGCATACATAACCAAAAGTCTGACCTTCCACCAACCGATCAGACACCTCTGATCTGCTTTCCTCTCCCTCACAGACTCCCCTTGGATCCACTGAGCCAACAGCCGATGAAGCTCCTCTTCGCACCTGCAAGCCAAGGCTTCGAACAGCCTCTCCCTGCATTTTAGAACACATCGTCACTCCAGCAATTCAGAAGAGAACTAAAGACTTGAATGTATGAATGATCAAACCTGCAGGCAGCAGCCAGCATTTTCCATGCCTCGAGATCCTCACAGGTGATTTTGTGCACTATAGAAATGTTCGATTGAGTAATGGATAGGGTTTTGTGTCAAAAATCATGGGTGGTCGCATGGAAATGTCCATGTATCACCCAGGGAACGCCCACTTGATGCAGAGTAATGCAAAGCAGCGATTTGTGTTACATTTAGGCAATTTTCCAAAATTTAAAAAAAAAACATTTTGCACTGGTTTGTGTCACTTTTGTGACACAGACGAGTGCAAAAGGTGTGTTAATCTGGGACATAGTTTGTTAGAATAAAGAAAGCATGAGCATAGGCCTGGCCCCTTTACTGCCTTTACTTTCTCATTGTTATAGTGTTACAACCCAGAGCTATACAAACATTTTGAGAAGCAGCACATGGCCAAAGTAAAGGATGAATACTCTCACAAAGATAGTGTCTACAAGGGGCCCTGGTGCTGTAATCCAGTCGCATTTTCTTTGATAACTATAGTGCCCAGAGTAGTGTAAGTCTCTGGAATAACAATTCATGGTGCACAAGCAGGAGAAAGTATTTTTGACCATTTCATTGTAAAGAGAACTTTCATCTCTATGGTTGGTTCCTGTAAAGCGAACTAAGACCGATTTTGCTAGCAGAGTATTGCTATGTAAAAAAGCAAAATGAATTAAAAAAAAATAGAGGAGGAGGCATGTTAGGAAAGTGGGAAAGGCTTAATTCCCCATTCAGCTTCATACGCCTTAGTGTAGGTGTGTCAGTACTCAGGCTGCTTTGCCCACACAGAAACAATACGATAGACCAAGCTTGTGGTGAGCAGGGACTCTAAATGGGGAAGCTGGGGTAGGGAACGAGGAACACAGTGCACAGAGGAGCTTTGAGAGTAACATCACCTTTTACAATGGAGTCTGAGGGACATTCAAGGCCCATCGACCTTTACAAGGATGATAAAAAAGTAAGAGTTTTTTTGCATTAGCTGTGCATGGACACTAAAGCCCTTTATTACATTGACAAGCCTTCTTGGACCTTGAATTGTTCAATACAATGTTCTAGAGACATGGGTACATGGTTCATCCTTTACCTTGTAGCACAGACAGATTTCTTCCTATGATCACCAAGGGAGCTGAAACTTGCTCATAAGAGGCGTTCAATGTTAGTTTTCAAGTAAAATTCTCATTACCTAAATGACCTCAGTTCTTTGGGAAGCAGATGAATTGAGGGTGTTGGTGCATGGTATGATAGATAGGGCTCTCTATTGATTACACTCAGGAAAGCCTGAGCGTTATAATTAAGGCTCCCTGTTTTCCGTTTTTACGGATTTTTACAGATAAATACAGACAGAAACCAATGTGTTTTCTGTCTGCATTTATTTTTAAAAGTGGATAAATACAGAAAATTGTGTTTCTTTTAAGTGACTCTTCGTGCTGTCTTTCATGAATTATTGTCCTACAGCTGAGCAGATGGATAGCATGGGAAATTAAAAAACAGGATGAAATTTCTTTAAATAACTGCATGTGTCAACATACATTTGTGGTATAATGCTAATATTTACCAGTGGATATACTGTTATTTAATATTTGGCAGATTAAATAGCTAAAACACGGCAGACCTCAAATAGGAGTGCACACCTATCGGCTAAATAAATATGGAAATGTACAGTTTTACAATTTCATTTATATGCAAAACACAAAATAAATATGGGTAAACACAGATAAAATGCCCCAAAAATGAATATGGATAAATACAGATGGAAATGTTGAAAAAATAAATACCATAAAACCAGGTTCCCTAATTATAATGCAATATCTTTGGACTAACTTATGTGTGTGATGCCTTTCTGCTTTTTAGCAGGGGTGGCTGGCAAACATGAGCGACGAGGCTCCTCCTACCCTATTTTTTCATTTATAGTAGCTACAATAAAGTAAAAATATACTGACCCTTTCCGGGCATCAGGCATTCCTGAATCCTCAGTCAGTCAATCTTTGTGATGGCAGGTGCGTGCGCATGAAAGCACAGGGATTGTTGAGGGCTGGAGAAGACCCAGCCCTTGTCTGCGATGCCTGCAATGCTTCAGGGCCTCCTCCTCAATGGCACACAGAAGCATCACCCATGAAGGCAGAACTCGAATGCTTTAAGCTCAAGCCCTACAGTGCCAGGGACTAAACTTCAACCAGGCTTATATCCACCCTATCCTATAAAGTCCTAAAGAGAGGGTGGGGTTAGTGAGCTTTACTGAACCCACCTCACCCAGTGTTGAAATGGGAAGGTTTGGGGTGTAAATACATAAGAGTGTGAGCCATGACAATTAAGAAGAGAGTGGGCTGCTCTAAAAAAAATCTTCACTTTAGTTTTCATGATGTTGTTGGAGAGTGGCGCAGATGGATGACTGCAGACGTGCAGTTTAATGTTGGAGTTGATCTGCAGAGCAGCAACTCAATGCGCCTTTTATTTTGACGTGCTTTTAACCAGAGCTGAGAACAGTATACCGTCACATGGAAGACGGATAGCACAGCAGCCGCGGTCTGTGGAAGGAGTTCCATGGGGCGGAAAGGCGGGGCGGAGGAGGGGGTACTAAACTCCGGAATATGGATAATTGGAGGTAAGTAAACAATTAAATAAATAAAACGAATTTCGTAGCGCGCGCTACATCGCATTTTGTGATGCAGCGCACGCTACGAAATTTGTTTTATTTATTTAACTGTTTACTTACCTCCAAATAACCGTATTCCGGTGTTTAGTACCCCCCACCCTGCCTCTCCCCCACCCCGCCTTTCCGCCCCACGGAACTCCCTCCACGGACCGCAGCTGTAGCACAGTACAGCTTCAGCAGCACGTGGATTATTCAAATGCAGAATATGACATAATCAAGATCCTGTGGGGCATATTTACAAGCTCCTAGTGCCACCGGAGCGTCACTTCTTTTGAGGCTCCAGTAGCGCTCTATTGAGTTCTTATTTGCAATGCCAGACTAAGCCACTCTTCGTGGCTTAACACAGACGGCAAATATGTCCCTCTGCAAAGCATTTTTTTGCGGCAAATGGTCTTGCAATGAGTGTTGCTGCGGGTGTTACCAGCAACACCCATGGCTTTTTGACACTACTCCAGATTTACAAGGATATGAAAATCTGAAGCAGCGCCAAAAATTAATGCCTTTGAAAAGGAAGAGTTAATGTGCTGCAACGAGGAGAAATACTTTTATTTCTCCTCATTTTTTGCTCTTTCTATGTGTGCTGCATTCTGCAGCACATGTAGAAGGAACAAAACGCCATTAGTGATTGTTTTTTTTCAGGAAGGTGTGCCTTCCTGCAAAAACACAATCATCCCTGCAACGCAGGCACCCTTGCACCATGGTACAAGGGTGCCAGCGTTGGCGCAAGGCAGCTTTTTTAGCGCCGCCGCAGGGCTAAGCATAGGGATGCGTCGTATTCTTGTTAATACAGAGCATCCCTGCATTTTGAAAATGGTGCAGCTTGGTACAGCAAAGTTGCTTGCAGCACCGTGCTGTGCCATTTTCATGTAAATATGCCCCCAGGTCTAAAGTTCTGTCTTAAACTCCTTTTTCTCGTCTGTTGCTTAGATTTGGACATATTTACAAACCCCTAGTGCCACCGGAGCATCACTTTTTTTGACGATCTGGTGGCGCTCTATAAAAGCCCATATTTACAATGCTGCACTAAGCCTATTTGCAGTTTTCTGCGGCAAAGGGGTTTTCAATGGTTGTTGCTGTGGGTGTTCCCAGCAACACTAATGGTTTTATGACCCTGCTTCAGATTTACAAGAATCTGTAAATTTGAGGCAGCGCCAAAAACTAATGCCTTTTAAAAGGAGGCGTTAATGTGGCAGAACAAGGAAATATACTATATACTTTTATTTCTCCTCGTTTTTTTAATCTTTCTATGGGTGCTCTATTCTGCAGTACACATAGAAAGAGCAAAATGCCATTAGTTATTGTTTTTGTGCAGGGAGGTGTCCCTTCCTGCACAAACACAGCCATCCCTGCAATGCAGACACCCTTACACTATATTGGCACTAGGCAGCTTTTTTAGCACCAGTGCAGGGGTGAGCACAGGGGTGTGCCGTATTCTTTAATACGGTGCAACCCTGCGTTTTGAAAATGACATAGCTCGGCGCAGCAAAATTGCTCGTGGCACTGTGCTGCTCCTGTGTTTCTTGTTGTAAAGTGTTTATTCAACATGTTTATATATGGGCAGGAGGAGAAGCCTCAGCATTCACTGCGCCTGCTGGTTGTTGGAGGGTGTTTTATGTGGCAGGATCACACAATTTGGTCAAACAGCGAAGCCAAGATTGATCCCATATAAGGTGTCTAAAGCTTTTCATAATAGCATATTTCTTCAACAGTTCCACCTTAGTACATTATTTTACATCTGCACATTGAGAAGTGTTTATTTCAAGTTAAAGGGCCACATTTTCAAAGGTAAAATGAGACGAAAGTCTAACTTTACGACTTTCGGTATTCACCAAGGGTATTTACTACTTGTAAATGCCCTTGGTGAATACCGAAAGTCGTAAAGTTCAACTTTTGGTATTCACAAATGTCATTTACTAGTGGTAAATGCCCTTTGTGAATACCAAAAGTCGTAAAGTTCGACTTTGGTCTCAGTTTACTTTTGTGAATCGGGCCCTAAGTTTTGAAACATTATATGAGAAACATTCCTGCCCATTTTTTTCATCATTGCGATGACAATACTATTAGTAAACTAAAAGGCATGTTTTTTATAAAGCACACATCAAGTATTGGACTAGTTGAAGTTACACTCATATGCGATAATGAACAAAAAAGGAGGCTAGGTAAAAAAAGTTTCCCTAGGATTGCACAGTTTGGTCAAACTGGGAAGCTGGAATTGATCCCACATAAGATGTCTTCAAAGAATCTTTAAAATTTATTTCTGTAATGTTCTAATCCACCATCAGAGTAATTTTTTTTAAAACAATTCTTGCTGGGGGAGAACCTCACCCCACCCCTCCCCACAGACACACATACCTTTTTCTATTTGGTCTCGGCTGCGCTCACTGAATACATACACAGTTCGAACATTTATGCCCCACTACTTTTAAAATACACCAACCACCCCTGCTTTTCATTTCCAAGTTAGTGTACTCCACAATAAAATAAAATCTGGTAAAACACAAATAGTAAATCCAATTACACCATTTATAAAAACCTAGTGGATCATTAACAAGCCCCTTGCTCCGTCGGTATGTCACTTTGTCCCATATTAAAAGTGACGCTCTAGCAATGCAAGGGTGTTGTAAATAAGCCCCCTAGTGACCACTTACAGTTCATCATGCAGGCAAGGCTGACACTAGGCATGAGCAGGTGCCCAGGGCATCATGTGATCCTTCCTGGGACTTGCAGTGCAGAATCAGGGCTGTAAGTTCCATGGGAGATGAGTTAGTGGCATAGCAATAATGGGCCCTTCTGCAAGCTAGGTAAATGTCCTGTGCCCCCTTGTGCATTGGTTGGACACTAAATTACAGCAATAATTTGGCTGCATTGGTCACCTAATTCCCTGGGACCTGTTGCAGCTGAAACCTTGCCCAGTAATTTGTGTGCATTGAGCACCTAACACCCCTAAACCCTGGTGTCACTCAACCTGCTGCACTACTAATAGTTACACCCCGGACAGAGGCACGTTCCCTATTACTCGCAGCTAAGGTCCAGTGCTGCAGGGCCATGCTTCTTCTGAGCCTTGCAGCACCTATATCATGATTGTGAGGCCCATAGGAAAGGTGCCACTGGCAAGGATGTCATGGCCCTTGGTGCAAACAAGGTAAACTGGCACCTCGTCCACTGGCTGGATAGTAGCCTACAACCATAATTTGGGTGCATTGGTCATCTAAAAGTCCTGTCCCTGGTGCCAGGGTCTTGTGCTGTGAGGCACAGAGGAGGGCCCCCTCTTCCCTTGGCAAGATAGTGTGGAATGATGGCTGCGAGGCTTTAGGATATTCACTGAAAACAACAAAGGCTACAGGGTCATTATAGTTAGGAAATTGAATTTTTTTTAAACTGAGAAATTCACGTACAAAAACAGAGAAATGTGGCTGTTATAGTTAGTGAGTTAGCTATAACTCAAGCCTTCACAATCCACTGCTTATGGCCTCACATTTTACATCACTCATGGCATGGTCAGTGAAATCACTGATGACATCTTAAATGACATCACTGATTATATCATCCACAGAATCTCTGACGCACCCACTCACACATCATATAACCCACTCCAAATTCCACACTATCATTCTCAAACCCATTCAGACATCCATACCAGTATCTACACAGCCACTCACTGATTTATAGATCAACACACACATCCACTCACATCCACTCACTCACCTCTACGACAATTTCAGCGAACCCAAGACGAGCACCACCGCCCTACCCACCGCCGCAGACAAACCCACCATCACATCCTCCTGAGCCCCTGATACCGCCGAACTCATCACAGCTACCATGAAGAAGACCCACTCCAGAGCCCCAACAGACCCCTGCCCACCACACATCTTCCACAGGGCCGCCACCGTCTTCACACCCGAACTAGAGCGCACCATCAACGCCTCCCTCAGATTAGGCATCTGCCCAGATGACTGGAAGTGGGCGGAGGTTAAACTCCTCCTCAAGAAACCATTGGCCGATCCAACGGACCTGAAGAACTACCGGCCCATTTCTCTCCTACCCTTTGCAGCTAAAGTCACCGAGAGACTAGTGAACACCCAGCTTACCACCTTTGTGGAAGAGAACTCCATCCTGGACGCCTCCCAGTCTGGATTCCGCAGCAACTACAGCACCGAGACCGCCCTCCTCGCCGCCACTGATGACATCCGCATGCTGCTCGACCATGGACACACCATGGCCCTTATCCTTCTTGACCTCTCCGGGGCCTTCGACACCGTGTCACATTGCACCCTTGCAGTCAGACTACACAGCGCAGGAATACAAGGAACCGCCCTCAAATGGATCCAATACTTCCTCTCCGGCAGAACCCAGAGGATCCGACTCCCCTCCTTCCTCTCCAAACCCAGGGAAATCAACTGCGGAGTCCCCCAGGGATCTTCACTCAGCCCCATGCACTTCAACTTCTACATGGCCCCCCTCGCCACCATCGCCAGCCATCATGGGCTCAGCATTGTATCCTACGCCGACGAAACCCAGCTCATCCTCTCGCTCACAAAGAATCCCAAAGACACCAGACTCTGTTTCCAGGAGGGGATGAAGAAGGTGGCAGCCTGGATGAACAACAGCTACCTGATGCTAAACTCAGAGAAGACCGAGGTCCTCATCCTCGGCCCCTGCACCTCCACCTGGGACAACCCCTGGTGGCCCTCCACCCTCGGGAGCCCACCCACCCCCACAGACCACACTCAGAACCTCGGCCTAATCCTGGACTCCTCCCTCTCCATGAACCACCAGATCAACGCCATCACCTCCGCAAGTTTCAACTGCCTGCGCATCCTCCGTAAGACCTTCAAGTAGATCCCCCCGACTGCAGAAGGACCGTCACCCACACACTCATCACCAGCAGACTGGACTACGGCAACGCCCTCTACGCTGGAACCAACAAAACGCTCCTACACAGACTCCAGACCATCCAGAACGCCGCAGCCAGACTCATCCTGGGAACGCTGCACCAGGAGCACATGACCCAACACCTACGAGGCCTACACTGGTTCCCCATCGAGAAAAGGGTGCCTTTCAAAATCCTCACCCACGCCTACAAATCCCTCCACAACATCGGACCCAAATACCTCAACAAGAGAGTATCCTTCCATGTACCCAAGAGGAACCTCCGCTCTGCGGACCTCGCCCTGGCAGATGTCCCCCGCATCCACAGAAACAGAACTGGCGGGAGAGCCTTCTCCCACATCTCAGCCAAAACCTGGAACATGCTCCCTGTGAACATCAGACGCTCCCCGACCCTGCACACGTTCAGGAAGGACCTCAAGACCCGGCTCTTCGACTGATGCGGAGCCGCCACCCTCCCCCTTCCCTAGTGACTTGAGACTCTCTCGGGTGAGTAGCCTAATAATAATAATAAACCCCCTGATTGACTGATTGATCACTCACCCATACATAAACTCATGTACCCACTCACACACCCATACAGCCACTTAGACACCAACTGACAGACATATACAGACATTCACACAACCAGTCATTCAACCATACATACACTGAGACACCTAATCACTCACTTACACAGTTGGTCACACATCCACTGAACCATCCAAACAGGTTCTCATATACCCACTGATTCACCAGTAGACCTTGATATATATATTTAACACACACAAACTTTTTAAAAACACTCGCAGTCACTGGATGATGTCATCATTGATGTCATTTGAGATGTCATCAGTGATGTCACTGACCAAGAGTGATGTAATATGTGAGGTCCTAAGCAGTGCATTGTGGGAGCAGAGTTACAGTTAGCTCAGTAACATTAACGTTTGAATTTCTCTGTTTATGTACGAGTGACACCTGAGCCTAACTATAACGTCTCTGTAGCCTTTGTTTTTTTTCAGTGAATTTCTAAGGTTTTTTTAAATTCAATTTCCTAACTATAACGTCCCTGTAACCTTTGTTTTTTTAAGTGCATTTGTAAGGTTTTTTTAAATGCTAATTCCCAACTATAACATCCCTTTAGCCTTTGTCTTTTTCAGTGAATTTCTATGATTTTTTAACTAGTTGTTGCATTCGCAGAGTGGTGGAGAAAGGGGGCTGGGCCTCCAATCAGCTCTCAGGAATCCCACTGTGTAGGATTCACAGGAGGTACAAGGAGGCCTTCTTGGCCTCAAGGTCCCTCAGGAGTAAAGTGGACTTCACCCATTTGGATTTGTGTATGGCAGCTGACAGAAATAAAAATGCACATTTACAAATTATGGAGTGAATGGTGTAACCTCCGCCAGCTCTGATGATTCTGCTTTGTGTACAAAGTCCTGCATGGGTGCGATGGTTAAGGATGGTAGCTGGCCAACATGGAACTGTTTTCCTTGCCAAAGCTTGATGTCACATAAGTGTAGCTCTACTGACTCTAAACTTGATACCTCTACATGGATGATAGCACCCTGCTAGCAGTGTACCACTTATGCCATTTGAAAGTATGGATTGAGGAATGTGAGCAGTCCCAACAGCAATGTATGTTACAGATTATACTCATTGTTTTCTGTGTATATCTTACTGGAAAATATTAAACTACATTTAAACAAATGTGAAACATAGCTTATTGTACACTACCAAGCATGTAAACTGGGTCGAGTTGATGGCATATAGTTGGGCAGCAAAACAATCCAGACTTCCAGTTTCACACTTTCTTGATTTATTTAACCTACAAGTCTGAATTGATCTCAGTTACTAGTAATTGCTTGGGCTGAAATCCAGTCTATTTTTTTTTTATTAATGTGTCACTATTGTCAGGGACCGACCTTATGCAAATCAGCTGTGGTCCTGCTCTGGTAGGAAGAGTTCAGACCGTACTGCCCCGTCAGATTTTCTCTCACATCACTCTGCTGTCCTCCTTTCTAGGTCTGACCTTTCTGTGCTTAATAATACTTTCCAAAAATTTGACACTGATTTCAGTTAAAGTTATGCAATTTTGAACTGTTTTGTATGCTTTCATATGTTTCTGGCTCAACAGTCTTCTGCACTGCATACTTAATCTTGCACTGGGTACCTGGAAAACCATTGTATTCCAGTAGTGTCTGTGGCATTCTATCTTGGAATTGTAATCATACATTAATCTGAAAGAAATTAGTTGATATTTCAGTAAAGATAACAGTTTTGCAAAGACCTGGGCCTAGCTTTTCCGCCCAGTGTGACTCATATAATTTACAAATAACATTAGAGGATTAAAATAAATATACCTGCTTCATTAAGTTTATTATTTTGTATTGCTTTCAGGAAATCTACACTAGGGAAATTGCTTTTTACATTGTCGATTCAATGAAGCCGGAGGATGAGTGTGAGTTCAGTTCACTACCTGTGATGTTACCTCATATGTAAACTACAGGGTACTGGCAGGTTCCCTTTCTGCCCGGGCGGCAAAAATCCTAGAACCGGACCTGTAGGCAGGTATCTTCTTTCAGAAGCAACATGGCGAGGATATAATAAGGTCGTCCACAAAATGTATGGGACATAATGTGGCGGGCAGGAAGCATCGCATCTGAATGTCCTTGGCCTGACCCCCACAGGCTGGCCTGTCAACAGACTCCAGCATTGCAGGCTAGGGAAGAAGAGCTGACACTTGGTGCACTGCTGCAGCCATTCGTCCCGAAGCTGGGCATCTGGGTCCGCGGCTCCAAGGTCACTCCGTCCACGCGCATGGCTGACAGGACAGGAGACAACACAGAGCGCATCTCCCAGCCAGCAACAACACGCGCTGGGTACATCCATGGCGCGCACTTTTGACATTGTCTCTCCTTCACCAAAGAAAATGTAAGAAAGGGGCAATTTTAACCGGAAATGTGTTGCTATAATAACGTTATGTATGTTGACCATTTTCCTTTGAAAATATTGTTAGAAATGATGTTATTTCTATTATTGGTAATTGGACTTACAATACAGTGCAAAACATGCCATTAGTATGGTGTCGCGGTGCCTTTCTATATACGGGATCTGACTGTCCAAACTTTTCAACTGCAGGCCGGAGTTTGTATATGATGTGCAATAAACATGATTTAAATAGAAGAAGTATTATATCTCCTTGTATGTTTCAGTTAGCCAGAAAAACATGGCACATAGCAACTAGAAATAATATCTATCAGAAAATGTACAATTGTGATTCTTCAACAGATGTGCATTAGGGGAATAAACACAGGAGAGTGTAGAGTAAAATACTGATAAGTTGGACAGTCTTAAATTTGGGAAGTTGACAGCACCTAAACAGTTTGATCGCTGGTGTAACTTTGTGGTAGTTTTATTTCAATATTTTTGCTTCTCTAAAAAAAACATGCATTGGCAATGCCAATAGGTCTCGCATTTGCAAGGGTTAGAGTTATTGGCGCTGTAAATGACAATGTGTTTTACCCATATGTTATGGAATGGGGTGGAGGTATGTGGTGTGGAGTGCAATTATGTGGGTTGCATTGGAATTGGTAATTGTGGAACAGTGTGGCGTAGAATTATGTGGCAAGGTTTGCAATGGAATTATGTGGATAGTAATTATGTGTTTTTGAGTGTACTGGAATTATGTGGAGTGGGATTTACCCAAAGGTGGGCTTCACGATCCTTCTCTCTGTGTATCCTTAGACTATGGTATGAAGTGGTCTCCAGGAAGGGGGAAGGTGCAGAGAGAGGTATAGCCGGTGTCTGGGTGAGGGAAGGTCCAAAGGATGGAAGAACAGGAGAGCGGTCCGGAGAGAGTTTTGGTGCTCGACAGATTTAGTCTGTGTGAGGGGTGAGAAATACTTTAGGAAACAGTGGGAGGGACGACATATGGTAGGGTTCAGGAAAGACTACTGGTCGGGTCTGAACGAGGGACGGGGAGACAAAGAAAGGTCTGGACAAATATGTGTATGAACGCCTAGTTTTTGATTTGCCTATGTAGTGTGTGTTTCAAATGTGCGTGCAGCAGTTATGGTGCAAGACACAGTTCTTCTGTAACACTGCTGACTGACTTGTGTAGAAGCCGCTGCCTGTCCAGTCCACAAACAGGTGACACAATACCCGGCTGCAGCACATGACACAATGCTGTAAAACCAACCACACCACATGTGCACCATGCAAAGCTGCGTACGAACTACCTGCCTACAGTCACTTACCACCTTCATTGATGTGGCTCGTCTGACTGTGGCTTTACCCCCATGGACTTTACATGGGCAGCTGCTGAGCCTCAAAGAAGGGCAGGGTCGGGAACATGTTGAAGCAATGCAGCAACTAACCTTGGACCCCTTGTAGTGCATGCCCGACATGTTGCATGATAAGGGACTGGCATCAGTGTCTGAAAGGGAAATGGGTGTCAAATCCTGGTGGGGTGGTCATCCAGGCAACACCTGCACGGACACACTGGGTGACTGGCAGGGGGCAGAGGCCCTTGATAATGGGAAAAGGGATGATCATGACAGAGTTGTTCCCGGCTCCTCCATCCAACTGCTGACACACAGAGGGCAGGATCCTCCTGGCTCACAGCTCGCTATTCCTTTGGAATAGGGCAAGCAGAGACAGAAGGAGCTGGGGAGGAGCTGTCCTCTTACACTCATTACCTACCTACTTCTTCCTCCATCTATAGCTATGTTCCTTTCCTCCTGGCTACCCAATCTTTTTGTCTTTACCTTGGTACTCTTCCAATCAGACCTATCACTACCGGATTTCTAGTTCTACTTCACCTCACTGAATATACTGTCTCTTTACCTCTATGTTCACCTCTTTTCTCCCCAGCCCTCCAGTTGGCACTACCCAGCAGAACTGGAGATCACTGCCTAACCACAGTAGTGGACACAAAGAAAGAGGGGAGGTAAGACAAGGCAGCAAAAGGAACTTAAATTCAGGGAAAGGAAAAGTGCAAAATGTGTGAGGGAGCTACATTTTATATATTTTGAGTGTTTTGCAAAATGTATTTCTTCATCTTCACTGTTTGTCATTATAGGTTCTATTCTCCATGGCAGAGGTTCAGAGCTGATCTTCCTGTTACTTTTGTTATTACAAGTTCTATTACCAGAGATTGCAGTCTAACCCTTTCTCCTGGACTTTGTACTAGATTTCTGATTTATGTGATGATCAGAGTCAAGAACAAAGCTGGTTGGGAAAGATTATTTAACCAGGGCCGGACTGGCCGTAGTGGGCACCGGGCAATCCCCCGGTGGGCTGCACGGATGGGGGCCGGTTTTGGCCCACTGGGGTCCGTTTTTGTTACAGGGCCATTTTTGCAGCATAGCTGCAAAATCAGCCCTGTAACAAAATCGGCCGAAAACCGGCCCTGGCAAAGAGCTCGGCGACACCTCCAACCTCCTAGGGGGGGCGGCTGAGCACTTTGCCAGGGCCGGTTTTGGTTCCCAGTCCGGCCCTGTATTTACCTACATTGTGCAGGGCATTAAGATTGCAAGTAAGCATTCAGTTATCAGAACTGAGGTGCTCCTAGTCTTTATTAATGTTTCTGGCTCAATAAGCTTTAAAACGCTTAATTTACTAAACGTTTCTCTACAAATGAGACCTCTGAGAGTAACTAAACGGTGTTTCATGAAAGGGCATGCCCCGCAAATGTTGCCCACTTTTTAGGGCAGTGGCCGGGCCAAATTGTGATCCCAATCTGACCCTGTTGCACGGCCATTCCGAGTGTGTCACTTCCTCCTAGAGTTCTCCCCATTGAAAGGGAAACTTGTAAAGCGTGAAATCATCTGGTTGAAGAGTTTTAGTTTTATTGGATTTTTTCTTTTCATTACTCTGGGCGTGGTTTTGTGTATGTGTTATAAGGAATACCTGGTAAGTCCTGGAATAGAAAGAGACAACGATTCAGACTGTGTATGACTGCCATTGGCATGAACGGATGGAGATTTCCTATTGGTGTCATGTAGTTACTAGGAGTCCTCCAGGACCCGCGTGTTTTGGATGACCTACACTGAGGGCTTGGTGTTGCTACTGCTTCTGGACACCCCCACAGGATATGTCAGCCGTTAGACCAGCTAGCTCTACAGTGTAACTATCCCCCTGTTTCTCACAGTGGTGTAGGTAGTCTCAATCAACCACTGAACATGACAACCCTGATTCCTCAAGGATCGTGGAAAACAGTACAGTATGTTTCGCTCAGACACTCGTGCTTGCTTTCTCTCAGAAAATATACAGGATGGCGGTTAGGACGTTTCAAAAAGTATTTATTGGTCTAGCGACAGCCTTGTGTGAAACATATGTGCTGCGACAATCAGGAGACAGAAGCAGACGAAAGAGTTTCCTAATACCAATATAGTAAATAGTAGATACATTTCTACCAAAGTGTTAATAAGGTGAACATAAGCAGTTCAGATAAAAACAGTAGCTTTTGCATATTCCTAAAAATGCGCGCCCTAAGTAATTTGCCTAAATGTACCTAGCTTAGCCTGGATATGTAGGTGTATTTGTGTATAGCTCTTTGGATCTGTAGCTATGAAACCGTTAGGGATGAACCAGCCCACTCACCTGATGGTTGAGAATGAAGGACCCTCTCTCTACTTCGAGGCTGACACCCCATAAGGGATGTCAGACTGCTGCTTTTCGAAGATTTAGCATGCAGGACCCCGTCTCAGCTTGGAAGGAATTCTCCTCTAATTTTTAGGGAGAGTGAGAGTCTTTTATACTAAAGTGGTCAGTCCAGGGTTTTTTCTAGGATCAATATATTTTTAAACCAATCATAAATGTTTTGAAAACAACCACCAATGCTTTTTTAATTAAATGCAATCATGCACAGCTGGCTGTTGACCAAGGATGAAAAAAATGGTAACCCTTCTACAGAATAATTCTGCCGTGCCTAGGACATGTTTATGTACGTCAGGTACAGGGATTATGATAGAATACTTAGAGCCTGATGTCGAAGAGACAGGGGCAAGCTACTTGGTAAAAAGTTCACCTGTTTAGAATCGTTATTGTAGTGTGGATTGGACAATGTACGTAAAGAATGGGGTATACATGATGGGACTATCCTAAAAGACATGGCATTGGGCAATGATGAAGCTGCTGTTAACTTGTCTTCTGGTGAGGGTTAGAATGAGTTACTACGTCATAGTTATGTTGCTGAATCAGCCTCCTCAAATATGGCATCTACATCCCAACAGGAAAAATAGTGGCTAGGGTGTTACAGAAAGTGTTTTTTGTATTCCACACTGTGGGATCGTAAGAAAGAATGGTTTTCTAAAGCAAAATCGCTGAGTGGTCAGAAAAATACATCTCCGGATTGACTAGAGGATGCTTTATTTGCCTACACAACAGAATTATGCATTGCATATCTATACCTCGATCGAACATTGCACAGTTGGGTGCCATGCATTCTTACAGAAACTGAGCCTTCAGAAGAGTGTGAACCAATTCAGCATGGTGCGCAAAACCATACCATATGTATCAGACTAATTAGATATTATTATGGACTTAAGATATGCCTTGAAGAAGTGGTTTGTAAACTGAGTGATGTCCATGATTTACAATCCTGCTATTGAAATACCTAGCACATTAGAAGGAAAGGCACGGCCTGAGATACTTCCACAATATTACACCTTTATTTTGAACATTTCTCCAAGTGTCATGATCACTCACAGGGCACACACCTGTGATAAAAAAATCTGTGAAATCCATCTGCTCAAGAGATAATAAGCAAGCTTGAATCATTCCATGTAGCGCCATCTGGAACAATGCATTAATTATCCACACATATAATGGCCATATTTACCAGCATACACATGAATATACAAAGATGGCTGACATATTGTCTGCATATATCTTTGAGTAAGAGCAATAGAAACAAAAAAGGGATGTGAATAAAGGGATCCAAGTTTCTAATATTTCCTTTACCTTTGGACCAATGTGTACACACCCACAGGGGAATTTTTGAAGTTCTGTAACAGACTTGTGACTCTCAAACACATACAGGGCTTGGGTAGAGTGAAGGTATTCATAGAAGGCATTGGGGAGTCTATTATGTGCTAGATAATGTGTAAATGAGCTTCTGTATAAGGGAGGAAATAAGAGCGTGCGAAAGGTAGGTGGCAAGTCTGGAAGAAATGCTTCATGGGTTGAAAATGAGCGAATCAAGGACAGTCTGAAGGGGTGGGACAAGGGGGTACAAGATAGCCAGGGTAAAAGGTTGATTTTTTAAGGTATCGCAAGCAGCCGCTGCTTGTGCAGGTAAGAGCAGTGGGGCCGGGTTTGGGGGGGGGGGGGGGATTCGACAGATGACCACGAGTGAAAATTAAATAAATAATTAATTTTCCCTTGCCGTCTGTCGAAATACCCCGTCCCCCCCCCCCCCCCCCCCCCCCCCCCCGGCCCCACCACTCTTACCTGCACGGGCCGTGGCTGATAACAAGAGGTGAAACTTGGACTATGAAGGATGACCACTTAAAGGTTAAGAACTAAAAGGAGATGGTGATCTGGTGAGGGAGTGTTATATATGATGGCAACATTCGGATGGGAAGGTTAAGCATAAGGATGTAACAAAACCTAGGAAGTACAGGGGGCATGGGAATGATGGGATATGAAGATGCTAAATCTGTAAGTGATGACACTGAGAAAATTGGGATTAGCATGAGAATAAGTGGGAGGGCCTTAATTGAGAGGAATGCAGGGGAAAAATGAGGGACAAGACAAAATAAGTAAGGCAGTATAGTGAGTAGCTCAAAAGGAAAAGACAAGGAGAGAAAGCTGAGGGCTTGAAATAGAAAGCATGGTCAATATTTATTATTGTGGTTTAAACCAGTATGGAGATTGCATCCCCTGTGCTACCTGTTATGAGTTTTCAATGGCACTTAAATGTGTGTTAATGCCTGTTTGGGAACTAGAAAAACAGTGGGTATGTTGTTATGTTATGTTATTGTAATTTCTAAAGCGCTGCTGTTACCCTAGGATGTCCTGGCGCTGTGCACTGCCTAAATGGTTATTGCGGTACAAGTGATTATACAGTAAATAGCCAGGTTTTTATCCCCTTCCTGAAGGAGAGGAGCTCGGTTGCATTTCTAAGGTGGAATGGTAGATTATTCCAGGCCTTTGTGGCGCAGGAATAGTAGGGGATGCAACTGAGTAGTGGCGAGTGTTGGGATCATGGTTATACAGAAAATAAATAAAATGCTTGGAATTCAAAGGAATTACTGGCTGTATTGGAATAGAGACAGATTTTCCACTCTGACAACACAATTTGGAACCAGATATACGATGCCATTTTGCAATCACAATTGTCCGTTTTGCAAAATTACATGGTTTGCAACCGCAAAATGACTTTTAGGTATGTATTAAAATCTTTTTGCAAATCTGAAAAGCCTTTCTGAATTGCAAAATGGGTTTAGCAATGCATACGGAAATACTATTAGAAAAGGGAGTGAAAGGGGGGTGTCCCCTCCGAATTACGACTCAGTATTGGATGTTCCAAATGTTCTTGACTGCAATTGGGGTGGAAAGGCACTGATGAGTTCTCAACACCCTAAAGGAGATGGTAAATGATTCACAAAGGGGAAAGATGCCCTTTTTGGCACCTTTCCCTGTTGTGAATGCTGTGACGAGATCTCAGGGGGAGCAGGCAGTGGTCCTGATGGCCACTGCCAGCTACTGCAAAAGTTTTCCACAACAGGAAACCTTTTTTTGTAAAACATCACGAGTTCTGATAAAGATATCGGGTTACTTTAGAAAAAAAAATGACAATCCTGCCACATATTTTATACCTCTTCCAAGACCTGCCAATGGATGTGCCCTGAGAATTTTTCTCAAGGCTCCAATCTTTGGTAAATTGATTCATTTGGAAAGAGAGTAGAGCTTGGCTCCCCTACAAGCAATTGCGGCTCCCGAAAGAGGCAAGGGGCCATGCCCTACTGGACTTCCACTTGTACTATTAAGCAGCATAATTGAGAGTCATAACTGAATGGTCCCACAGAGAATCAGACAAGCATTGGCTCCATATGACAGAGCAGTAGCAGGCCGATTTGTTTGGGATGTCCTTTAGAAGCAGCGGTCTGGCCGTTCCCCTAATACTCACCAGGGCACGCCTACCAAAACAACTCTGAAGGTGTGGGACTCTGACGCTCGAGTTTCAGGGTGGACCTCCTTTCCCTCCCTCTTCCCTCGCATTCATTTCAATCCTGCTTTCACCCCAGCCCTAAAAGCAGGACGCTTTGATCTCTGGAGGGACAGCTGACGTCTCATCATCTTGGATCTCTTCCATGGGTAAAACATTCTTATCCTTGAATGCTGCCAGTGGAATTTTGGGTTGCCTGGCTACGAAAGATATCAGTTCCCTCAATTAAAACATTAGGTCTTACAGCCTGAAGTATGCTCTGCAACCACTAGGGAACTTTGTATGTGCGACAGGCAGGAGGAAACAAGGGTGCAATCTCTTTCCTTTACTCCCACCTGCTTAACACTTTTCTCTCGACCGCACCACGCCATGTCCAATTGTGGGTGAATGTTCTCCGTTGCCCAATATCCAAAAATCAGTGGCAAAAATTGTGGAAAGATATTCTTTGGGACTTAGAGAAACCCACTATAATATATTGTTCGATTGGTACCTCTACCCCAGTAAATTGAAAACCATATTTCCTAACATATCAGATCTTTGCTGGAGGGGTTGCGGCTTACTAGGAGACTTCTGACATATCTGTTTGTATGCATGTCCCACCCAGGAGCATTTCAGTCCTACATTGCTCTGCCTGGATTGTGTAAACTTCCACTGCTGACATCAGACTTTGATTTTCAGGGCCTAAGAGGGACTATTTCTCTCCCTCTACATGCTCACGGTTGCATGATGTTACAACGCATTCCATTGCAACGCATGCCTTTACCACGCATGCATTACAACACGAATGCCATTCCACGCATAACCTTTACCACGAATATCCCTTTACCACGCATATTTTTACGATTTTCGTTGTAAATTCATGCATGGTAAGGGCATACTCTTGGTAAAGGTTATTCCCCCACCCCTAAACCCTTCTTACAAATACCCCTCCCCTGCCCTTAACCCTAAAATCGGACCCCTGCATTTTTTTTTCCTCTCCTCGTCCTCTCGTCTGTTATCTCTTCTCCATGATCTTCCTTGTTGACGTTTCACGTCGTAAAGAGGAAACGGAAGTGTCTTTCCGTTTCCTCTAACGACGTCGATTGCCTCCTGATTGCCTCCATGATCGGTACTTTTTCATGTGCTTAACGCCACCTTGTAAATAAGGTGAAGGACTTTAAGCCACCAGAAAGTCGGAAAACGTGGCCTTAACTCCTTTTAAATATGCCTCTCTGTTTTCATGTCAACCTGATGGAACTCATTTTGACGATCACGAGCAGATGAAAGGCTAAGGGGCCCAGATAAGTTAGAATGTATGATAGACAGATTGCAGACACAACTCAGCAGCAGGTGGTTAACCACCTCAGCTGTCAAGCTCACCGATCGATAAGTGTATGATTATTTGGGATGTTCAGTGTGCTGAACTCCCTGCTAAAATCTGCACGTCATAACTTAGTCTTCTATCTTTTCATAGTCTGTAAATTGAGCATCACTAAATTGAGTCACAGAGCTTTGACACGTCGGAAGTGTGGTATGAAGAACTATATTAAACACGATAGCATTAAATGTAAAACATGGCACTGCTGTATGTTACATTTAGGGGTAAGTAGAGAAAACACCGTGGTGGCCTGCTGCTACTCTAAAGCAGGGTGAACACATGGTTTGGTGCTATGCGAATGTATTACCAGTACAATTAATTGATAGTATTGGCCTAGTTACCAATACATATATAAATATTACCTAAAACATACATTAATATTTATCCAGTTGGCACTGAAGTTTCCCCAGGTGCTAGAAAACTAAGTTATGTTGACACCCTACTTAAAATGACTGTTTTTATTTACCTTCCAAGATGTCCGCGCTGTTTGATTCGATCCCGTGATCTGCATAGGCAGCTAGCCTACTGAACTAGGCCATCGTCTACTACTAGTCATATGGAGCACGTGAGGACTCCTCAGTCCATCGAAAAACTGCATTGCTAGTGCGCATGCTCTACTCTGGTGACGGCGTCGAGGAGGTCATCTATCACTGTCTGTTCTCAATGAACCCTGAAAATAGGTGAAGAATCGGAACGACCCTAAAACATCTGTGTTGACAACTTCCGAGGACTGCGATGTCACGTCTAGGCAGTTGTACCTATCACGAGAAGGCCTTTGTTCACAGCAACAGTCAGACATGAGCAGCCACGCTGTAGCAAAGGATTCGAAAGGGCATAGGGTAGAGCAGGGCAGTGACTCTAGCGTTGGACGAAACATCGGGCTCTAGACTTAGGAGGGTCTAATGTCAATGAACAGGGAGCGGGGCAGATAGACTAGGTATGCCAGATAGTTCACTGATATTAACATCAATCTTTGACTAATCAAAAAATATAAATGGTGCATGTTTATATAGTTTTAAATCAGTTTTTCAACTCATTCACTTTCTTCATTTTGGCAAAACATGGGATGGTTCCTACTACAATCTGAACCAAGGTCACTGGATGCCTCCGCATCATCAGAGACACAATTTTCCAGTTATATTTTCTTTTAGGTCTCAACTACATACAGTTTTAGCTGGTTGTTGTTGATGGCAAGGTTCTCTTTTTCTGATACATAATATATTCCTAAGTATGAGCATTTAGATGTCTTTGTTAACCATCTTAAGTCTCTGCTGTTGATTCCAAGACTTTCTTTCCTATTCTTATGTTTGTCCTACCCAGGTGCAGTTTGGTCGCGTCGTGTTCTGATAGGAGGAATGGTATCCTTCCACTGCAGACTGCAAGGGCTATTTTAACTTTGCATCACAGCTCTCCATTAGAGTGCATGTGCTCTCTTAGTCTCTTCCCCCTTGCTACTTACATCCTTCCATTGCACTGTTTAATCTCCTCCCTCTGCTCGTCTCGCTCGCTGTTTTAAATTTTGTTGTCGTTGCCCATATCAGCACCATCACAGCTTCTATATTTGTTCCCTTTTTCATCCCCCACACTGTGGTGCTCCTTGTCCCTCTCCTAGTCCCACTTCCCTTTTCCATTTTTGTAATTTATCGATTTACTTTTTCGACTGCCCGGCAGCTTCAAAGTGCCAACGAATCACTTGCTTTGATTGAGTAAATTAAAAATGTCAACCAGTGCACCAGGACACGAGCACATTCATGCATCATAACACATGCTTATGCATCATGGCCTTCTTCTCATGGCTTTTCCTTTTTGGAAAATCCATACCAAGACGGCAGAAACGCATCTGCATGAGTGCCCATGCATCTTGATGCATGGATTCACATGCATTGTGGCACACTTGCTGCACCTTAGCTTTAATTAATGGCAATGTACACAATCATCAGCAAAGCCAATAGCTTGACCTTTTAGAACAGAGACTTGTTGTCTTTGCCATTGCGTTCCATGCACTCTGGTGGTGTAGTGTAGACTAGCCATCGGTAGTGAGAAAGTGCCTATCAGGCAGAGCCCCCTGGTGGAAGTTCCCCTGAGAGAGGTTGAGGGGAGAGTAGCAGGCCCCTTCCATGTCAGATTTCTTCATCACTCAGAGTGCACTCTTTCTGCAGTTTTAACAGACTTATGTGAAGTATCTCTTTGCACTCCACTGATTTGCTGGCATCCAGAAGACTCCACCACCTGCTTGGTCAATGCAAGACTGGTTGCTTTTCTACTCGCCAGTCCTGAGCAAACTCTGGACTAACTCCCCAGAGGGTTGATAATCCTCTATGGAGCTGCAACCATCACCTGTTATTTGTTATACAGTTGTGAGAAATAAAGCAGAAAAACCAAAAACTAGAGCTTTACGTAAACCAAAATGAGTTATTGGTAGTATTCTCCGAATTATTTCTGCTCTATATGGACTGATGCTTGTATATGTACTACTTCAGCCCGCACCATGTGGTACGAAGGAAAATCCTGAAGTAACATTTTTTTCAGCAGTGTCCCTTAAATAGATCTTTGGATGACCCCATTATGTGTTAAGACCTACTGGATATTTGCCCTCGGTGTCTTGAGACTACGTAAGGAGTGCACACTCCAGGAGAATCCTCCACCACAACGCTGTCTTCCTTCCCATTGGAATGCAGTGGCATAACAAAAGCCCCTGCAGCTCCTGTGGTGCGGGAGGGGGATCCCCGAGCTCCAGGGGGCTCGCTCCGGCACTGTGCACGGCTCGTGTGAGAGCTCCTGACTGGGTAAGGAGCGTGGGGGCCCTTACCCTGACTAGGTAAGGAGCGTGGGGGCCCTTACCCTGATTGGGTAAGGAGCGTGGCGGCCCTTACCCTAACTGGGTAAGGAGCGTGGTGGGCCTCGATTTTCGACGTGCAACTGTTGGAATGATGGTCACTCAGTTCTTTGATAATTTGCTTCAATCATTAAGAGCCAACACAATCCAGTTTACTGTTGGAAGCCTCCTGAGCAAAAAAGCTCTGTGTGTTCCAGAGTGTAGGGTTCAAGAAGTGAGAAATCTCCACGTGCCAATAAAAGGAGGTGTTGGTGTGGGGCTGCCTGAGGCAAGATTGCTCTAGAGTGGTTTAAGTTAGCTTGATAAGTGCACCTACTTGAGATGGATTGAGTCCCTTAATGTATATTCTTGTTTGGGGAAACAATTGCAGTGCTATGTCGGACAGAGTTTGCCTGGCCCATAAGGTGGCGGTTGAGGATGAGAGACTGACGTCTTTACATACCCACGCCTAAATAACTGTGAGAGACTCCCATGCACATTGTGAGCAGGGCTGTCATTTTAATAAGGCGAGGGAAAACTGCTACTTTAGGACGACAGCACGGAATTATTGCAAAAGGACAGGTTTTTTCCCTTTGTTTTTCATAGTGGAGCACCCTAGTAGGGAAGTATAAATTTTGCTTGGAGAACTGAATGTCCTCCTGCTGCTCCCGTTCGTGACAGCCGCTTCAATGTGGATCGCAGGAGGGAAACACCGGGGAAAGAGGCCTGATGAACAGACGGACAGTTTCGGGTATCTCCTGCCCCCGCAGGTCGGTGCACGTATCACTAATAACCAGTCAGAGCTGTTTACGCCATTTGCTTTCGCTTTTTCTGCGTTCAAGTGTAGGGACTCCCTTGAGTTTTTACATAATGACCTTAATGTCAACATTTACCCTCGTTTCATGTATGCTCTTCCCTCCCGCACATGCTCTAACATGCCTTCCTTCCCCACTGAAGCTCGCATTTCCTCCCGTGCTTCGGTTTCACTCTCACGCCCACCTGCCCTTTAGAGTTCTATCTCTTCTCTTATTTCTCTTTATTTAGATTCGCTCTCCACCTATCTCCCCTCCCTTTTAGGGTATCCCGCGCCTGCAGTGATCCAGATTTCCAACTGCTCTACTCTCCGTCCTTCTATTGCTCTGAATATTAATTGTAGTTTTCTTTATATAGCGCTTACTCCCCCTGTCGAGGCGCTGTTTCTCCTTCTCTCGTTCTCTCACGTTGCCTGCTTAGACTCGGTAGCCCAGGTCTGCTTGTTGCCACAAGGAGCCACAGACAAGCTATCTCTTCTCCATGCGCCCTGTGCGTTCCAAGCTAAGCGTCAGCCCACGAGGCGCTAATGCTCCGAGCACAACGCGGAGCTGGCTGATGGTACCGCGATAGCAGCTATCCCAGCTGGCTAATTGCATTCCCAGCCGCACGGATAACATCTAAAAATGTCATTTGGTGAGTGGTGCGACACCTCGGTGATCAGCCACGCGTGTCTTTTTGATGAATCTCGTCATTATCGCTGTTGACAATTGTACAGATACTGTACCATGTGTCAAACCCGTTCGCAATTCGAGTTTTTATTTGTTTGAAACCGCCACAAGTATTCAAGCATCGTTTAGTATGTGCCGTAAGTGCTTACACAAGGGCATCAATCCGCTAGGGCCGCATGGAACCAGTGCAGCATCCGTGTACGCTGCACGTTCGAGTCTTTGCCGAATCATAAAGTTCAACAGAGGGGGGTTTGACCCTTGAAACAGGGTGAAGGGGGGGCTGGCAAACAGCAGACACGTCAGAGAGCCAAGCGACTTTAAACGGCTAGTGGTGCCTCTCGAGTGACGCCTGGGCAGGACCTCTAGTTGTGACCAGCAGGCAGTAGGTGCTAAGTGTGAATTTTGATTCTGTTTTGGGCACAAAGGGCCATATGTATGAAGCCAAATTGCTATCACAAACGCTGAAATTCGCAGAATTTCAGCGTTTGCGATCGCAATTTAGGCAGTGTGCAATGTAGCACACAAAAACCCACTCGCAAAATAAGGAATCTCAAAATTTGCTATTCCCTATTTTGCGAATGCATTTAAGGAACCCCAAATTGCGATTCCTTAAATGCAATGTAGGAAGCCCCCAAGTTGTACGATTTTGGCTTAAGGAATCGCAAATTACCACCAACTTCAGGTGGGTGGTAATTTGCGATTTCTTTGAAAAATTCACTTTTTTTCATTTTTCAAAGTGCTATGTGGCGCATAGGGCATATATGTGCGCCACATGTGCACACAAGCTTATTTCAGGGGTGCAACAGGGTGTCCTATTGACATCCTTGCAACCTTGAAATTGCATTCTCAATTTGCGATTCTCTAATTTGGAATCGCAAATTGAGAATGTCTTCTAGCCCATAGGAATGAATTGGAACGTATTCGTTATTTGCGAATCTCAATTTGCAATTCGCAAATAAGGAATATGTAGGATTCACAAAATATTTTGCAAATCCTACATACATTGCATTTTGCGATTCTCTAATTGCGATTCCCTAACAATCACAATTTGAGAACCACAAAACGCGTTTTTCATACATGTGGCCCAAAATCCCTTCTCTGAGAACCTGTCGTGATCTGTGGCCCACTCTCACCTGTGTATGTCTGGGAGGGATGAACATGTGCAACTCCACTGGCGTCCGAGTGTCCGACTGCAGAGGCCAGGTGTACACCCAGAGTGCGGATGCTGCTGGTGGCTGAAGTGAATAAAAGAAGGGTGAGAACTGTGATCCTGAGCACAAATGAGGCACAGTCAGCGAGTGTGGGGGCAGAGACATGGTTAAAAAGCACAACAAATTCTGCAACTATTTTGTTGGCCTTTCACCTTGAGGTAAATACATATAACATATCATGTATTCACCGTATATGAAAATTAAATGCAAGTTGAAGTAATCAGTGGGAAATGCCTTCGTACTTCATGAAAGATGACTTGGTTAATGCGATTACTGCAAATATCTGTGTAAGTGACCAGACTGTCATAAGACGGAATCCTGGTTGGCATACTGGGGAATAATGATGTGTATTTATAGGGTTACTAATTCTCAGTCTGAGACCGAAAGCACTGTGAATGTGTAAGCCATTATTTTAAAATTATATTACACAAGTATTAGATAGGCTGCTGCAAAATGTGCAAATATATTGGGGCATATTTACAATAATTGGCGCATCCCTGCATATCAGCGCCAGTTATTGTGCGCCACGGCTCCGCCACCATGGATGCGCCGCATTTACAATACGGCGCACCATGGGGGCAAAAACTTACAGATGCGTGCCGCATCTGTGCCGTAAAGCCAGCGCATTGCTGGAGTTGCGTCGCAAGCGCGACGCAGCTCCAGTAAGGCTCTGGGGTGCCCGATCTTCACAATGCTGCGTCAATCCTTACGCCTGCTTCAGGCAGTCGCAGGGTTTTGACGCAGCATGGGCTCAAAAGTGGCTGAGTGAAATCTTGTAGATTTCACTCAGCCACTTTTAAGAGGCGTTCCTGCAACGAAACGCCCCCCACTGCGCAGGAACGCCTACTTCTGGCGCAGGGCTTTACAACGTGACGCATCTCCCAGATGCGTCACGTTGTAAATACCCCGCAGCATGGCGCTGGTTTTGCACGGCCACTGCGTCACAAAAGTGACGCAACGGCGGCATAAAAGAGGAGCAAGGGGCATGTAAATCTGCCCCATTGCGTTTAAGGTAAAACAAGTACTTTCAAAATATTTCTGTTTAGTAACGCATGCAGACTCATGCAAATCGTTTTCATGAGTTTCTGTTAGAATGATATCGTCCAGTTCTCAACTGTGACACCCTTACATTACTTCTCCAAAAGAGTAAACCTTTGTCACCAGGAAACTGCAAATGAATCCTTTAATTAAAGCCATATGGTGGCTCCGGAGCAGCCTTTAGATTTCCAATAAATCAGTTGCACGCATTTATATTTCTGTCAGGTAGCACTCTGGTGAGAAAGTTTGCTTCTTCTTTTACTGTCTGTCTCTCACTTGGCCTCATAGTACAGGAGGGTCCTCACTCTCCTTTCAGCTAGTGGCACCTCCGGGGCAGAATTAACGATCGAGGAAGGGCTGTTTTGAACAAAATAGGGGAACTGTTTTTGTGAAATAAAAAAAATAAAATAAGAAACTCGTTCCCAATAGATTCCCCCTACTTCAACCATGGGCACCTCTTGGTGCGAGGCTTCATGGCTTTAGCACCTGTGATACATGAATCATGCTAGTGAAATCAAGACAAACGACATCCTTTATTGAGCCCAGGACTCTCTTGAGACTTGCAATGGTAGCAGCCATCTCGGATTCTTTGAGTTTAAGTTCCCTGTGCTTCAGAGCATTCCTTCTAAGGCACTCGAGATGTTTAGCTTCTGCAGCCAGAATCTTATTGACAGGAGACTGGAATTCATTGCTCTTTCGAGGGTTGTTAAGGACCTTGTTATCAGATAAGTGTTCTGTATAAACATTGGAGACCGAGAATGTAGGTGTTGATTTTTACTTTAGCTTTTGACCCGCCCTCTCAAGGATTACAAACTCAACGAACAGAGTCTTCCCTTCTAAGATTACAATCTCCATTGCACCGCAGGAGTCAGTGTATATTGTACAGACCTTCTTTGTATCACTTAAGGTATTGCCAGTGCTGGAGAACTGAATGTAGATTGGCAGAAGTCGAAGCACAGTACTAATGACTATTCAGTATGTTACAGCTGATGAACTTTGTGTGCTGAGGATTATTTAGATTGCAGACTTGATTTCTAACTCACTGAAGGGTTTTGATAGATATACGAAGTGCATTACACTTCAGGCTCTTCCATACATGTTTTCAAAGGTTATTTATATATTTCAGCTCTAGGATGTCACAGTAACCAGCAGACATGAAGAATGAGTTATACAAAAACTGCTATAGAGGATTTTGGATCTCATAGTTCAGATAATGAAATGTAATATCATTGATCAAATACTAAATAACAACATCACATAACGTGTATTTGTAAAGTGCATGTTCACCCAGAAGGGTATCTTGGCGTTAAATAACAGATGTTTACATATTATTTCTTGTGGTAGATATTAGTGACTCTGCAGCTCAGGCTGAGTATTGTAGTAAGAACGTTCCAGGTCAGGATAGCATGTGCTTCAGTTTCTGTCTGTCTCTTGTCCCACTTCCTTACCCCCAATTTTCTGCTGACCAGCATAGATTTTCTTTGCATGGTAATGGAAGTGATGACACTAGTATCGCTCCTGTGGACTCTGTATTACCTGGTGAGTGCAACCCTGACAAAGCCCACTGGTCACAACCTGTGGCCATGCCCAGAGGCACACCTTCAATCGTGCATTTTGCCCCCCACCCATGGCCAATGACTCACCAGTGTTTACTGGCCATGATGTGTAATCTCCTTCCATATCCTTTGCACAGCATCCCCAAAACACTGGTTGTGGCCTGAGCCAGGAATAAACATCATTAGAACTTTTGTAATTCAGCCTTCGTAGTAGGTGCTTGGCAAAGGGAATGACCTTTCTCCATGGATATCACCCAATCCACTGACTCCATTTCCACTGCCTGCGAAAAAGACAAGAGAAGTACCCATTGGTCTTTAGGTGCAGAGTGCTGCGTTTGGCCATTCTATGCTTCTGATTCTTCTGCTCCCATGGCCGAGGCCATGTCTGGTGAGTGCTAGGCACAGGATATAGATTTTAGCCATACACTGCACCAAATCCACCTATTGCCAGAGCCCATACATAATGCCACTGACAGTATCAGAAGGTTCTAAACATTTAGGCTTCAGTTAAAAGTATTACAAATACCCATGAGAT
Organism: Triturus cristatus; assembly: GCF_964204655.1. Taxonomy (NCBI): domain Eukaryota; kingdom Metazoa; phylum Chordata; class Amphibia; order Caudata; family Salamandridae; genus Triturus; species Triturus cristatus. The sequence continues at coordinate 596,117,252 of NC_140583.1, forward strand.
TATGATAAGTGTCTGGAATTACAGACACAAGCTGGAATCTCCACATGGAATTCAGCATTTATGAGCTAAACCCCAAACCACAGAATGGGGAATAACTGTGCTTTTAGCAGGTTGCCACTGTCTGCAAGGGGAGTCAGCGCAAGCCATGGGGCCGAGTCAGTGGTGGGAGAAGGGAGAAGGAGGTCACATGGAGAACTGGAGAATGGATTCAGGCTGCAATGCAGCAGTTTCTGACCACTTCCACCCAGCATTTATGGTCAGTAGATTTGAGTCTGTTGTTTCCACACTCTGGGAACCCAGGTGTAGGAACACCAATCAATTATTAATTGTAGGAGTGGAATTTCACCTGCGCAACTTGTAATCAGGGCGACCATGTGGCCTTCATTCACACTTTGTGCCTGGTATGTATTTTCCAGACTTCTTCTCTCAAGTTGTCTTTCCATAAGTCCCAACAGATTTCAGAGCAGGCCATGTTCTTTTATCTTGTCATCAGACCCTCCACATGCATGTACAGCTCACTGTACTCATCTTCAGTAATGTTCTTCTAATTTCACTTGACCTTGTTCCACTGTCTCCACAGCTAGCAGGGATTGACCTCTCACCAGTCCTAGCGGGCAGTGGGTACCTTTGGCTGGACCCAGCAGTTTCTTTGAACACATCATGGTCGACCTCCCAACCCCTTGCCAAGTACTACTCTCCCCTCCATTGCCATATGGACTATTTGCTGTTTACCTTATACTTTGGACACCCTCTCCTTTTCCAGCACCTGTTTGTGAATGTCCTTATTTATCGCCTTAGGTGTAAAATAATTCTTAACAAGGGATATGTCACTCCACATTAAAGGAAGCAGGTTGTAGCACCCCTTATCTTAATTTTGACTTTTTCCATAAGGAACAGGCATGTCACAAACGGATGTATGACGTTACAACGCATGCTTTTACAACGCATGCCGTTACAACGCATTTTTTACAACGCAAAATCTGTTACAACGCAAGTCTTTACAACGCAAGTCTTTACATCGACTTGCAGTAGATGGCGTGCTAACATTAAAAAAGGGTAATTTACTATTCTAACTCCAGTCCACGTTGCAGTAGGGAAGGTGTTTGGATAGTAAACTACCTTATTTTTAATGTTAGCACGCCATCTAGTGCAAGTCGATGTAAAGACTTGCGTTGTAATTGCATGCGTTGTAACAGATTTTGCGTTGTAATAGTTTAGTTGTAATGGTAGTGCGTTGTAAAAGTTGCGTTGTAAAGGTTGTTCCCCGTCACAAACATATGGGAAGTTTCCTGTGTTTGGTGCTCCTATAGCATTCCTCACAAACGGACGGAAGCACCACTTCGTGAGCGGTAGAAAGTCACATTAAACTAAAATGTGTCAGCCAAATAAATTGAAGTTTAAATGTAGACTATAACTTATGACCCGTTCACAAACCCTGAGAGACCAAACTTTTTATAGTCCGGCAGCGCCAGGGAACAACGCTCTAAGCTCTCGGGTTCTCCTGCCTGGATTACCAATATAACAGAAACACGGGATTCTTCTAGATGGCATCAAAGATCGGTTTATTGGCTGCAGCCAGTAGCAGAGGTCCAACAAGTACCACACAAGTAGGTTGCGAGGAGACTGCTCAACAATACAAAGCAGGTCGCTCCTTTTATACCCAAAATCATGCCTCAGGCAAACATTCTTTAAAGTGCAGTTGGTCGCACCCCATGTACCCAAAACAATACTTTATTATTGATGACAATCCCATGTGTCCGGCCTCTTGGCTAAAACGTACGTTCTTCTGGGGTTGAAACCGGACCAGCCTAACATCCTCCTTTGAAGAGACCGTCCACTCATAACAAACAAATGGTCACCTCCCCACCATAAACAGGTCATAAAGGAAGGAACAGAAACGGAGGAAAGAGATAGTAAGTAAGGTTGGGCAGGTGTGTGCGGGTCATATAAGTTTATACAACACTGGCCTTTGATCAAAACCTCGCTTAACTCGAGGGCAGGTACTGGTTTGGCAAGTTTTAGCCTCAGGCAATAGCGTCAGCTTTCGCCAGGTCATGAGTCAGCGCAAGGCCAAACTGGGGGGGTGGACGTGTCCTACAGAGTCAGGCTGCCTACAGTGAGGGCAATGCAAACAAAATGGATGCCGTGCACAAGATGGAACCCGTGTGTTCATTAACGAGATTTACTAATATGCAGCAAATTCATCGGGAAGCGTGACGAAAACACTCGTACATACCAAACTCGCTATTTACGATATGCAGATACCAAAATCGTAACGGAACCATGATATAAACACACGGGTTCAGAATTTACGGAACCACAGACCCTCCTTTTGCCCTCACTTAGGCAATAACCCATTCTGAATCTGAGTCAATATCAATCTTCATCAGATCATCAGTATGTTGCTGAAGCATCATCCTACCTCTCTGTTCCTCCCGTGAAACAGGCGGACTGCGCACGCATACCGTAGCGCAAAGGCTACACAAGGCAGGACCACACTGCACACAGAGGCAACAAGTGAAAAGGACTGCTAGAGCCATACCACTGATCGTCAGAATTCTCCATCCCCACGTGGACAACAGTCCCCAGAACCAATCAGTTAACGACCAATCTCCTTCGGCCATATGTATAGACTCGGAGATCTTATGTAACCTGGAAATGGCCTTGTACACTGTTGGAGCATTGTCTGGTATGAAGACACAGCAGCTCGATTGGATCACTTTACATACTCCCCCTCGGTCAGCAAGTAGAACATCTAAAACCATACGGTTTTGTAATGTCATGAGGCGATCCGCTTGAAGCTCAGCTGTCAAATTACTAAGGGCACCAGCAGTTTCGTTCACCGTGGACTCAACCACTCGGGTTAGTTGTCTCAAATGCCTACTATTTACCATGGGTCCCCAGTACGGCAGGAATCCCTTAAAGAAATCCCCTGCTTCTTGACCCGCGGTGTCCTCCTTATCGAAGACACCTCTCACAACTCTCGTCTTGTGATAGTCAGCGGAAGCGGTATACGTAGGGGGCAACAGATAGGCAACAAAGCAAATGCCCGAAAAATCTGGGGGCAGCCATGTATAAGCCTGATTGTGGCATACAAAGTACGTACCCTTAGCAGCCAAAAATGATGGGGAAGACTGCGACGGAAAAATGTACGTCTGAGTGCAAACACTCTTCCCTAGCTGAGCCCTCGGATTCGTACCATTTCCTTGCAGACAAAAATGACCTCGGTGGGGTACGACCCAAATCGGAGACGATCTCTTACGCTGTTTCCCACCCAGACTAATGCGGTATCCAGTTGCGTTCCACCCAGTGTAAGCTGATAACTCGTCCCTGGGAATAGACATATAGGCATTCACATCTCTGCTCATGTTCGCAATTCCCTTCACCAAGGCTGGATTCGAGTTATGTTTCACAGAACGCGGGGGACGCGGGGGATAGATTTCCAAAGCAAAAGGGAACATCGTCTGAAAAGCCCATGATGACCCGTTTTGACTAAAAGGTAGGACTAAGTAGGGGATACCCTTTCCCATTGTATGTGGCATCAAACCACACACCCAACAATTAGTGGTGTTGACTATTAATTGGTGTTGGTGAAGCAATTGGATGAACGAGTTGTTTGTGAATTCCAGTCTTCTAGTTTGTTCATGTTCAGGCAAGGGGTGAAAAGAGTGTATAGAAACAGTGGAAAACAAAGGAGTAGACGTAGGTTGGGGGGTAGGTGTGGATAGGAACTGAAAAAGGAGGACAATCCCACCCACCAAAGTTATCGAAATACTGAGTGTCAATAGGGTACATTTAACTAGAAAACTCTTACTAAAAAACATTTTATCAGTTAATCCCATCAAACCAAGAAACTCCACCCTCTAACGAGCCGTCCGCGGCGGTTGGGTCTTCTGTGCTCAGGACTACGCCTACTAGCTCAAGGAACGCCCTTAAGACCAATAGAACCCCTGACCTTGTGTCAAGGAGCCTGTACTCCTGAGTCTTTACACCGCGACCCTCCGGCTGAACCCGGGTGGCGGTTCGGAAAAAGGGAAAACAAAAAAAACAAGCAAGTTTCTTGGTTGGGAGAAATGTACACAAAAATCATTAAAAAAATCAGTTCATGAGAGTTCGGGGACGTAGGTTATATCTGCTTCTTCCAGGTCGAGTATGGTCCGGAAAAAGTTCAGTAGCAGGAGTGTTCGGGTCTGTGAGTATTGGCAATGTTCCAGAGTCCGTAGGTGACGGCAATGTTCCAGATTGTTCAGTAGTGTCTGAAGTGGTCACAGATTCATGTCCTTCAAATTGGGCATCAGAAAAAGGAATAAACTGAGGGATGGTTTCGGATTCGGAATTCCCCACACCCTCTCGAACCCAGGAATCAAAAGGTAAAGGGAGTGGTACTCGCTTTGTATGGGCAGCGTGTACCCAGTTTTTTTTCTCCTTGAGCCGGACTGCAGTGCGGGTGGACAAAAGGACCATATACGGGCCAAGCCAGCGAGGTTGTAGATTTTCGGTCCTCTGAAAATTTTTGACCAAGACTAGGTCGCCTGGCTGCAACTTGTGGCCGGGATCTTCGGATGCCTTAGGTAAGCTCTCAACAACCTGCTGATGAATGATTCGCAATTTAGTAGTCAAATCAAATAAATAGTCAATCAACATTGGATGTTCTATGCTACTAAATTGTTTAGGTCTCGGGACACCCCAAATGTTGGCAGGACGACCAAAAACTACCTCGTATGGGCTAAGCCCAACTCTTGAATGTGCGGTCGTCCTTATGGACAAAAGCGCCAAGGGCAGCGCGTCTGGCCATGATAATCCAGTACTCGCTTGAATTTTAGCCAGTTTTAGCTTCAGAGTGCCATTATAGCACTCAACAAGCCCCGCTGATTGGGGGTGATTTGCACTATGGAATTTCTGCCTGATCCCCAGACCAGCACACACTTTCTTCATTACCTCACCCACGAACTCACTTCCATTATCACTCCACACAATCTTTGGCAACCCATACCTAGGAAAAAATTCTTTGAGCAGGATTTTGGCAGTGGACAAAGCAGTGTTATCCTTTAACGGATAAGCTTCTACCCATTTTGAAAAGGCGCAAACTACGACAAGGACGTATTTCAAGTTGTTGCGTCTTTCCATGTGAATGAAGTCTAGCTGTAGGACCTCAAAGCGGCATGTAGGGGGAGCAAAGTGACCTGCAGGAGTTGGAGTTCCCTTACCAGGATTGTGCATCAAGCACACCATACAATTCTTCACCACATTCTCTGCACACTTAGAAATTCCAGAATTCTTCCACACTGGAGCTAGCACCTTGCAAATCCCTTTTACACTGATGTGCGACAGACCGTGTGCCATCGTTACTACTGCATGTACATACGCGTTTGGCAACATCCATCTCTGATGCTCGGACAAATCAATCCAACATCCAGTCGAATCCAATTTACCCGTGCTTTCTTTCCATACGTTCTTCTCACTCTCAGTAGCTTCAGCTTGAATCTGTTTCACACTTTCAATCGTATCTTCACACATTCCGGTTTCACTCATCCATCTCGCATTACTCGCAACATACATTCGACTCATCATGTTTCTCGCTGTCTCTTTCGCAACTTCATCCGCAAACGCATTCCCACGACCAACGTCATCTGTAATCTTTTGGTGCGCGCTGCATTTCACAATCGCAACTTGCTTCGGCAATGTAAGTGCTTCCAGAAGCTCATTCACCAACTGTCCATGCTGAATCTTTGTGCCATGGGACGTCAGGAATCCCCTTTCTCTCCACAGACGTCCAAAACTGTGCGCCACACCAAATGCATACTGACTATCAGTATACACATTCACTCTCTTTCCCTCAGACAAAACACACGCTCTTGTCAATGCAATCAGTTCTGCAGCTTGTGCGGAGTTGTGATTCACTCGTGCTGTTTCAACAATCGTGCTCAACGTCGTCACCGCATACGCAGCAGTCGTATCACCATTCGGCAACTTATAGCAAGATCCATCCACCCATAATGTACCATCCGGATCTGAAAAAGCGGTATTCTGTAAATCCACTCTTCCTTTTGTTTCTTCTTCCGTCCTCAGAAAACAATCATGCTCTACCTCATTCGCATTCATGGAAACCGGCAACAGTGTTGCGGGATTCAGCACATTGCACCTTTTTATGTGTATGTAACTAGCTAATAGTGTCAACTCATACCCTGACAATCTCGCACTCGTGAGGTGTTGTGTTTTAGTTCTGTTCATCAAGGTATCCACTGCATGTGGAACCAATACCAGCAGGTCATTGTCCATCACCAAACCAGCAGATTGTCGAATAGAGACTGCAGCTGCTGCTGTAGCTCTCAAACAACTCGGCAATGCTCTAGCTACCGGATCTAAAGTTGACGAGAAATACGCACATGGACGTTGTTTGTCACCAAATAACTGTGTCAAAACCGACAATGCACAACCTTCTCTCTCGTGAACGAACAATGTGAAGGGCTTACTGTAGTCGGGTGTACCCAACACAGGAGCCGAACAGAGTGCAGTACGTAACTCCGAAAAACTTTTCTGACACTCGTCAGACCAAGGAAGAGTATTGGGTGTATTTTTGCATGTCAGAGCCAACAAAGGTTTTGCTAACAAAGAAAAATTGGGGATCCACTGGCGACAGTATGACGTAATACCTAAAAACGCACGCACTTCTCTCTGTGTACTTGGTACAGTCATTTGTGCAATCGCTCTAATTCTTTCTGGGGTCAACTTCCTTCCCTCCTTTGATAAGAGATGACCTAAGTAGGTCACCTCTTGACAACAATACTGTAGTTTCGAAGGTGATACTTTATGTTTGTAGTCAGATAAATGACGGAGCAAAGAAATCGTAGCTGTTTTACATATTTCCTCATTATCAGCTGCCACAAGCAGATCATCTACGTACTGAATGAGAGCAGCACCAGCCGGCAACACAAGAGTATCAAGCTGCATTTTTAGAGCCTGACTATAGATTGAGGGACTCTCACAATAACCTTGGGGGGCGCGCCGAAATCTGAAGCTACGCCCACCTAATGAGAAGCCAAAGATATCTCTGCTTTCTTCAGCGATCGGGATGCTAAAGAAGGCATTCTTTAAGTCAATAACCGAAAACCAGGATGCTGAGGCAGGAATCAACGTCAGTAAGGCAGTTATGTCCGGTACCACAGGAAACTGTGGGATGACAATTTTGTTGACTTCGCGAAGATCTATCACAAAGCGGTATACGGGTGGCTGAGAAGAATCTGTACGTTTCATAATCGGTAAAACTGGACTGTTGCATACATTACCCCTAGTTTCCTCAATCACACCCTTCTCGATCAGATCATAAATGATCGCCAAAAGTGCTCGCTCACCATCACTCGAAATCTTATACTGAGGAATGCGTGGTAGTTTAACATTTGTTTTCAAAGTCACAACATATGGTGGGATCTCAAGGAGACCCACATCATTAGGACCATCAGCCCAAAGAGAATCAGGGAGACAGCGCAATTCCAGTGGAAGCTTATCTTTTGACACATACATTGGGGAAACCACTCTCCGTCCCAAGGTAAAATGTACTCCTGAGGGAGAACAATGCAGGGTCGCATATAATCTTTTCAACAAGTCTAGACCCAACAAATTTTCGCCGCAACCTGTCGTTAAGATCAGAGGAGCTTCCAATTCATAAGGCCCAATGGAAAGAGACAAAGGACTAGACACTGGATTATGAACCGGGGCGCCAGAAAATCCCACCGAGACATTAGTTAAGCCAGACAAAGGTGCGCCAGGAAGTTTAGAGTGCATGATAGAACTCTTAGCCGCACCAGTATCCAGAAGAAAAGGGCTCTGTCACACCTAATGTAACTACAGAGACATAGGGCCCTTTTTGGTCTACTGGAACCGACACTACTCCCTCTCTTTGTCTATGGCTGTCCTAGCAATCTGCATATTCTACTTTCTCATTATCGACATGATAATCGTCAGCATAGTACTGCTGAGATCTACCATCTTGCACATTCTGTCGATCAAAATAGTTCTGTGACTGTTGTGGTTGAGAAGAGCGCTCATTCTGAACAGGGGCACCACGTCCTCTACCCCTAGCTATCTGCTGAGAATTACCACGTCCCCTTGGAACAAAAGCACCATTCATACGTTGCCGTAAAGCAGGGCACTCACCTTTATAATGGCCCTCTTCTCTGCAATACGCACACTGATTCAAACCTAAGGGCTGTGTTTGATGGTAATAATCAAACCTGGGTGGCATTCGCTGATGCTGGGGCTGCTGTTGATAAGCAGGGCGTTGCTGTACTTCAGGCTGGTTTGAACGGGGTGGATACGCTTGTTGTAACAGGACTTTAGTTTTCAGATCTTTCGTCTTTTTCTCTACCTTGTCTTTCTCCTCCTTGTCTCTATTCTCATAATATTGAGCTGTAGCCAATATTTGAGCTGTAGATGAAACTGCCCAAGAACTCTCGGAATCTTTTAACTTATGGCTCAATTCAGGAAGTAAGTTGAAAACGAATTTGTCTACAAATAACCGTTGACCACCCTCAGAGCTCATATCTTGACCACTATGGTCTATGAAAGTTTCTTCAAACCTCGTGAAGAAATCAGAGACACTTTCATCCTCCTTCTGTTTGCAGGCAGCTAACTTATCCCAATTAACCTTCAGCGCGGGCATTAGAGTTTTCATGAGAGTAATTATCCTACCTGGCAAATCCGTCACTAACTGTTCTGGCTTCGCACCGCCCACTTGTCTACCATCCGCTAAAGCAATGTTGTCCCACGTATCACCCAGTTCTGCTACATGATTTTCATGCCGAATTTTTGCCCAAATAGGCTGTGGTACTACATTGCCAAACAGCATATCAACATCAGCCAAGTTCAGTACGCAAGCTTCTACTGTCTGCGATAGCTCTTTATAATACCCTGCAGGATTCTTGCGGGGATCAGGTAAAGTCTGCTTAAGAGTCAATACTTCCGATCGTTTCCATGGGACATGTATCCATACGCGCTGGAAGTGTGGTAAAACAGGAGGATTAGCATTTGCATCTCCCTCTCGCCAAACTGGAGGAACCTCTCTCATAGGATACTGCCTAGCTTTCATCCCAACTGAATGATCAGGTTTAAACAAAGTTCTCGGCGGCAGAGCAGACCTATACGAAAGAAGTATTACTACCGCATTTTTAACTTCAGAACCCACAATCACACCTTTAGCAAACTTGCTCCGTAGCTCAGACAACTCCTCGGGGACTGTATCTAACTCATCACTATCCCAATCTTCTTTAAGGAAAGCACACATAATTTCAAACACATATCTTTGCGTAGGCTCGTCCCACTGCAGAAACGTATCCAATACCACCTGCGGACTATATTTGGCCGGTTTAGAAATCCACCTACGAGCTAACAGATCCAACACTTCTCGCTCCTGAAAATTAGGGAGCTGACTACGTCTCTGTCGACTGTCAGAAACGGCGTTCGTAGTTAACGAACTAAACAAAGGAGTCAGAAAATTAGCGACAGTGTCAGCTACTCGCCGACGAACAGAAGGAGAGTCAGTCATAAGGACAGGAGAGAAAAAGTTCGGCAAAGTAGTGGGAGGCAGGACAGGCACAGGTAAAGTAGGTACAGGTGCAATAGGTAATCCGGGCTGAGGAGGTGCCGGAGGAACTTGGACAAACTGGGGAGCAGGAACGGGAACATGCAATTGCGGAGGAGCAACCTGTGGCAACATTGGTGCAGTAGCACCTTGTGCGTAAGGGGGAGGAGACTTTAACAAATAAGACATTAATGGATCCTTTTCAGAATCTTCCGCTACTTTTTCCAACAGAGGTGTTAATACTGGATAGCATCTATCGGTTGCCATATTATGCTGTCGTTCAGACACCTCAAGAGCCTTATCCTCTACATCATTTTTAAATTGCCTAGCAGCTTGCATAATAGATATGCCATTTACTTTTCTATCTTTCTTCGCTTGTTTAATCTCGCGTTGTCGGGCTTCTTTACGCCATAGGCGGAAAGAGTCAAACATTGCGGGTCTAGCCTTTTTCTTAAATAACTTTACTTCTAAATTATCTAAGACTTCTGTTTCAAAGCTTCCATTTTGGGGCCATCGCAAAACACCATCTTTCTTGGTGTAGCGGACCCATATTTCATTATACGTGATTGGACCCACGCCATGCTTCGAGTAGAGCTCATACGTTGGAGTTCCAACTGGAGGTATCGGACACGAGTCCTCCAACCGGGAATCTCTGTTGCAACAAAAAACCAAATTACCAAAAATACTGCGGCTAGGCATCGTGCTCACTAACCCATTTTCAAACTTCGAGGGCTTATCTTTACCGATATACTCGTAAATGTACGAGACCCTCGGTTTTTGGAAATTGCAATTGCCAAATAAAACTAAGGACCCAAACTAAGTTACCAAAGACCAAGTTACCAAAGACCAAACCAATATGCAAAGGACCAATGCAAACCAGACAAACCAAGGTGTTTAAACCAAGGTACCAAAGAACCAGACCAAATACAAACCAAGGTTTTTAAACCAAGGGACCAAAGAACTAAGGACTGGGTGCGACCCACTTTATACTTAACTCAATTTATTGATGATCGATGACGTCATCTGAAGATCACCCGTCTAGTGTTTCGCCGTCCAAAGAATTATGAATGGGTCCAAGGCAGGGCGACAGTCAGGGCAGCAGTCCTTCGTAGCCGTCTGGAAGAGGGAACCTCGCAGAAAAAGACCTTCGGACCACTTTTGCGACATACAGGGATCGATGAAGTGGGAGATCTCTTCCTCCGGAATTTTCTTACGAAGCCCCACACGATCTTCAAGCTTGGACCGGTACCGCTGATATCGCCGCACGTTCGGGCGCCAACTGAGAGACCAAACTTTTTATAGTCCGGCAGCGCCAGGGAACAACGCTCTAAGCTCTCGGGTTCTCCTGCCTGGATTACCAATATAACAGAAACACGGGATTCTTCTAGATGGCATCAAAGATCGGTTTATTGGCTGCAGCCAGTAGCAGAGGTCCAACAAGTACCACACAAGTAGGTTGCGAGGAGACTGCTCAACAATACAAAGCAGGTCGCTCCTTTTATACCCAAAATCATGCCTCAGGCAAACATTCTTTAAAGTGCAGTTGGTCGCACCCCATGTACCCAAAACAATACTTTATTATTGATGACAATCCCATGTGTCCGGCCTCTTGGCTAAAACGTACGTTCTTCTGGGGTTGAAACCGGACCAGCCTAACATCCTCCTTTGAAGAGACCGTCCACTCATAACAAACAAATGGTCACCTCCCCACCATAAACAGGTCATAAAGGAAGGAACAGAAACGGAGGAAAGAGATAGTAAGTAAGGTTGGGCAGGTGTGTGCGGGTCATATAAGTTTATACAACACTGGCCTTTGATCAAAACCTCGCTTAACTCGAGGGCAGGTACTGGTTTGGCAAGTTTTAGCCTCAGGCAATAGCGTCAGCTTTCGCCAGGTCATGAGTCAGCGCAAGGCCAAACTGGGGGGGTGGACGTGTCCTACAGAGTCAGGCTGCCTACAGTGAGGGCAATGCAAACAAAATGGATGCCGTGCACAAGATGGAACCCGTGTGTTCATTAACGAGATTTACTAATATGCAGCAAATTCATCGGGAAGCGTGACGAAAACACTCGTACATACCAAACTCGCTATTTACGATATGCAGATACCAAAATCGTAACGGAACCATGATATAAACACACGGGTTCAGAATTTACGGAACCACAACCCAACTGTTGATATTAACACCTGACATTGTATTGTTAATACTACAACTACTTGACAGACTTACACCAATCAACAGACCTATGTCTAGGTATTCTAAGGAATACCACATGCCTGGTGGATTGAAATAAGAAAACACACAAGTGACCATTAATGCTTTTAATTTTTTTTTAAAAACAATATCTTGTGCCAATTTTGGTGCATATTCGTTTAATTTTTCATGTAAAATCGAAAATTCTCTATGGACCTTGTAAGAAATTTGGGTATTAATTTAGGGGGGAGAGTACCCCGTTCTATAATAACTAAAACCCTTGTCAGGGTGAACCCTTTATTTATTTATTTTCTTTTATAGAGCTAGAATCGACCCCCGAAGGGGTATCTCTGCGCTTAGGACGGCCCGTGAGGGTGTTTTGCAGCTACAGCAGAATCAGTCGCAGAAAAGAGTGGTCTTGAGCAGCTTCCTAAATTGTAGGTGATCAGTGCATTGTCTTAGAATCATGGGAAGCTCATTCCAGTATCAAGGGCCAAGATGGAAAAGGGCTCTTCCTCCTAATCTAGCCTTTCTTACTCGAGGCACCACTAGAAGATGTTTGGCACTCGAGCGAAGAGATCTGGAAGGTATTTATGGCGAGAATTTCTCTGAGAGGTAAGAGGGGCTCAGGTTAAACAGTGACTTATGAATGATGCAGCAGATCTTAAATCTGACCCGTTGGCGGATAGGAAGCCAATGCAACTTCATAAGAGGGCGAGAGGGGGTCCTGGAAGGAGCATTGAGGACCAATCGCGCCACCATATTCTGGACTACCTGCAGTCTGCTGAGCGAGGCGTCATTGGCGGAGATCAGCAGGCCGTTACAATAGTCCAGATGGCTTAATACAATCGCCTGGACTAAGGTTTTCCGGGTAGGGTCAGGGAGCAAAGGGAAGACTCGACGGAGCAGGCCTATTATATGAAAACAGGAACCTGCTGTAGGCAGCATGCTCCTTCAAGGTGAGGGCTTGATCCAGACGAATACCCACGTTTTTAACTGTGAGCTTGGGAGCGGGATGGGGGCCTAGATCAATCAGCCACCATTCTTGTGTCCATAAGGAAGGGGCTTCTCCGAAGAGCATAATCTCTGTTTTTCCCACATTGCACTGGAGGAAATTACTCTTCATCCATTGGGCGATAGCTCTCATACCATTAGAGAAGGCCAACTGCACAGAAGGGGTAAATTTGTTGAATGGAAAGAGCAACTGAGTGTCGTCGACACATGATATTGGAATAAACCCATGCATCCTCAGAAGATTGGCCAAAGGAGCAATATAGATGTTAAACAATGTAGAGCTCAAACATGAGCCCTGAGGAACTCCCTTGGACAATTCAGTGGGAGCCGAACGATATGGGCCTAAGTTGATAATCTGGGAGCGAGCTGATAGAAAGCTTGCCATCCACTGTAAGGCTGATTTCCTTAGACCGATCTCTTTTAGTCTTCTGAGCAAAATGCTGTTTGAAACTGTGTCGAACGCCTCAGATAGGTCCAACAGCACCAAAATCATAGAGTGGCCCTTGTCTAGGGTCATCCTGATCTTGTCCGTGACCGCTAGTAGTGCTGATTCGGTGCTGTATTTGGGCTAAAGCCAGACTGGGAGGGGTCTAGACAGCCCGTAAGTTCGTCATGACTGGAGAGATGATTGTTAACATGTTTCTCCATTAATTTGCTCAGAAACAGAAGGAGCGAGATAGGGTGGAGGTTGGAAAGATCCGTCCAAGGGACTTTAGAGTTCTTGCGGATCGGTCTAACCTGTGCAGCTTTCCATTCCAACAGTACATGGCCTTCCTTTAGGGAGAGATTAATAAGAGATTGAATAGAGGGAGACAGATGGTTAGCCGGGGAGGGATAACTTTAGCTGGGATAAGGTCCAAAGGGGATCCTGATTTTATTTTGTAAATCAATAGTTCGACCTCTGCTAATGTAAGAGTGTGAAAGTGCTCTAACACCTGAGAAATGATTTGTTTCAATTGGTCAAAAGCCATTGGGATCTGCAGCTGATTTCCTGCCGAAATGATTTTTTCATAGATAAGCTCTATTTTCTGCAAAAAATAAAGAGCAATGTCATCACACAGCAATTGGGAAGGGGCCTCCGAGCTTTCACATGTCTTGAAGTCTTAAAGTGTAACGCCCTGAACGTCTCAGGATCGTTTAACAGACACGACAATGAGGACGCAACCACTAGTGAAGGGTTAGTTGTTTTAATGAAGGCAAATATAATACAAAGAATAAACAAGTTATAGTCACTGGAATCCTCCAGGCTAAGTACGTTACCAGCCCACAGCACGGATGGTCCTAACCGTCCTCTGCATATACGCCGGTCCCGGCGTATGCCAACAGAGGGCAGAAATGAAATGGCCGACAATGCCAATCGGTAGGCTGTGAGGGGCACGAAGAGGGTTGGGGAGAATCGAGGAGTCAGGGAAACACCCAGCCGGGGTCTCTACCTGAAGGGAGCAGCCGCTCAACCTCTTCCTCAGACTGCACCGGGACGCGGAGTCACCTCCTGGTGATGCGTCACCGATACCCCAATCACAAGCAAGAAGACTGAACCGAGAGCAGCCGCTCGATCGATCCTGTGGACTTCCGAGTCTGTAACGCGGCAAACACCTCCTGGTGTGCGTTACAGCTGGCAGTCCCTGTGTCGCTGGTCGGGCTGGGAGTTACGACTCCAACCAGCAAAAGCACCACTGCGCTTGGACTCAGCCGAGTCAAAAAGCGAAGCTCAATGGTTGACCGGTAGAGCTTCCGGGTCCTTCACAGGTGACGATGGGGCAAGACACGGCCCAGGGAGCAACGACTCGACCTACCTCCGTTCTTGCCTTACTGGAGCACCACTCCGGAACACTGCTCTTCATGAAGCAGGTACGTCGGTGTGAACACAATATCCGACAGCGTTGTACCTCCCGGTTCCTCCCTTTATAGGGCGTGTTTTCCTTGAGTTATGTAACAGCTCTCCTGTTTACATAAGGGCGTGTTTCCTTGAGTTATGTAACAGCTCTCCTGTTTACATAAGGGCGTGTTTCCCTTGAGTTATGTAACAGCTCTCCTGTTTACATAAGGGCGTGTTTCCCTTGAGTTATGTAACAGCTCTCCTGTTTACATAAGGGCGTGTTTTCCTTGAGTTATGTAACAGCTCTCCTGTTTACATAAGGGCGTGTTTCCCTTGTATGACAGGAATTCTTGACATAAAGTCACTAAATTAGCCTGAGTTCAACCCCCTGGTTGCAATGGCACTGAGTATACAGGCTTAACTTAGAGGCAACGTGTTAAGTACTAAGCAGTACTCAAATAATAATAAGGTCAAACCATCTCACAAGAAACATCACAAACCAATTTCGAAAAATAGAGTACATTTTAATGACTAAAATGACACTAACGTACACAAAAATGTGATGATGTAATACTTGATTTAATCTCAGCAACTAGTAATTACTCTGGGGTGCATGCCAGTCCCTCGATATTTTGAACATAATGCCACCTCAGTTTGGACCCACCCATATGCAAATCAGTCTTGATCGTGCTCCAATGGGAACAGTACAGGTGTGCAAAATAATGATGGACTGGGATATGGCCCAATGTAGATACCAGTGACTGAGAATAATTTGAGCTTTCCATCAATCACTTTTCTGTATACTTTTGTGTGTCAACCTAAGTGGGACGGCTATGCCAAGACATGGGTCCTATGCTCACTGTGCCACTAGAACGATGGGTTGGAATGCAACCTGAGTGATTGCCAGAGGTTAGACTTATTGCAAGCATCCTGCTAGCACCTTTTATGTATTTGATGTGACATCCTAAGTGGCTAAGTGTATGCCTAGACGCTGGTCCCTTGCTCACTCTGCCACAGGGACCAGGCTACATCCAAATGAAGAGCCCCAATCAGCAGTTTGGGTTGAACACTCTCCTATTGGAGCAGGGTCAAGACTGGTTTGCATATGGCTGGGTCTAATGTGAGGTGTTCTGGTGGGCAAAAGAACAATGGGTTGGAATGCTACCCCAAGTGATTGCCAGTTGTTAGACTTATTGTAAGCGTCCTTGCATCACCCTTTATTTGTTTGATGTACACTCTAAGTGGCCAAGGGTGTGCCTAGACTTGTGTCCCATGCTCACTGTGCCAATGAAACCAAGCTACACCCAACTAAAGAGCCCAATCAGGGCGAAACCATCCTTGGGGTGCATGTGTCCTAGTGCAGAAAGCACCTCGTTTGGCAGTTTACGCTGAACTGATCCTATTGGAGCAGGGTCAAGACCCGATTGGCATATGATTGGGTTTAATCTGAGGTGGCATATTAGGCAAAAGAACGATGGGTTGGAATGCTACCTGAGAGATTGCCAGTGGTTAGACTTACTGCAAGCATCCTCCCTTCACCTTTAATGTGTTTGATAAAATTAAATTATACTAAAATAACAAAACTTCAATTAGGGAAACCAGAGTTTTGAATTTTTAAAGTTTAAATGTGAAAATAGTGTCAAAAAGCATTAAGCACTAATGACAGTCATCTGGTTGTGCTTGACAGTACCTACGTGCAAGTTAAAGGTGACTGCGGTGGAGCGTATCAAGCACAGGGTGAGGTTGAAGACCATGCTCTGGACCCACTGGTCACAGCTGGATACCTTGCTGGAGGTTGTGTCAGTGCCCAGTCACTACTAGCCAAACCCAGAGATTTCCCCCATTCAGAAGAGAGTGCAAGGGTATTGGAACAATGCAAGACCTTTACAACAATGTCTAGTGCTAGCTGAGCACAGCTATAGACCCTGTTATTCAAGTGCTGCAGGCAAGAGAAAATGGCAAAGGGTATAACTGACTCGCAGACATAATGGGCAATATCAGGAAAGGGTTGAGATAATGATTTTATTATCATGTGTCACTGGACAGAGGCATAAGCCATAGACAGCAGTGGTGAAGGCAGGATGTGTATGCACAAGGAAGTGCCAAAGCCATTGAATGCGAGGGATACTTGCCCTTGTGCCCAATGCTCTCTAAGAATGGATGCACCTCATGCTCAGCAGGCATAGTAGGTAGGCTGTAATAATATGCCACCGGGTCAGCAATAAAGATTGAAGTTGTTTATTTAAGATCCAAATACAATTAGACCCCATCCACAGGACCACACAATAAAGCAGCTGCTGGGCTCGCAGTCCTCAGTCCAGTCTGCCTCAACCGCCCCAATCTCCTAGGTTACAGAATCACTCGATGAAGTAATTCTACAACCTAGGATACCACATCACCTCCTTACTTATACAAACAAACAAAAGACACACACAAATATATATATATATATATATATATATATATATATATATATATATATATATATATATATATATATATATATATATATATATATATATATATATATATATATATATATATATATATATATAATTGTAGGCATTATAGTGAATGACTTCACCTTAACCAACAACAAACATAACATCTTAATACATCATATTAAACATACTCTTTAAAACGAATAGGTTTACTCATTACACGTTTGGGCCTGATCTGCACTCCATCAGATCCACACTTCTTAATTTTCAAAAATCAAACCAGCAACTGGTTTGATTTTTGAACATGAAGTAATAGCTTCAGGCTTATAAGGACACTTAGAAATTCTGTTTAAATTCCAAATCCTATTGTCATCAGTCTTGACTGCATTTTTAAACAATCTCTTAACTTGACAAGGCATGTTAAATTTTGAATGCTTTACTCCTTTTCGTGGAGATTTGATTCTTACCCAATCTCCTATTGCAATCTTAGACTCTTTAACTGCCTTTCTCACATCATATGCTATCTTTGATTTCAACTTTTTAGCTTCCTCTTTAGCTTCCCAACCCAGAGGAACACAAACATCCTTATCAACTTTTAATCTTTTCTCGATGAGCCAACCAGGACTAACCTCACAACAAGGTACCCTTCCTTTACACAACCAGAAAGGAGAGACCCCTGTGCTAGAGTGAGGAGTCAACCTGTATTCCCTCACTTTCTTTCTTAATCCTTCCACCCAGTTAGATTCACAATTTATAGACAACTGAAGACTTTCTTTCAAAACCTTAATAAAGCGTTCAACAACACCATTAGACTCTGGATGATAAAGAGAAGCCTTTTTATGCCTAATCCCTCTCTCCTTCAGAAACTCCTCAACTTGCTTAGATGTAAACTGCACCCCATTGTCTGTAAGGAGAGTGGACGGAAACCCTTCTCTCTCAAACAACTCTTCTAAGAATGTTATCACGTCACCAGACTCAATTGAATTCACATCTTTTATTTCAGGCCAGCATGAGAACATGTCCAAACAAACAATCACATATTTGTCCACAGAACTGACTTTTACAGGTCCTAGAATATCCATTGAAATGTCAACCCACGGACCAATTGCCCTTTCTCTAACAACCATAGGTTGAGTTCTACACTTTAATACCTTGTCACTTGTCGCACAATCCAAACATTCTCTAACTTCCCTTTCAATCATTAAATCCATCGAAGGCCACCAGAAATTTTCTCTTACTCTCTCTTTAGTTTTAGAAATGCCCATATGACTGGAATGAACCCTTTTTATCAAGATTAACCTCAGATCTTCTAGAGGAACCAATTTACTCCCTCTCATGAGTAAATCATCAATAATAGAGAGTTCATTGCGAACTTCCCAAAAACTCATTAGGTCAGCCTCAACTTTATTTTTTACCACCCAACCTTCTACAACCATTTTCATGACTTTTTACAAACACACATCTTTTTCCAACGAAACTTTCCACTGTGTCTCTTTTATTACTCCTTCAGTAACAAAACACACCTTAAAGTCTTCTTCCACCTCCTCACCAGCAAAGCTTTCCTCTACCGGATCTATATCACACACTGAATCATCAACCAATCTTGAAAGACAATCTGCTTGTAGATTACTAGCACCTGGAATATAATTTATCTGAAAATCAAATTCTTGCAAGGCAATGACCCACCTACGTATGCAACCTGAAATCTGATCTACACCTTTTTTTGAAAATACCTCCTTGAGTGGCTTATGATCTGTTTTCATCTCAAAACTTCTCCCCCACAGAAATTTTCTAAGTTTCCTTACCGCCCAGAAAACTCCTAAAGCTTCCTTTTCGATGACCGAGTAACCCATTTCGGCACCACGCAAACCTCTAGAAATGAAAGCAATTGTTCTGTAAACGCCTTGTGATCTTTGCAACAATACACCCCTAAGCCTCTCGAACTGGCATCAGTCATTACAATCACATCATCACCCACATCAAAACTCCCAAGGTCAGACGCATTCTTCAAACTGGACTTGATATCTAAAAATTCTTTTTCGCAAACATTTGACCAATTAAATTCTGTGTTTTTTTTAACAAGCACCTTAAAGATAACGACCTTTGAGCAAACTTAGGAATACATTTGTTATAAAATTCAGCCATTCCTAGGAACTTAACCAACTCCTCTCTATTCCTTGGAGAAGGTAACTTCTCAATTGTGTCAACCAACATTTTCTTTGGCTGAATTCCTCTGTTTGTGACAAGATGTCCTAAGTACTCAATTTCTTGAACACCAAACTTGCATTTCGCTTTTTTTAAAGTAAATCTTGATTTCAATAAAATATCCCAAACTTGACCAAGTCTAGTGTTGTGTTCTAATTCACTCGAACCAAAGACTAAAATATCGTCTTGATAGACCTTCAATTCAACCATACCCTTTAATATTCTTTCCATTGCCCGCTGAAAAACTGAAGCAGCCGAAATAAGCCCAAAAGGCATCCTTAAAAATTTGAAAGTACCAAAGGGTGTGGTAAAAGTTGTCAATTCTTGAGAGTCTTTAGTAAGTCTGATTTGGTGGTATGCTGAACTAAGATCAAGGGAAGAAAAATATTTAGCGCCGTTAAGCATGCTCAGCATTTCACTGATATTGGGCAAGGGATAGTGATCAACTATCACTGCTTTATTTAGCTCTCTCAAGTCCATGCATAGACGAGCCTCCCCATTGGCCTTACGAGCCATGACTACTGGAGAGACCCATAAGGAAGCTTCCACTTCTTCAATTATCCCATTGGCAACAAGTTTGTCTAGCTCTATTTTCATACTATCTCTAACAGCCATGGGAACATTTCTTACTTTGGCAGCTTTAGGAATGACATTTTCTTTAAGTCTAACCTCATGAACATAGTTCTTTAGGCACCCAAGCTCACTCTTAAAAACTTCAGTAAATTTATCCAGTAACTTGTTACAATCAATCCCAACAGAATTAACATAGGGTCTGTCTTTCAAACAAACCATAGGTTCAGCATTAGGATCTAGAAAGACAAAAAGATCTCGTTGATGTGACCAGCTTATCAACGAGTCTCCTTTAATTGAAACATACATTTTTCCAGATATGATCCGGTCTTTGAATTCTATGGAACCCCCCAAAAAAACAGCTAGTTTTATAGGTTCACCACCATATCCTCTGGGTTTTATATCAGGTTTTAACAACTTTACACAATTCTTAAGCTCTTTTTCATAAAACGTAAATGGAATCAAAGTAATCTTTGCACCCGAGTCAAAAAGCATACAAACTTCTTTTTCATTAACTAATACTTTTTCAAGTGGACCATCAAGTTTCTCAACACAGTTTTCTAGAATTATGATTTCTTCAACCTCATCTTCATCGTTACATTCAACTTCCCTAACTTTGTTCTTGTTCAATGTATTCGCTGTGTTAGATCTACAACATTTAGAAGCATGACCTTTCCTCCCACAGACTTTGCACGTAGCTTTCCATCCGGGACACAATTTGTTATTTTCGAAATGACCTGTATCTCCACAGCGAAAACACTTCCATACGAAGTTTTTGTTTGCTGATTTGTTTTGGAAAGTATATTTTGTATTCGACGAAGTAGTTTTTTGAGATTTATCGTTGTCCTTGTCCTTCTCTACTACTTTTACACTTGCGTCGCTATCTTTATTTGTAGGTAGGGCATCTTTCTTTATTGTTTCTACACAAGCCTTTGAATGTTCAGATGTTTTGGCCACAGTTAAAACTTCATGTAACGATGGATCGTTCTTCTCCCACATGGATTCTTTAGCCTTTTCCAAATTACATCCTAGCATGAATTGATCTCTAAGACGTTCTTCGCAGGAAGCTCCAAAGTTGCACGTAGAAGCCAATTTACGAAGAATAGTAATGTATTGTACAACAGTCTCGCCTTCACGTTGCATCCTTCTTCCAAAGTGATATCTTTCCAAGACCATGCTTAATTTAGGCAAATAATGAAGATCAGCTTTTTTTATTGCAATTTCATACTCATTTAAGTCCGCAACAATATCTTCTGTTAATTCAGGTAAATGCTCATACACCTCTTGACCTTCAGACCCAAGACAATGTAACAAAAGAGATGTTTTTCTCTCCGCACTCAAGTTAGCACCACACACTTTAGCATAATGAGCGAACACCTTTTTCCATTTAGACCATTTCAATGGTGGATCACCCGGTGAATTTAAAAAAAATGAAGGCGTAGGAACATTTTGCATAGCCATGGTGACAACAAAATTTTAAAATTATGACTTTAATAAAGAGAAACTGAATAGTAACCTTTAAACTGGTATGCACGCAGCTTAAATGTGTGTGTCAAAGTTTGATACAGTGTGTGCTTTAACGCGGTGTTGTCTTTGGTTTTCAGGTGATTTTGAAGATTTAAAAGATGTAAGAGACACCTTGCTCTTTAGCTTACAGCATGTGCCAAATACCATATGGTGTGCGCGTCACCGCGCTGTTCTCTTTAAATTACCAGCGTTTCTCTTTGAATTACCGCGCTCTTTTGTTTACACTAGTTCACGCTTCACTTTATTTACCGTATGAAATGACACTTTAGAAAGATGGCCGCCAACGTGACTACGCAACATGAAGCGTCGCGTTTCAAGGACTACAACGAATCCATTGCGTCATCCAGCGACTCAGCCAGGCGCGAGGAAGGGAAGCGCGAGCCGGAGAGAAGCAGCCGTTGCGCGAGCCCAAAACGTGAGTTGATTTAAACCCAAATGAAACTTAAAAGGGACTCATATGAACAAATACTTGGTGTACTTGCTTGATGTACGTTTCAGCATTGGTTTCCTTGTGGAGGTCTGTAATTGAAGTTCAGCTGTTTGTAGAGACGTCGTTGAACTTCTTTTCTCCAATGACCGCGTGAGTTGAATCAAGTCGTCGCCAGTGTAATAATATGCCATCGGGTCAGCAGTAAAGATTGAAGTTGTTTATTTAAGATCCAAATACAATTAGACCCCATCCACAGGACCACACAATAAAGCAGCTGCTGGGCTCGCAGTCCTCAGTCCAGTCTGCCTCAACCGCCTCAATCTCCTAGGTTACAGAATCACTCGATGAAGTAATTCTACAACCTAGGATACCACATAGGCATATTAGGGACAGGACATATTGAGTAAGTGTTATAGGCAGGGGATAGAATACTTCATTATAAACTTGAGGAAAACAATAAAAATACATTGGGTGAAGTTATGTTATATTAAGCTACTGTGAGATACAGAATAACATTTTGAAGCAATTCTTTATTAAGGTTTGTTACACATGAGCAAAGCCACAGTACAACAAATTAGTCTGAACGTGTAGTCCTGTTCAGCCTCACAGTGTATTCCAAACCTGATTTCACTGCCTCCAGCAGCCATCTTTAGAAAGAGTAAATCATAATCATACGGGATCGGGTAATTGAAACAGACAGAGAAGGCAATAGGGTATGGACCAGTGCAGTCTCTATATTTCAATTCAACATAATTGAGTGGAAAAGTCAAGAAAACTTAGATAACCTTGTCATCCATAATAGCATCAGGCATGGCACATACAATATTAAGCATTCGCAAAACCCATAAGGGGATCAAAAATTGAGGAACAGACAGAAGTCCAGTAGGAGACAAGATGGGAGCAGAATCAGAGAATATGTGCCATGCCACAGTTCAGCACTTTGCCACTCTAGAAAGAACACTAAAGGACCAAGCCATCATAACGAGGTGAAGAAGTGCCAGTGGTCAGGGGCGGGCAGGGTTCCATTGCTATTCATGAAGAATATTGAAATAACAAAATTTTAATACGGTCTCTCTTAGGTCCATGGCATGTGTAAGTGAACAGAGGACCACAATTCTGCTCAATACTCACAGGATAGATTGTTCTACCATAGCAGTCTAAACGACCTTCTGAAGGCTTGGAATAGAGGGTAGAAACCAGCACCCTGCATAGGCATGAAATCACACTACTGTTGTGGCTCTAGACGTGCAGGTAAGTAAGAATTTGTGATGTAAGACATTTGGGGAGATCCCAGTACACATGTCCGGCAGTGAGTTAATAAGATCAAGAGAAAGGTTTATGAACAGATACTAGAGCAGGACCTGAACAACATCGAGGAAAGTAATAGCAGTAGAATTCTCAAACTAACTTAGTTAAAAAATGTAAATGTTAAAAGCATGTACAGTTGGAAAAATGATCAGGAGTTAGAAATCTTTGATGAAATAATGAAAGTTAATGCAAAGGAAACAATGGTGGCCAGAATCCAAAGCAGTTGTTGTTGTTTGCAACATATATAATAAATTGGAGTACCATGACTCCCACCTATTTTAGGTTGATGCAGCACATCTGCCAAGCTATAAATAACTCCCTAAATCATTGTTAAATTGTGGTTATAAAGGTGGCTAATTTGCCACATATATATTTCCTGTAATATGACTTTGGGAATGTTGCATTCTCTCTTCCTCCAATGAAGAAGCTCATTTTTAAAATTTCTTTTGTACACATTACACTATAATTTGAGGGTTGTGAGATGGCTAGTCAATGAGTCACAACTGTGATAGACTTGCAAATAAAGATTCTCTCTGTATAAACCTAGACCACAAATCAATAATACAATGGGCAGGTCATTTTTATTTTTTCATGGTTGCATGAGCTACTAAAACACCACTTGTGCTCCTGCCAAAATGTTTTGTATAGAGATCTTGACAGCCAAAATGCATTGGTTTTGCTGTTCTTGTGGATCTTGATATTTATATGTCTGTATTACATGTTTGGATGCTTTCCAGCACAGATGTGTTAAAATAAAACCCATATTTCAGTGGGTACTGTGGGATCTAGGTGTCATCATCTGCAAAACTTTACAATTGTCAGGTCACCGGGATTATGAGTAATGCAAAATTAAATTATGAATCAGTTTTATCTACAAGAAAAGGCAAATTATGTGGCATCATGTGGCACATTCTCTGGTAGTATTAGTTTGATCCATTTTGAGATAGAAAACACTTTTTTGTTAAAATCTGCAAATTATGCAGCACATTTTGTGGCAAGTACTGCACACTGATAATCATGTCATAGACACTGCAGCCACAGTCGCAATGTAGAGAGATGGGTACACATTATGGTGATCCTATTCTACATTGTGGCAGTAACTAAATTGTAAACTATGGCCATACTAAGCCAAAGATGAAAGCGTCGTAATGCAGAAGTTGTTTTTTGTGAGGCTAGACTAGTTACAGTTGTTAATAATCCACATGGAAAATGTAGTAAAGAACATCATAGAGGATCAATTACACTTTTTCTAGTGGAATAGAGGCCTCCACACTTAAGACAATACAAGAACAATGTAGACTAAGGAAACCTTTGAGCACGTTTGTTTACAACCCATTGGTAATGTTCATTAGTTTCAGGTTTTAATTAATGTATGCGTGCGTGAAACTAATCTTACAGTGAAGCTTGTAATAATTATTCACATAAAAGCCAAATTTTCCATGCTGCCTGGTATCAACAAATAACCAAATTGAAAAATGTAATACCAAAATGATGATTTAAACAATCACTCAGTGTGCTTTATTCACACAAGCCCTGTATTACTTTAGATTCTCTTCACATTTGTAATGGTCAAGGTACATGAATATCACTTTATTGGGAAGGGTATGTTCAAAGAGGACGTTGGTATAATTCCACAGATGAAATAAGCATGAAGAGCCGTTTAGTTGTTCTGAGCAATCATCTCTGACAGAAAATTTGCAACATTGTTGAGATATCTTCTGACAAACTAAAAAAAAAGCAGTGTTTCATGGTATTCTTACTCCTGGCCCTGCGGGTTGCACTCTCTGATGAATTTCTTTTTCTTTCAGTGGGTTATGTGCAATATTAGCTAATACCCACATCATTTGGGGGTGAGGGGCAGGGTGTGTATGTGTATTTTTTTAAGGGTTCCTGCTATACGCCTCAGAGTTATGACCCAGGAGGGTCGTATGGAAGATTTAGATGAGAGAAGGCCCCAGTGCTGGTCCATACACATCACCAAAAGAGAAGTGGGCTGAGACTTGAATGAATTCAAAACTACAGGTTCGTGTGAGTGGAAGAGGGGCAAAGGGTAGAAAAGAAATACACTAAGGGTTGGAGTTTTGTGTCCGAGTGTAAGATTGCACACGTCTCTCTTCTTCAAGGAGTGTAGAACAGTAGTGATTACGATAAGCAGGAGGGACAGCCAGGCTGTTGCTCCAACAGCTGTACCCTAGAAAAAACATAGGAAGTACTCTGAGACCATCCTCAAGCTCTGGAGCAGGAGGAGAGGCTGTTGGAGGTGCAGGCAATGCAGGCAAACAGGACAAAATATGATGGAAAGGCAGAGAAAATTAAACAAACGTACAGGGAACACAACTATTGTCAGCAAATTGAGCATACAGGAACAACACAAACAAACTGTTGCAAGGCAAACTGTTTTGATTCTACTGCCGTTTAAATTGTCCTCGATGAAATCCTTCTGTTCTGACTGGTCTTTTTACTCTGACTAACCCGGAAGGCCCTGGCCCTATATCCCATTCCCAGTCACCACTGTTGAGTCTTCCACGGTCTTTTGGTCATAGATCTCAATCATATCAGAACTATCCGTGTTGTGCTAATTTTTTGCTATGGTTTGAACTTTACTGAGTAATGAAACACAGGGTGCTATTACGATGCGGTCAGAAATGGTTCTGACTGTCAGTCGGAGCCTTCCCAACCGCATCGCAATATACCGGTCGGATTCCTTTCTGACTGCTTCATTATGATGGAGGCTGTGGGAAAGGAATTTAAATGGTCATTCCGACTGGCTTCTGACAGGCTCAGAGAGCCCATCAGCCAGTCAGAATGCAGCCAGTAATCCGGTGGTCTGCTGTTGCCTGGCTTGTGTCTGTACCTGTGTTGTCTGTCTTGTGTTTGTGCCCATTTTCTCTCTGTTGTCTGTCTTTTTTTGTTATTTGTGCCTCTGATAATTTTCCTGTTTTTATTCTTTCATTGTACCTGTGCCCTTGTTTGTGTCCTTCGTGCCCTTTCCTTACGCTGGTGCTCCTGTAGCCCATCCCCCCTGCTGGTTCCCGCTCCAGTAATTTAGTTACTGTTCATTAACACTTTAGAGTAGCAATATTACAGGTTCATCTATTACAATGTAAGCAACTCACAATGGCCATAGTTATATTAATATATTGCGGTATGCTAATTAAAGAAAAGGTAAGGAATCTAAGAAGTTACGATACTGAGCAATTGAGCTAAGGTGCAACAAAAAAATGCTGTACTGAAACATTAGAAACAAATGTTTTAGGAGCAAAAGTTCATAACAATTGTCTGTATGACCATGCTTTTTACTACTCTTCTTTTTTAGCTGCCACCTTATTATTTTAATTTTCTGATGTTGAGGTGACTCCCCATCATGTTGGGGCTTTCCAGAGAAATGGGCAAAACATTGTATTCAAAATCAGTGTGACAAACCATGCAGAGGATGTAGAGCAGGTCTAATCAATGCTGTAGGCCCCCAGGTGCAGATTACTGCGTGTGAACTATATGTATAAAGTTCACAGTTTGTAATTTACAAGTGGGATCCAGCGCAAAGCCGGAAAAAGAGAGAGCACATTTACAACTATCCTCCCTGCGTCGCAGACCCGACGTCACACCAGCTTATTCACACGCGCAATCATTGGTGGGGCCCATAACACCAACATTCATACGTCTCCTCTCATGAGTCTGCAAACAGGAGAGATGGATAACTAAGCGCTGGACATGTCGGGGAGTACCTTATTACCTATAGGGAGGAAAAGTTATTTACAGAATATACATTTGCATTACCACCTATAGGATCCTAACCTTAACATCAAGGCACTCCACCACTTGGTCGACGGACTAATTAGTTGGACTGGTTGATGGTGATCTAGAACCAGCTAAAAACACATTTAAGTTTCAGAAACCTATAGTCACTTGATCGACAAATCACAAACTCATAAATTCGGTTAATCAATTATTTGTTTATCTAAATTTTGTTTTGCAATTAATATTAACATTTGGTCAATCAAATTTTAGAATTCTAATCAATCAACACAAATCGTATGTCATTTATATTAACCTATTCTTGCTATCTGGATTTTTCTCAAATTTATTTGGCTTTGCATAACCAAATTTAGCCGTTAAATTGTCCAAATAAGCAGGCCAAAGCTCAAAGTCCGAAAATTCTTTGCTCAGCACGTTACAGTCCCAAAGATCTCCAAAGGACCAGAAATCGTGCAAGCATCTGTCATCGCCTGTGGGGTCAATAGAGGTTTGCGGTCATCGAGTAAGAAGGCAGCATCTAACCCCTCCCAATTCTACTACCCTTTTTATGATGAAATTCGGGATAACATGAAACATTCTTAGGCTAAGAAGATAGATGATTGGCTGATTTGATGAGTTTTGTAATATCATCCGATTTTACGTTAGTCCAGGTTCTCATGGATTTTGCTGGGTGACTTCATCTGTCCATGTTGCCCTTATGCAACATTGTATAGTTCGCTTGTATGTCCCAATTGTTCATTTAGACCAGATTTTACTGACTGAAGTTTGGCAGTCCTCCATGTTCCTATCCTTGACCAGGAACACTGTGCTCAGGCTGGAGTAGAGGTTGCCTGGAGGTCTACGGAGCCATCCGCGACTGAGCAGTAGACATCGCGCTCATGAGACGGTGGCCACTTCCGAACTCCATTTTGGACGCCATGTTTTGGTAGGCCCAAATGTCAACTTAAGCGAAACAAACACAAAAGAGTAATTAATACACAAAAATGAAGATTCTAATGTTAAACCCTCTCTAATCCCTTTATGTATTAGTATTTCCTAGCTTTTAGCAACACTTAAAGCAATAAAACTCACCCTTCGGTCCAGAACGAGAATGCAAACATCACAAAAGCGACATAAATCATGCGATATTCTATTACCACACGTACTACTATTAATATGTGTACCACAATTAATAATTAAGGTTACTCTGCCATGCAAATAGCAATAAGTCCCACGTGTAATTGGTGTTTACAAAAATTGCAAAAGGTTGATTAGTATAACACGGCACACCGTCAGTCAAATTATTATTATTAGTCGGTTAAATGATTAATATTTTCATGCAAAATAGAGGAGGTATACAAAATTTGGTTTTACCTGCTCCATCAATCCCCCCTTTGGTGATTTTTAATACCACAATACCCTCAAATTTTGATAAAATGTGTAATAGAAATGAATTCAGTTCTCTTAAGTTTTGTTAGATCACATAATTGTTTCCCCTGTCTCTTCTTCTCTTGTTTTCCTATACATATTGTCTTTCAACTTTTCTAATTCTAGCTCTTCCATTTCTCTTTCTTTTCTTTCTTTCCATTTGCTCTTTACAGTTTCTCTTTTTCTGTGTTTTTGTAATTTTCTTTTCTTGCTACATAAGCATCCTAGTCTCAGAATTAATGCTAAAAATATCACACACGTTACTGGAATTAAAACTTTGCCAATAATGGTACTACCTAATTTTAGTAGAAAGTCCTTAATAGTAGCAAACTTTTTCCCAATCTTTTCCCAAATAGCTTCAACCTCCAGTGGAACAATCTCCTCATGCAAATTAGTTATATTTTTAATGTATGTCTTCAAATCTTGACTTTCGTCAGGAATAGAAGTACAACAATGTTGAACTTTCAGCATTCCACAGACTCCACCCTCTTTTGCCAAAATTATGTCAAGGGCAAGTCGATTTTGCATCACCATCGCTCGCATGGCAACCATTTCTGTGTTTACCAATAAAAATCCTCCAGCAGTGCTTGTTGACAAGCGATCCACCACTGTTGATAATTTTCTAATTTTTTGTGCATTCAGAGATATTCCAATTGCTGGTATCAGTGCCACAATGTCACCTACAATTTCTGCCCAAGATTCTCTTCTCCTACATGTTAGTTGTCTACCTATCTCATGTGCACCATCTTTTCCTCTTCCCACATGAAATATCTTTGGGAAAACCAGGCCTAGATAACATGTGCCATACCAATGGTCCGGTAATCGATAATAAACTTTATTCCCGCAGATAAAATATAATCCAGGGAATACTGTATCATTTCATCCTTTAAATCCCCATCCATCCATGATTCTATAAGTATCATGGCAATCACTTGCACCTATGAAATAGTTATCATACACAGTTTGATTTCTTCTAATACACAATTTCCCTTTCTGAGGCCAATCTAAAGCCATTGCTGGACTAGTTTCTCCTTTCAAATGTTTTTCTCTTTCAACATCCCAAACTGTCTTTTCTTCTTTTCCCTCAGGTACCTTCTTTTGCATTTGTATTCTCCTCTCTTCTACCATATCTAAGAAAGTCTTTTCTTCTCTTTTCAGACTACAAGTAAGATTATTTTTGAATACCGATTCTAATATTAGTTCTCTAGTTTCTAAGAAAAATTCACCTAACACTTTACCAAGTTTTACTCTATTCAATTTATGGACTACAGGTACTTGTGAAAATATGTTGTCTACATCTGAAAAATAATATTCTAGTTTCCCTGTTTTGTAAAACAAACTAGCTAATACACTATCGTTATTCCATAATGTCACTGGAAGGTGATGGTACGTCACTCCCTCGGACACTGATGCAGGTAACTGCATGCATACGTAGCAATCCCTCACATCCATTGTTTTTACATATTCATATAGTAATTTTGAAAAAACATTGTTAGAACAATCAGTTATGGACCTATCTTTATGTAAATAATTTCTATCTATTTTGGTGAATAAATTTTCTGAATCTTTTCTACATCAGTCTTATTCTCACTACGACCTTCTATTGTCTCTAATGTAACTTTAAATGAAACCATTAAGGCTAACGCACTCCATAGAAGCATTAGTAATCATGTACAACAACAACACATTTTGCACCATCTTCGAAGGAACACACATTTAGATTTTCTATTTTCTGTGTTTGCCATTTCGGAAAATGATCAGTGTCTTTTGACTTAGCCTTGTCTACTTCACAACTAGGTTTCTCTAAACCCAAGTCTCTAAGCCCCTACTTGGTTCTTTTCAGTTATGTCTTTTATTCAGTAATTTTCAAGTTTCTCTACTGGAGCACTTTTGTCTCTTCAGTTTGGCATTTGATCGTCTTTCGCTCTTTTCTCACAATCTTGATTCAGAATTTCCTGAACATCCGTCTCTTCCCCGATGTCGGACAAGATAACTCTCAGGATTTCCGATTCTTCGTTGTCCTCAACCACTTCTGGAATAGTCACCACTGGATCTCCTTGGCTGTCTGCCTCTTCTTGTACTTCAGGAAGTGCCACATACGACCATTCTGGTGACTTATACTTCTGGTTGGGTTTTCTCGTTCGTTTGCTTTCCTCTAAGGGTGTCTGTTTCACGTCTTATGATGTCTCTTGGCTAGACACATCATTCACTTGTTCAGCTCTGGACACATTTGCTCGTGTCAATATGTATCTTAATCTCTTTATCTTGTTTGGCCAAACTTCATCCTTTGCTGGCCTTTTCAACTTATTTCCCCTTTCATTTCTCTCAGTTCTCCATGCTCTTTTCCTTAGGACTCGACCTTCCGGTATTTCTTCGTCACTGTCCTAAGATTCAGTTCCAACTTGACTTTTACTTTCGATAGGCTTTCTTTCCACCACTTCCTTCTTCTTATCTACTTCTGTCCCTCCTCTTGGTTCTTCCACACAATCTTCCTGCTGACTAACTGTCCCTTCTTCTACCTGAATGTATGGTTTCCCTACTCCTCCTAGGGTGTCTTCCGCAACAATCTTTCCCTCTCTCTCTGTATCTTGCACCTCACCATCTACTTTTGTTATTTCAGGTGGAATTTCTCTTATTTTCCCATGCGGAGCTTCTTTATCAAGACTCTCTTTGACAGTCTCATCACTATTTTCGTTTATGCTCTTATGTACTTGTACTGGTTCAGTGTCTGACTCTGAGCTAGTGTCAGAATTTTGTAATTTCCTTCTTAATGGTAGATTCTCTGGTGCTACCACTGAACTTGGTTCTGACTTACCCCTTTCAGGAGTTGGTCTTACCCTTGTCTCTTCTGTATCAGATTCAGAACTTGTATCAGATTCTTCAAAATATTCTTCTTCTCTGTTATCCACTGGATTTGGAATTCGCAAGGTATGACTAGCATGAATCCAATTCTTCACTCCTGCACATTTTACAGCTGTCGTTGTGGTCAGGATCACCTGACGTGGTTTACCCCACCTTGGGACCAGACAATTTCTTCTTCTATGCACTTTGATTCTTACCCAGTCACCTGGGCTCAGATCACGAGCTGGCTTCTTTTCAAGAGTGGTTGCATCCGATCCAACCTGATGAAACACAGAATGAACTGAATCAGCCAACCCCTTGCAATAATCCAAAACCAAAGCATCAGATATAGGCATAGCTTGTTGACAGGAATGAACACATGCCTCATTGCTCTCCCCATCACTATTTCATGAGGACTCAACCTGTATTCCTATCCGGAATAGATCTAATAGTCATGAGTACCAGAGGCAAGCCATCAGGCCATTTCAATCCTGGGGCCAAACACATTTTTCCCAATCTGTTTTTAATGGTGCCATTTACTTGTTCCACCACACTAGAAGCCTCTGGGCGATAGGCACAATGCAGTTTCTGTTGTACATTTAATGCTTCACAAATTAATTTCATGATTTCATTATGGAAATGTTTTCCTCTATCTGACTCGATCGTGACAGGAAAACCAAATCTGGGAAGGAACTCTCTCAATAGTAGCTTTGCTTCTGTAATTCCATCACTTCTTCTTGTTGGGTATGCTTCCACCCATCTAGAGAACAGACAAACTATCACTAGGACATACTTCAACCGATTGCAGGGGGGCATTTCAATGAAGTCAATCTGCATTCGTGTGAAAGGCCCTCCTTCTCGTCCTATCGTTCCTAGACTTACTACTGTTTTTCTTCCGGGATTGTATTGCTGACATATAAGGCATCTCTGACAAAGGCTTTCAGCTACAAGTCTGAAATTCGCATTATACCATGTCTGTTTGAAAAGTCTGATCATAGCATCTCTCCCTACATGTGCTTGTCCATGATACATTCTTGCCATGGTAGAAACCATGCTATCAGGCATGACTGGTCTTCCATCCCGATAAACCCACACATGATCTGTCTACCGTGGTGCACATCCTGTTTTTACCCACTGTCTTCTTTCCTCATCTCCTGCTTCTTCTTGTAACTGCCTTATTTCTTCCCATGTATTTACAGTGTTAGTAAACAGCAAGGTACATGAATTTGTTTCTTTTTCCCTTCCTCGATTCACAGAGTTCTGATTTCGTGCACAATACTGTGCCATATCATTGGCAAACTCGTTCCCCGCTGATATATAATCGGCAGACTTCGAGTGTGCAGCACATTTTACTACCGCCAATTGCTTAGGCAGCTGTATCGCCTCAAGCAACTTTCCAACCACTTCAGCATGTGTTATAGGAGTTCCACTCGATGTCAAAAACCCTCTTTGGGACCAAATTTGCCCAAATTCATGCACAACACCAAAGCCATACTAGCTATTGGTGATCACAGTCACTCTCAGATTCGTTCCCAACTTACATGCTTGTGTCAATGCAAAAAGTTCAGCAACCTGGGCTGATCTTACTCCTTTCAGACAAGATGCTTCCAGTACAGCTGCTACAATGCATACTGCATATGCTGCACTCAGATTTCCCTCGTCTGTTCTCAGGCATGATCCGTCCACAAACATCACATAATCACTTTCTGTCAAAGGTACATCTTTTATATCAGGACGTGGCTTGGTACAAAAATCAAGCACTTCCAAACAGTCATGATCCACATCATCTCTGACTTCCACATTCACAGCATCAGGTAACAGTGTTGAAGGGTTCACATTCAGACATCTCACCAGGTTCACATTTGTTGCACCTAATATGACTTTCTCATATTTAGTTAGACGACTGTGTGTCATAAACTGGGTGCGGCTCCTAGTTAAAAGGATCTCCACATTGTGAGGTACAAACACTCTCACAGGATATCCCATCACAATTCCTTCGCTCTGTTCCAGACTCTTACATGTTGCTGCTACAGCTTTCAGACAACCAGGCAATGCTACTGCTACAGGGTCTAACATAGCTGAAAAATATGCAATTCGTCTTCTCAGTTTTCCATGCTTCTGTATTAGTACAGAAAGTGCACATCCATTCCTTTCGCTGCAATAGAGTTCAAATTCTTTCTCATAGTCAGGCATGCCAAGAGCTGGGGCTTCACACAAACCATCTCTCAATTGTTTAAAAGCCTTCAACTCTTCTTTATTTAATTCAATGGGGTCTTTTACATCACTCTTTGTTAAGCGCACTAAAGGTTTTGCAATCAATGAGAAATTACTAATTCACTGGCGGCAATATCCAACCATTCCAAGAAACATCCTCACTTCTCTCTGAGTCATTGGTGCTCTCATTCCTTTTATTATTCTGATTCTTTCTGCAGTCACTTTTCTTAGCCCTTTTTCAATTTTATGGCCTAAATATTGTACTTCTTTCTGACACAATTGTAATTTTGATGGGGATACTTCAAGTCCTCCATCTGCCAAATGATTCAGCAATGCAACAGTATCCACTACACAAGCTTCTCGAGTTCTCGATGCCACAAGCAGGTCATCGATATGTTGGACTAGTACTGAACTTTCTGGCATTTTTAAATCTTCTAGAGACTTTTTCAGGATCTGATTAAATATCGAGGGACTCTCTGTATACCCCTGTGGGATTCGGCACCATGCCAAGGTACGTTCGCCAAACCGGAACGCAAAAATCTGTTGGCTGTCAGGGTGCAAAGGAACGGAAAAAAAAGTATGACACAAATCAATCACTGTGTGCCATTCTGCATCATGAGGAATCTGATATAAAATCACAGAAGGATTTGGTACAATGGGACAACATGATACAACGATTTTATTTACGTTTCTCAGGTCTTGTCTTGTACTATCCTGAAAGTTCCGCTTTTTAAGTCCCATAATTGGTGAATTACATGGACTGCTCATTAATTCCCTCAAAATACCTTGTTCAAGCATCCTGTCTATTATAAGAGTACCTCCTGCAATTATCTCGGGTGTGAATTTATATTGTGGAATATTTGGATAACTTACTCCTTCCTTTACAGAAATCTTTACTGGATCTACATTTTTCATTAATCCCACATCTTCTCCTGTGAAACCCATACCTCTGTTTTCTTCAATTCTTGAGGCAATCCCTCAGGATCAAATACAGCAAATGCCTCAGTAATTTCAGGTTCCATATTAGCTATAGTCAATTTGTACAGTACATCCTCATCAGGAGTCTCAAATGCTATTCCATCAGGAGTACAGAAAAATGTGCAGTTCATTTTGCACAGTAAATCTCTCTCTAACAAATTTACAGGACTTGAATTGCACACGACAAAACGGTGCATTTCAGAAAATTTCCCTATTTTAACTTTAACTGGTTCAATAAGATACGTTTTTATCTGTCTGTTGGACACTCCAACTACTTGAATTGTTTCATCCGAGAGAGAAAGATTTTTGACAACAGTTGAACGAGTAGCACCAGTATCTACTAGGAAAGTAATGTTTTCGTCATTTATCTTTCCATCCACGAAAGGGCCAGTCTGGTCTACTTCTAGAGTTGCGCCAAGTACGCACTCTTCTTCCTCCCCTCGGCATCGTCAATAGATTTCTTCTGATTCACTCTCATCGCGTTGTAGCCAATACTGCAAAACAGCACTAGCGCGCGGCAGCTTAGTTACCTGTTCTTCATTCTAGAATCCTATCTCATTACTGTATTTCTGAGGATTTACACTTTGTGGAAAAGGCGGTTTTGGCACCTAACACTGTTGGGCAACAACCTGCTGCTGTCGCTGCGGTTGACAACTCACCTCATTCTGCACCTGTGGATTCAATGATGCATTATCGCCATTAGTACTTGGAGGAAATTTACACTCTGTTCTCCAATGCCCTATTCTTCCGCAATTATGACATGGCTACTTCTTTTTGGCTTCTTCTATACTAATCTGTCCTTTCCCTTTCCCAATATCAGGTCTTTCTTTCATATTTGTACCATTTGCTTGTCCAATCAGTTGGGCTTCCTGCCTTTCTGCCACTTTTACTTGAGCCCACATGGCTTTTTCTTTTAATTTACGCTGCCTGGCTTCGATCTCATCACTAAAATATTTTGCATGTCTCAGTACTTCATCTATCTATTTATTTTTCCAGTCTACTGTATGCTGCTTAATCATTTCACTTACTTCAGGATGAAACCCATACAAAAATCGATATACAAAATGACTCAAATCTTTTTCACTCAAATTTTCATCACCACTGTATTGTCTAAAAGCTAACAATAATCTCTCATAGTAGGCATGTACAGACTCTTTTACTTCTTGGTGAGTTCTATCTATTTTTACCCAATCAGTTTCTTTTGGGGGCATTTTATTTTTCAGAAAAGTGACTACCTGTTCATATTTTCTCATTACTTCTGGATCAGGAGCACCTGTTTTTGGATACTCTAGGGTATTCTTGAGTAGGCCATCCTATTGTAATTTTACATTCTGCCCATAGATCTGCTGGCACAATTATATCAAATAAACTATTCAAATCAATCCATAATACTTTTGATAATTTTACAAACCTGTCTACCTGCCTGTACCACTCAACCGGCTTCTCGTGCAAGTGAGAAAAGCCATTGGTGAATGATAAAATGTCTTGTCTAGTCCAGGGGACATTCACATAGCCTCCCCCTTGAATCTCCCTCATGGGACATTCAGTTACCACCTTTTCTTTTTCCCTTACTGGGAAAGCTGCAAATGTTTTGTCTGTTGTATCGTCTCGTTTCCGAAACCACCTACTTTTCCATTTGTCTACATCGCCACATTTTCTCAACAAAACAATTAAATCTTTAAATTTAGTTATTCTTCCTGCCGTATTCAAATTCTCAATGTTTTTCTCTGCAAAATCTACTCTGTATGGCTTTTGCAATGATTTTATTTTTTCAAATTCGATACCCATCTCACTTGCCACTTCTTCCAGTCTTTCATGCAAATTTCTTGCACTCCAGGTTATACTTTTACATAGAAACAATAACTCTTCATCCTGATATACTTTTAATTTTTCCGTGGGGATAGTCCCTACTATTAATTCTTCCAAGACAATTTTTAACTTTGCCACATCTGAAGGTTGGGGTTCTGCATCTTTTCGCTGTAAACTCCTCAGCCATTCACTTAGTTCTTCTGAAGTAGGACCTACGGGATTTGGTTTATTTCTTGTTTGTTCTAAACTTTTTGGTGTCCCTGGTACTGATTCTGTCGTCATTATTGCCTTATTCACTAGGCTCTGATTCACTGTTAGATTTTTCAGTGTACTTTACCCAGAAGTTCCTGTCACAGGTCTCCATGGATTCTCTCCTGAGTCTCTTTTTTCTGATTCAGCTTGCTTATTACTGTTATAAGGAATTGTTAGACAATGTTCACTATCCTTTTGTTTATCAAAAATAGGCATTATTGGTTCTATCGTTAGAGGAACAGTTACAGCTTCCATATTTTTAGTCAATTCTCTAATCTTTTCAGTTAATTCTAAAGTGGTTCTGGCTAATTCCTCTGAATTTTCATTTGTCATTTTACCAGGTTGTATATTCTCTCATTCTCTAAAAGGATTATTCCTCCCTACATCAGGTGGCATTGACTCAAATTTTATATTTTGCGTGGTCTCTTTTATTGGGGCACTTGGTGTCAATAACGTGGAATTGGGTTGATATGGGGGTGGATTTTTATAAAACATGTCCTCCAATACATCATCCTCCGACTCATGCACACCATACTTGTAACCTTCTGATCCGGTATTATTTTTCTTTTCGGCGCATTTTCTACTACTGGTTTCTTCAACATTTCTCATAGGGAACATCCCATCAGTCATATTTGCACTTCGCCATCTCCTCATTCTGTCATCATGATTTTCCTGTCCACAGGGTTTACCAAACATGTATTTATACCTTCCGCCACTCCGCTGTCGTTCCCTTTCATACATCTCATCTTCCTATTCTGTCAATGCTTCAAACTAAGTAGCTCTAGGTCTCGGTGCTAATCTCATCATCCTTTCTCTTAAATTCCTCAATACTGCTAGATTGAATGAACCATGCTCTGGAAATGCTAGAACTCCATCATCTTTTGTATACTTTGCCCAATTGTCTAGCCAAATACATGTATGATATCCATATTTAGCAACCATAAAGGATGCGGGTGATTTCGGCGGAGGAAGCAACTGTCCCTCTCTAGTCACAATCGGTTTGTCCTTTTTGAACAAGCTCTCAATTTTTCCAAACCAGGACTTTTTCTCTTTCTCTGGTGGATCGTAATACATCATTTTTTTTTCTTAATGTCGCTAAGACTTCTCTACGACTATTCTGTTGTCTTATCCAATCGTAGCGCGACTAACGCACCAATCCGGAGTGTCTTCTTTACTTTTGCAATTTTCCAATCCCAGCGCAACTCACACTAATGCACCAATCCGGAGCGTCTTCGTCACCCTGTCACTTCTCCACTCCTAGCGCGGCGTACACTAACGCACCAATCAGAAGCGTTTATGTCTCTTACTGACTGGTCAATCTCAGCGCGGTCTTTTCTGACGTCAGCTTTTCTCGCTACTCCTGCTTCTGCTGACCCCTCCTTTACAAAACATTTTCGGCAAACTTTACTTACGTTCTCTTTTACTCAAATCTTGTTAGTAACGACATCAAAACGTCACCATTATCTGTTTTGCTAACCAAAGAAATAGTATTGACCTTTTTCACAAGAATTTCGTCTTTCCCGAGAACAGCACTTACCTCTGCCCTACTACGGAGTTATTACCTTCGCCTATAAAGTAGCACTTCCCTCTACCTTTCCCTTCTATCAAGCATTAACTAACCGTTTCTCTGGAGATAAGACACCTGTTGGAGATGCACTGCTCCTGAGAATTAAGACCAGAGTTTCACAATTAAGTCGAATGCTATTTCATTTACACACATTCATACGGAAAAATGTAGTT
Organism: Triturus cristatus; assembly: GCF_964204655.1. Taxonomy (NCBI): domain Eukaryota; kingdom Metazoa; phylum Chordata; class Amphibia; order Caudata; family Salamandridae; genus Triturus; species Triturus cristatus. The sequence continues at coordinate 596,155,335 of NC_140583.1, forward strand.
CATTCACACAGAATTCTGTCTTTCCCGAGAGCAGCGCTTACCTCTGCCCTACTAAAGAATTATTTCATTCGTTAATAAAGTAACATCTACTTTACCCTTCTAGCAAGCTTAGGGAACACCTATTACCTTTCCAGTGATAAGCGTAATCAGAGTTCACGTGGACTCTTTTACCTAAAACCAAAATTTCACAGGTGGCCTTTGCTACCCATACAACTCTTTCACACAGAAATGTCTCTAACGGTAACACAAGGCGATGTCACCAAATCGAACCCAGACAATGCGTCGTGCAACTTCAATCGTCACACGTTTTCTAGGGGTGGGCGGAATTTGCGAAATTCACTTTCGCTAATTATCGCGAAAATCTTAAAAATCTCCGCAAACACGCGAAAATATTGCGAAGATGCGGAAGTTTTATTCCCGCCCGTTCGCTGTATTTTCTGCGTGGTCGCGGCTCGCCAACTTACCCATGCGGTTGCTCGCGGGCGCGGCCATCTTGTTTTCACTTGTCTCGCGGTGCATGATCGCGAGAAGAAAGACGTGATCGCGCGACGAATGACGTTACTGCGGGCGCGAACTGTCGCGAGACAGCGCAAATGGATACCAACAATCCAACATCTCGTGGAGAACGCGACCGGAACGGGAAAACTTGTCGGTGAACACGGGGATTCAGGTAAGGCAATCGCGCGCACGCGAGAATGTATTATTTTACAGCGCGAGCAAGCAAAAAATTTCCGGTAAAATGCGGATTGTGGAAATTTTGACATTTTCACGCTCTCCGCGGAATGCGAAAATGTCAAATTATCGCAATTTCCGCGAGCGGAACTGAATTTTAGCCCAGGCCTAACGTTTTTCCCGTGTACCTACAGGCCAACAAACAATTCACCCTGTGACTTCACTTGCCACAGGCTATCCGACTTCCTACATCCCAGAAGTCTTCAAAAACAACATAAAACGCAACGCGACTCAACATAGAATGTTAGTACATAAATCAATACTCATCCAAACATCTGCCATCGATAATCAATAATCAAAATTGGAAATCAATAAGCGATGATCACCAAACTAGCCAATAATAACCATCATTCTGCTACCAGAAAAACTGATCCAGCGCAAAGCCGGACAAAGAGAGAGCAAATTTGCAACTATCCTCCCAGCGTCGCAGACCCGACGTCACACCAGCTCATTCACACGCGCAATCATTGGTGGGGCCCATAACATCAACACTCATACGTCTCCTCTCACGAGTCTGCACACAGGAGAGATGGATAACTAAGCGCTGGACATGTGGGGGAGTACCTTATTACCTATAGGGAGGAAAAGTTATTTACAGAATATACATTTGCATTGCCACCTATAGGATCCTTACCTTAACATTAAGACACTCCACCACTTGGTCGAGGGACCAATTAGTTGGACTGGTTGATGGTGATCTAGAACCAGCTAAAAACACATTTAAGTTTCAGAAACCTATAGTCACTTGATCGACAAACCACAAACTCATAAATTCGGTTAATCAATTATTTGTTTATCTAAATTTTGTTTTGCAATTAATATTAACATTTGGTCAATCAAATTTTAGAATTTTAATCAATCAACACAAAACGCATGTCATTTATATTGACCTATTCTTGCTATCTGGATTTTTCTCTAATTCATTTGGCTCTGCATAACCAAATTTAGCCGTTAAATTGTCCAAATAAGCAGGTCAAAGCTCAAAGTCCGAAAGTTCTTTGCTCAGCACGTTACAGTCCTAAAGATCTCCAAAGGACCAGAAATCGTGCAAGCATCTGTCATTGTCTGTGGGGTCAATAGAGGTTTGCGGTCATCGAGTAAGAAGGCAGCATCTAACCCCTCTCTATTCTACTACCCTTGTTATAATGAAATTCGGGATAACATGAAACATTCTTAGGCTGAGAAGACAGATGATTGGCTGATTTGATGAGTTTTGTAATGTCATCCGATTTTACGTTAGTCCAGGTTCTCATGGATTTTGCTGGTTCACTTCCTCTGTCCATGCTGCCCTTATGCAACATTGTATAGTTCGCTTGTATGTCCCAATTGTTCATTTAGACCAGTTTTTACTGGCTGACGTTTGGCAGTCCTCCATGTTCCTATCCTTGACCAGGAATACTGTGCTCAGGCTGCAGAGGTTGCCTGGAGGTCTACGGAGCCATCCGCGTCTGCGCAGTAGACATCGCGCTCATTTTGGACGCCATGTTTTGGTAGGCCCAATTGTCAACTTAAGCGAAACAAACACAAATGAGTAATTAATACACGGAAATGAAGATTCTAATGTTAAACCCTCACTAATAAAACTCACCCTTCGGTCCAGAACGAGAATGCAAACATCACAAAAGCGACATACATCATGCGATATTCTATTACCACACATACTACTATTAATATGCGTACCACAATTCATAATTAAGGTTACTCTGCCATGCAAATAGCAATAAGTCCCACGTGTAATTGGTGTTTACAAAAATTGCAAAAGGTTGATTAGTATAACACGGCACACCGTCAGTCAAATTATTATTATTAGTCGGTTAAATGATTAATATTTTCATGCAAAATAGAGGAGGTATACAAAATTTTGTTTTACCTGCTCCATCACAAGTGAAGTAACTATAAAACACCCCTCAGATCTCGAGCTCGCTAGCATTCTTTTCATCAGAATTTCACTTTCAACACAGCACCACACGTTCTCACTAAATTCCTTGGAATATACCACACTTCACGGTAGTCATTTAGATTTCTTTTACATATTTAAAAAGGGGGGAAATTTGCAAGTACCCTGGCTGGGTCCATAATGCCCTTCAAGGAATCTCTCTAAAACAAGTTTCATTGGTTACTTCAAAGGCAAGCCTAATAAGATTTAAGAGGGATTCTTCCCAATGAAGCTTTAGCCTCTCGCTTCAATCACAAAGGAACCAAACGGGTGTCAGGAAACAAACTGAGCAGAGTTGGAAGTTTTCTCATTAATTACCCAATTGTTAGGGGACTAAATAGTTCGGTTCCGACTGCCAACAAACAATTTTATATCATTTTACGGCATTACTATATAATATAACAACTAGGTGGAGTTACAGGTTTGATGAATGGCTAATGCCCAAGGAGTCAAAAAGAGCTGAATCTATTTAATTTATGAGCATTAATATGAAATTAGGCTTCTCATCAGAGAAAGTTTCCATTGGTCCTAATTTGAGGTACTGAGTCATTGATAAGTACGCCTTTGTTGATGTGATGACGTTTAAAACTGTGCAAGATTTTATATATGGAAATTTCAGTCATGCAAGGCATCACCTGCAAATAACAGAATTTGCAACAACTCAGACTTAATTCTTATTGTGTGCAGAACCAGTTCAGAGAGGTGGGCCTCCTGATCATTCAAAAAACCATCTTGAACAATGTTTGAGCTAGTACATAAACTTCCATCGATAACTCCTTTATTAGCTTGCCAGTATTTGGCCAAAGTGTCATTATGTTGTTGATGTTGCAACAAGATTACAAGTGCTGATGTAAAGGCGGCATGGCTTAATGTCCGACATAGTTGCTATTTCTCGACTCATGGATATATATGCCACAAAAGGGCAGGTCTCTTCAACCCTAGATACAGCCCAAGGGTAGTCTAAAACATTAGTCAGTGGTGCCTTTTCTCTGTATAAAGCCTTCTAGGGCATCAGTGATGATCCTCCTATCCTCAAGGCAAACTGAGACACATATTAGACGGATTTTACAAAATGTTGCCTGTTCGGTCTACAACAGATGTGCTTTTGTTCTCCCTTTTACCTACCAGACAGCGCAACTGTATGGTTTGCTAAAGAAATCTTAGGGTCATTCAGAACACTTCCCTGGTAATGCATTTTGCCCGTTGCTTACCATTGGCTTTGTGGTTTGTAACTCACATTTTCTGGCTTTATATTTGCTTGCTTTCCATGTTTTAGGCTGTCCAGCGTGAGTTCATCCCTCCCAAGGAGCACGGCCTTTTCACAGTCCCTCTCCTTGTGTTCATCCACAAGTGCTCCTTTCTGTAAAAAGGGCTGCAAATCTTGTTCTTGTCACATTTGCTGTGCATTCAAAGACAGAGGTTAAATGTCAGGCTCTGTCTTCCGAAAGAGCTTGGTGTTTACTTTTCTTTCTCTGACTTGGAAGTGAGAGGATTTATGTGATAATCATGCTGAATACTGGGGCGCAGGAACTGTTTTTTTTGTAGCGCACTACAACATTTAAATAAACTGTGCAAGTACTTTAAAATATATCAGAAATAGGAAAGAACAAATGAAGCACATAATAGTTTGTGCACTGTATAGTTTTATTAGTAAAACTGTATGTCTGTGTAACTGTAACAGTCATTTCAATTGAAAATGTGTTGTCTGTAATAGCTGTTTGCTACCACACAATGCATACTCAATTCTACTCTGCATCACTGCACTGTATGCCACTCTACTCTGCACCACTCCACTCTACCCCTTTTTACTCAATGTTTCTCTACTCTACTCAGCACCACTCTACTCTATGCCAATGCACTCTATGCCACTCTTTTTTACACCACTGCACCCTTTGCCACGGCACTCTACATCACTCCAGTCTAGGCCACTCCTCTCTACTCTCCACAACTCCACCTTACGTCACTCTACTCTGCACCATTCTGCACCATTACTTTCTAAGCCACTACAGTCTATACCAATGCACTTTACTCTGCACCACTCAACTCTACGCACCTGGACTCTGCGCAAATCCACTGTATGCCACTCTAATCAACACTATGCCACTGCACTCTACACAGCTTTACTCTATCCCATTACACTCTGCGCCACTGCATTCAACCCTGCACCACTCCACTCTACCCACTTCACTCTACTCTGAAACAATCTACTGTACGCCGCTGCACTCTGTGCCACTATAATCTTCGCCACTCTACTCCACTCTGCACCACCCTACTCTATGCCACTGATCTCTACACCACTCTACTCTATGACACTGTGCTCTTCACAAATGCACTCTATGCTGCTCTACATCACTGCACTCTATGACACTCTACTCTGTAATACCGCACTCCATACCAATGCACTCTAGGCCACTCTGCTCTGCATTACTTCACTCTACACCACTGCACTCTGCATCACGCCACTCTATACCACTGTGCTCTACAAAGCTGCATTGTATGCCGTTGAATTGTCTGCCTTTGAGTTCTTTGCCACTGCACTATATGCTACTGCCCTCTATTCCACATATTCTCCAACACTCTACACCAGTGCACTGGTCCACTCTACTCTACGCCACCCCACTGTACGCCACTCCAAAACACAACACTATGCCATTCCACTCCGACACTTTTAGCCATTCCACTCTAAGACACTCCACACCACTCTCCTCTACGCCACTGCACTTCTGTGCATACATCCAGCTTTAATGTAAGGATCACTGGTTCATGGCCACACTCAAGTCTTGGGAGGACAAGTAAATCATTCAATAAATACCAGGCTTGATTATTCTTGGCAGAGATGCCTGTAATGTTTTTCCTGAATCAAGATCTATAGGTGTAATTTGCTAAGGAAGAAGGCAGGGTTCTGCCATGTAATATCCCCCCCTGTAGCAATATACGGAGTGAACCCAATAACCCTAAGAACTAGGGTAATAACACTATATTAGAAAACTAATATTCACTTTGGAAAAACTGGAGAAGCATCCAAGGTAAGCCAAAAGATTATGGTATGCCAAAAAATATCTGTGTACAAAAATCAAGTCCCCTTCCTCTGCCCGGCGGGCTCCCCAGCAGCTGGACCGGGTCCTCCCTAAACCCCAAAGGCGCCGGACGAGGTCCCGCAGAAAGACAGACTGCCGTGGGGAGATGCCTCGCTCTCTGGGTGCGCCATCCCGCACCCCCTGTCCCGAGCCTCGTTCCGGGGTTCTCTCACTCCTAGCCCGACCTCCTCACTGAATGACCTGAGTGCCCATCTGGGTCCCTCCACCAGTCTGCGCCAGGCCCATTCCAACTCAGACCTGTCTAGGAGCCCGTTGCTCCACGGAACCGGAGTCTTGGAGGTCACCTGAATGATGACACATTACAAGTGCACTTTTCCACGCTTTCTGAGGCACCCCAGGGGTGACGGTCTGTGAACTTCCCAGGGACGGGCCGTTCATATCTCCTTGATTCCGACGACTCCAGGAATTATTCGCTCCTTCACTCCATGGACTCAACATACATTCTTTGTTGCTTATGGACCTAATGTATAGCTGTAGCTGTTCACGATTTGCTTATCCGAACTCATGGAGAGGGGTCCATCTCTGCCATAGGCATGTTCCGCTAACCGTTTTAGCTTAGCAACCAGTCTCTTGGTGTGTAACTTGTTTTTCCTTTGCAGGGCGACAGATGCTTCACGTTCAGAAGTGTAGGGTGGGGGGAAATGGGGGGCAAAAGGAGGGAGGGAGACCGTTGTCTCCAGTTTGTTTGTTGTTTTTAGCCGCCTACGGGCCGCTGTTCTCTGTTCCTTTTGGTAGCTCCACACACATACACGCTGCCCGCGACGACACACGGCTCACCCTGGAGTGCACCTCCTGCCCCGAGGTCCCAGCCAGGGGGACTTGTCCACATTGGGACAAGACGCTGCCTGCGCTTGCAACTCCTTCTTTTTATACCACTCCCAAAGATGGCATCTACCTTATCTAGGGCTCTCCACGTAGTCTCGTGGACCGCATAAAACGCACCACGTTCCTTCGAAGCGCCCACCGATATGCACCGGATTTCCTTGCCCGGTATGGGTTTGACAGGGTCTGGCACTCTGGGTTCACGAGGAGCTCCCGAGGGGTGGCCATTCTACTCCGGAAAGGGCTGCCCTTTACCTTGACACATGCCGACACGGACGTGCATGGCCGCTACGTGGCCCTGATGGGTAGGATAGAGGGCCATCCCATTAATCTCCTATGCACATATATCCCTCCCGCCATCATGATCCCGGTCCTCCGCTGCCTCACACTGGTGCTTTCCTCCTTTCCACAAGGCCTGACGGTGATAGGAGGTGACTTTAACGCCGTTTTACAACCCTCCTGTGACACAACGGGTACCCCATCGGCGGCCCGCCTTGCCTCTGCAAAACGATTATCTGACTGGTCCTTGGCACTGGGTCTCTGTGATGCCTGGAGGGTGTGGAACCCCCGCCAGGTCCTATTTACCCACACGTCGGCGGCTCACCATACCCACTCTCGTATCAACTTGTTTCTGCTGTCATCCGTGGACTGTCAATTGATGTCCAGGTCCACAATCTTACCCAGGGGTGTCTCAGACCACTCACCCGTCTCCCTTCGTCTCGGCAGCCCCCCCGGTGTTGCTCGGACGGTATGGCGGTTGAATGCTTGGTTTCTGCAGGATTCCAAATTCGTTGAGTCCCTTGGGCAGGAACTACAGCAATTTCCTTCCACGAATGCGGGCTCGGTCTCCTCGTTGGGCACGCTGTGGGAGGCCAGCAAGGCTGTGATGCACGGGGTGGCTAGGGGCTTGGTCCACGCGAAACGCCTGGAACAAACTGCCCGGCTTACACAGCTAGAAGCACAGGCGGCGCAGTTGGAGGAGGCCCAGGCTACCACCGACAGTGAAGACTACGCCCATCAGCTGACCCTGATCCATGAGGAAATTCTGCGGATCTCGATGGAGTCTGCTAAAATGCTCTGGCGCTCTTCTGTCATGCGGGTGTATGGTTGGGGTGACAAAAACGGTAAACTTCTCCACAATCTGGTGTCCTATCCTAGAGCCAATCGCATTATTCCCGAGATTCGGGATGGAACCGGAACTCACCACACCACATCCCAAGACATTGCCCTGACGTTCGCGGGCTACTATGCAACCCCTTACGCAGCCCTCCCCAGTCCTCACTGGCGGCTCTGCTGACCGAGGCCGGGACTCAATTGCTCCGCCTCTCCCAGATAGATTCTGAGGCTCTGGACCGGCCATTTACCCCGGATGAGATACATGGGACTATCTCACTGTTGCGCTCCGGCAAAATGCCCGGGCCCGACGGTTACCCCCAAGAGTATTACGCGGCCTACCGAGACACATTGGTTCTGCACCTACAAGACCTGTTCAAGCAGGTAGTTGAAGTGGGGGCCTTCCCACCAGAGACGGATGTGGCCACCATAGTAGTCCTCCCGAAGACGCAGCCGCCCTCCCTCGAGTGTAAGGACTACCGTCCCATCTCCCTTATTAATACCGAAATTAAACTCTTTGCCACCGTGGTGGCCCAACGGCTCCGTCCCCACCTACAAGACCTCGTGCATGCCGATCAATGCGGCTTCATGCCCGCCCGGGGAACCCGACATTGTATACGCTGGCTTCACCTCGCCCTTGCGCATCGTCATCTGTTCACCCCGTATCTCGCATTGCTTTTCCTAAACTTTGAAAAAGCATTTGATACGGTGGATTTGGGTTATCTGGGGGACGTGCTGGAGAGGATGGGCTTTGGTCTCTCCTTCCGAAGCCTCGTTCGGTTCCTCTATTCCACCCCCAAGGCAAGGGTCCTCATTAACGGCGTGGTTTCGGAGGTATTCCCTGTCCGGAGGGGCACCCGCCAGGGCTGCCTGCTCTTGCCGCTCCTATTTGCACTAGCAATGGAACCCCTGGCCTCCCTCATCCGCCAGGATCCCCTCATTCGCAGCTGGGCTTGGGACACGCACCAGATCGACAAAATTGCCCTGTACGCCGATGACGTCCTCCTCTTCCTGGCGGACCTGGAGAGCTCGTGTCGCGATGTCTGGATGTCCTTTCGGCCTTTGAAGGGGTCTCCGGCCTCAGGCTCAATCCGGCTAAGTCCACCCTAGTCCCCTTGCACTCTTCCCGGGCGTGCTTCGATTGGCAAACAACCATCCCCCTGCGGAGGCAATCCTTCAAGTATCTGGGGGTGTGGGTGGCCCTCCTCCCGGAACTCGAGTGGGCCCTGAATATCTCGCCCCTGGTCACTAAAGCCAAGGCAGACCTCAGAAGATCGCAGACCCTTCCCCTTAATCCCCTCGGAAGGAGTGCCCTCTTTAAAATGATGGTCCTATACATCCCGTAAAATGTGACCATTCATCTCCCGGGTAGTTGGTTTCGGGAGCTGGATGGAGTCCTCACCCGATTCTTATGGGGTGGACGGAGAACGCGTGTGTCTCTAGCGCATTGCCGCATACCCCCCTACGATGGAGGAATGGGGGTGACTAATCTCCACCTCTACTATTTGGCTACCAGGTTGATTGTGATCCACGATTGGTTCGCGGGCGGCTGGTCTGACCCGGCGTTCCGAGTGGAGCTCCGGATGACAGACTTTGCGCGACTCCAGTTGTACCTATATGGGAGCCCAGTTCCCCAGGCTCTCCCCCCTGACACTAGCACGGTGCTTATGGCATGGTGCACCGCTTTACAGTATGTTAAATGGGATCAGAAACTCACAAGGCAGACGCCTCTGTGGAGTGGGGCATGGCTAGAAGAGGCCTCGTCCCTCCAACACTTCCGTAAATGAGACCACATCGGGATCTCGCAGCTTGGGAATGTTTGGGTGGGGGACCATGTCAGATCGTTTGCAAACCTACAACACCGCCACTCCCTCCATTCCTCCCAATTCTACAAATATTTGCAGTTGAGGCACGCTCTCCAAGTTCATATCCCGGCCCCGACCTCCCTTCCTGAATTTAGTCCCCTAGAGGCCCAAGTGATGATGGGGAACCTGGGCAGAGGGAGGTGTCCCGGATATACCGCTCCTTGGTGAATAATGGCCCAGCGTCCTTAGACTCGCTCCGTGCCCGGTGGAAGGGGTGGTTGGGCCCCTTAGAACACACGGACTTGAGGGACAACCTTATGGCACCTAAGACCCTGATGACCTCCTCCAAGCTGCGTCTAGTTCAACTCTACTACCTTCACACGGCTTACCCCACTCCGGCACGAATGTTCAGCGCTCGCTTGCGGTCCTACCCAGCATGCCTGCGCTGCACCCACTCCCCTGCCGATTTCTATCACATGGTGTGGCAATGCCCCGCTCTTGCCCCGTTCTGGGCAGGGGTGGAGTGTGAACTTACGCAAGCTCTTGGGTGGGAGGTCCCCCATGACCCGCTGCGTCTGATCCTGGGAGTGTTCGACGGCCTTGATGGATCAAGGGCCGATAAGCGTCTTTTGGGCATGGCTGTGGCGGTGGCAAAGCGTGATATTGCTGCGCTTTGGTCCCAGGCCAAGCCGCCCACCATGAGGGCCTGGAGGCGGAGGGTGGACTGGTGTGGTACCCAAGAGGAGCCCCTCTTCGAGGCTCGAGGCTGCCCAGACCTCTTTAGCAAAATATGGGGCAAATGGTTTAATTTATCGCCAGTGTGAGGGTCTAACTGGTAGTGTATGTGCTGAGCAACGGGCGCGGGCAGGGTTTCACCCACAAGCGTTTTTGAGCCAATTGTGTCTCGGTTATTACCAAGTACTTGTATAATGTGTATGTGTGCTACCAATATGTTTTTTATTCCGAAAAATTCAATAAACTTGATTATCAAAAAAAGATTGCAGTGATAAATATGGCAACAAGAGCCATCCATCCAGTGAAAATGCCACGATTAGAAACTCAACCGGCCAGTATCCAAGACTCAGACTGAAGTAAGCATTCCCCAAAGCCTGGGGAGATAGCGGAAGTGAACCAAGAGTCATTGGTGCCACCGAAGCGAAATGGCAACCCTTGAAAGAACAGGGGGACCGCAACCATAAAACCATATCTGTTTGAATGTTCGTGCATTAAACCAGGAAATGGGACCACATTTTGGCTTATTACTTTATTTTATTTTATCTTCAGAGGAACTCCTTGGGTTTCTCTCATCTAAATGTCTTTCTGACACACTGTCCTAGGTTGTTTGTGTTCCAGTTCAGGGAGCACCTGGCGCGGCAGTTTGAACTGGACTGTTCCCATGAGGAGCAGGGTCAAGACGGATTTCCATATGGCTGGGTCCAAACTGAGGTGGCATGGCAGGTGAAAAATTATAGATTGGGATGAGGCCTGAACGATTGCCAGTGTCAGAGATTAATTCAAGCATTCTATCCATCACCTTGTTGTTTTTGAATCTTAAAAAATACAGCTCCAGATTCCTGTCAGTTAAATCCCAGACCTTGTAAATACCCATAACGCTAACTTAAAATTGCATAATAATAGCATGAGGTTCGGGTAATGTCTGAAAGTGGAGCTATATAGACTTGCTTTCATCTCAACAGAAGAAGGGTTACAATTAAAGAACATTAGACATTATTACACATCCTACTCAACTGAACTTTAGTAGCCCTTGCCTTCATTAAGCTGTTATTTTATCAGCATTTTGAGGTAAGAGAAAGGGAAAAAGCTGTCCTTTACAAAAACTCTCAATAAAGAAACAAGGCACACTAAATACGAGGTTATAGGAAGAAATTACAACATTATTTTAGGAATAACTAAATTTGTGAAGGTCAAAAGGAGAGAAAAAGTAAAATGTATTTTAAGGTGAAGACTCGCGAAAGAGCATGCCTCAAATTAGCATAAAATGCAGGCACAGATGTCTCCATGTGCCTACTTGCGTAATGGCTCGCTGAAGAAGTGTAACTTCCCCTGAGGCTGTGCTTGCCATTGGTTGCTGTTAGCTCCAGATCACTGAGAACTCCAAGCGCGTGCAGTATGTTGGCATGTCTGCTGGGAGTAAGAACACTGATCACGCTTCTTCTGCATATGGCAGATTTTTGGAGGCTGGCATTTGTTCTTGCCTGTCCCAAATCTCTACAGCTTTACCTGAAACATGTCTATTGTAGCCTTTGCTAGACTGTACTCAACGGGTTTCTCTGAATAGATTGTCAGTCACATAAATACCCGGCAGCGTAAACCGTGGCTTTTTGAATGGTAATGCAATGCAGAGCATCTGTACATTACTGTTGCACGTTCAGCCATATATTCATCTAACAATACACTCACGTATTGACATATGTATTAAAATGATACTGGGAGGGAGTTAACATTGCCAGCACTTCCTTAACAAAAAGACCTTTGAACTGATGACCTAAAAGGATCTGACATCACACAATTATAACTCTGATAATATTACAAGAAGTAAATACAAATTCCGCGATTTGTGCAAAAATATCAAATAACTTGATTTCACAGATGCAGGAAAAGGCAGAACTTTGAGTTGGAAAGGTAAGCATGGGTTATAGACCAAGATAGCCGATAAATAATGCCTTTGCCCTCAGTTGTTTTGCCCCTACTTGCAAATATCACAAGTTTAAAACTGCCCCAATTTGCAAATATGGGACACTTTTTAAGCTATCTAACTCATTGATGGGGGAGCCACTTTTTTGGTGCTCTGACCTATTTACTGTTGCAGTCTAACCCTGCTTCAGAGGCACAACCTATGGTCAAAGCATGTTCCTATACTTTTCACGGGAATCAGAAAAATATACTTGCTCAGTATTTCTTACCGCCAAATGGTTTGACCCAGGGCTTAGAGAATAACCAGTTCTGCAGTAGGGTCGGTGGCAAGAATGGGTGGAAAAGATAGCTAGTAGCCTCAACTCGATGTTTGCGCCTCAATAGGCTATCCCGCCACACTTGAACATGCACCCTTGCATTCATCTTTACTGTGTTAGTGAGGAGAACAGTCTCCCATTGAAGAGGCAGAACCAAGGATGGCTTTTATTCCCATTTCACCAAGAAACAATCCTTACAAAGAAATGGGGCAAGGCTTTTCTTTTCTCCGACCACTGTGAGGTGGAGGAAGACCACTGAGGGGTGGGGTTTCCTCTAACTGGCCTATCTAAGGCCTCTTGTTCTATTAAGGAGGCAGTGACAAGGTTATCCCAGGAGCAAGGGAAAGAGACAAACTCTTTAAACCTCTTTGTATAAAAGTTAGGTCTCAAGTAGATGTAGAAATCCAAGGGAGGGAGAGTTGTTCTTGGAGCGTCTGAAAACATTTCATTTGTTTCACAGGGCTATTGGCTATTGGCTATCAGTCCTCACCCTAGTACATAAAAGAGTCCATATGAAGAGAAGGTTACAAGAAAGAGACTTGTGTTGTGACTCATACAGTAAACAAGCATTGGCAATGCCAATAGGTCTGGCTTATGAATCAAAGTGCCTCTTGTTTTACTGATGGGCTTAGGCACACAGTTTATCATCATACATGTTATCTGTCACTCATCTCTTCACCCATGCATCCATTCATCCATCCACTGATTCATTCTTGCATTCACCTTCGAACACAATCACAATAACACACACACAAAATAAACAACATAGGCATAATAGAAGAATACAAGTAAAAAAAAGACAAATGGCTTTCGCCTAAACACGGCAGCCATGTGCTTGCAATAATTAAACTAAACATATCAGCGGGTGTCCGTCTTGCAAGGGTATTGTAAAAAGTCTATAATTGTTTCAAAATTTCCTGCATAACCGCCACATTTAAAACAAACATGTTGGCCATTTTGGAATGGTAAAACAAAGGACAACAGCACTATGGAGAACAGCATTCCATCACGGTATCCTGGTTCATAGGAAGAGGCCACACTAGATGAGCTGTAGTATCATCTTAATAAATATTAAAATAAAAAGAGGAGAGGCAAAGAATGAAAGGGGAACTAAAAAAAAAGGAGAACACTGAAAACAAAAGTTCTGCCCTACCATTCTTGTCATTAAAGCACACTCATTTTCAGGTTGATGTACAAAAATGACCAGAAAATGCCATTATTCCAGGACAAGAGCGCCAATGACTGATGTGGACCCAACCATAACCCCTGCAGTACACTACTAGGGATGTAATTAGACAGTAAATGACACTCAGACAAACCAATAGTAGAACACAGCTGGCCCAAAGGCCCCCTATGTACTTATATGAATATGGCCCCAGACTAACTAGAGTGTGTATGCAGCTCTTTGTGTGGAGAGAGGACACAGCTTAATCAAGAGTAAGTGGGACTGGGCCCAGCTCCTCCCTCCCATTCTGCCAGTGATGATCCATCCAGTTACACCTAAGCTCCCCATTGTGAGTGACTGTCTAGGAGGAATACACAGAGCCCAACTGTCAACTACTCAGAGTGAGTCATGTGACCCAAAGACAGGCTGCAGGCACCAAATGGCTAAGACAGGCAAATGCCAAAGTAAACACAAGGAGACGATGGACGGAGCACTGAGACTTTTCAGACACTCACCCCCAGTCACAGATCTGGGTTGAATTGATCTCACTTCACCACCCCAGTTATGCAAATGAGTCTTGACCCTGTTCCTTATGGGAAAAGTCCAGCCCGAACTGCCAAGCCAGGTCTTCCCTGGACCGGAAACTAGCATTCCTGGGACTGGTTCCGTAGTAACACCCCTCATCAGCTAATGTAGCTTGAATCCAGTGGCAAAGTGAGCAAGGGACCCGCCCACGCCTGGCATACCATGCCAAATTAGGGCAAACAAAGCAAACACAAGGTGATGATGGATGGAGCACTGAAACTTTTCAGACACTCACCCCCAGCCACTGATCTGGGTTGAATACATCAACATTTTTTAGTTCACTTTGCCACCCCAGTTCAGACCGAGCCATGGGCAAATCAGTCTTGACCCTGTTCCTCATGGGAACAGTCCGGCCCGAACTGCCAAGCCAGGTCTTCCCTGGACCTGAAACAAGCATCCTGGGACAGGTTTGGGGGCAACACCCCTCATCAGCCAGGCTAGCTTGAATCCAGTGGCAAAGTGAGCCAGGGACCCACGTCTGGGTGTACCCTGCCAACTTAGGGTGAACAAAGCAATCACAAGAAGATGATGGACAGAGCGCTGATACTTTTCAGAAAATCCCCCCCCAGTCACAGATTTGGGTTGAATCCATCATTGTCCTTCAGCTCACTTCGCTACCCCAGTTCAGACCCAGCCATATGGAAATCAGTCTTGACCCTGTTCCACATAGGAACAGTCCAGCCCAAACTGCCAAGCCAGGTCTTCCCTGGACCATAAACAAGCATCCTGGGACCAATTTGAGGGTAACACCCCTCATAAGCCAGGCTAGCTTGAATCCAGTGGCAAAGTGAGCAAGTGACCCAAGTCTGGGCATACCCTGCCAACTTAGGGTGAACAAAGCCCCAGGATGCTTGTTTCTGGTCCAGGGAGGGCCTGGCAGTTCAGGCTGGACTGTTCCCATGGGACTAATTTGCATATGGCTAGATCTAAACTGGAAGAATGGCATGACGTGCAAAAAATTGATGGGTTTAACTCAGATTTGTGACTGGGGGTGAATATTTGATTAATACAGCATTCCGTCCATCATCTGTTCTTTTTATAACTTTTTCAAAGTGGCATTTTCAAAATTGTAATTTAAAATCCGACTTTCCATAAATTAGGATTTTTCATTATAATTCCAAAGACATTAAACATGAATTGATTACCTATCCCCATTTGGAAATTACACGTATTAAACGTAAATGAAACTCCAATGCTATCCTATGGGAGTGGTTGCCTTGCAAGGTGAAAAAACTATTTTAGAGTTATTCGCTACCAGGACATGATACATTTTAAAGTACATGTCCTACTTTTTAAATACATTGCACCCTTCCCACTGGGCTGTCTAGTGTATACCCTAGGGGTGACTGATAAGTATTAAAAAGAAAGGTTTAGGCTTCACAAAGGGTTTACTTTGCCAGGTCGAAGTGACAGTTTAAACTGCACACACACATACAGGCTGCAATGGCAGGCCTAAGACATGTTTAAAGTGCTACTTAAGGGAATGCCCTCAGCTCTAACAGTATTGGTCACAAGTACTAGATGACATAGATGGTCACCTGGACACCCAACTACCACGTTTCCCTTCATACATACGATCAGGCATCCCACAGCCGCTCACATAGCCTTTGAAATCCAGGCACGAGCGACAGATAGGCATGGCATTAAGAGCTGCCATCCAAAATATTCTCAGCCACAGGGGCTCACCGCAAACTCCCACCGACACTAAATGGTTACATAAACTATGGCATATTCTAAGAATGGAAAAGATTACAATGTCCGTTGCTGGGAAGGGAGCTGCATTCGGGGACCTCTGGGGTCTCTATGTGTCACTACTCTCACAGGAATTCCGGGAACTGACTTGTCCAAAATATCTTCGATTGTTGCGCCTAACAGAGGTGTCCCATCTGCCATCAACCTAAGTACTTTGAATGAACTTAAAGTCTGTGCATCTATAATGCCCCTATGTGCAGGTGAGGGAGTGGAGAGAGCAGGTTGGTACGGGGTGTTGGGGAATCTGTTGCCAGCACAAAATTAGCATTTCTATGTCATGACCCACTGAGGTCGAGTACCTGCAAGTGATTTGTGAATCTAGTGCTGATATAGTTTGCTTTGTTAAAATGCTAATGAAAAATAATTGAACCATAAAGTGCTACTTTAGTGTGAGGCACATTCAGTGCTGCAGGCCTACTAGTAGCATTTAATTTACAGGCCCTGGGAAAAGACACTGTCACTTTACTATGGACATATACGTTTATTAAATATGCCAATTGGTTATAAGCCAATGTAGCATGTTTGAGGGAGAGAGCACAAGCACTTTAGCACTTGTTAGCAGGGTAACGTTTTCTGAATCCTAAGGCCAGCGAAAAAGAAGTCAGCAAAAGCAGGAGGTCTGAAGGTAAAAAGTTAGGGGGAAAACCACCTCAGGGATACCAGGAGGACTAACAATTTGCTTTCTCAATCAAAATGTCAGGCCTACTGCTTTTAACATAACTATTCATAATACAAAAATTGGCCCACAGATAGCTATAGTTGGCAAAGCAAAATACTATCTCTCCAAAGAGAGACTAAGAATGATTATTGTATCTTCTATCCCCATGGTTTGTTCTGGAGAATCACTAACACCAAAACCCTTGTCTAGAATGGTAATTTGTGAAAATTCCATGGAACAAATTAACTACCCACAGTCTTTAGCAGAATCCATCCTTCAAAGCCTGTTGTCTTTAACAAATGCTTTTCACAATAAGTAGATCAGGCCTACTAGCTTTCTTTTAAAGTTTTATAATAAACAGATCAAACCCATGAAATCTGGCATGGATTTTCCCAATGAGGCCTTTACCTTTTACTACTGTCTTTACACATTACTCAGAACTGGCCTACACAAGAGCCCATAAACTGGCAACCATCATGCATGCAGTAATGCAATTACAAATATGTAGAAAAATACAGCTTGCAAAACAATATACAACCCCTCTCAACTGGGCCTAACAAGGAGCATCACAGTGAAACCCCCCAGGGCTTGTCAGAGTGGAGTGCTATTGCCTAAACCCTTGATTACAACTGCAATCTTTTAGATTAGATGTAGCTAAACACTGGTCGCACAATGAGATAACAACTAACTGTTAAAGGGTTAATGACTTATCAAATGCTTTTTTCACAATGAATACGTTAGACCAACTGCCTTTGTTGTAAACTTTCTTAAAAAGCAGACAAGACCTATGTCATCAGACATAACATTTCTCAGTTTCACAATCAAAATGCTGGGCCTACTGCATTTATCATAACGTTTCGTAATAAACAAGCAGGACCACAGGCTTTATCAATGATTCACTTGTCCCCCATAGCCAACTGAAGCCTATATTTTTTGCTTACGCTTTACAACGAGACAACAATTAGACACACAGTCATGAAATTAGAAGGTAATCCAAAATTATAGTTAGCTAATAAAAATGCTCTCTCTCTTATGAGGGCCTAGCAAGGATTCTCTCAGGACACACCTTCTATATCCATGTTTTGTCACACAAGGTAACCAACACCAAAGCCATTGCCTACTGTGGTTATCTGTGAAATTACATGTAGCAAAATCTATTTTATGCTTTTATATAGAGTAATAACAACCAAACCTTAAATGCCTATTGACTTTAACAGATTTATTTCACAATAAATAAATCAGGCCTAGTTCCTTTTTCATAACATCTCATAAACAGATTTACCCTTTCTGGAACCATAACCAACTGAGTTCTGTATTGAGTATATGCTTCACCACAAGCCAAAAAGTGCAATACCAGCAGTCTTTTTTAGTGAAAGCACGCAAACTTAACCCAATCAAATCTTGTACTAAAGAGAACCAATATGTGGATGGAGCCTAAGTCCCTCTCTAAGTAGCATCCTGACAGTTCTTTTTTGTTAATAACATAAGTTCAGGTGACGCTGAACTGTCAAGCCACACCTAAAAACCCATGCAGATTAGTGTGACCCTGGTTATCCCATACTGCTCTTAAACACAGATCTGCACTCTAAAGTGGGTGCTGAGACTGCAACACATTCTTCATGGCTGTCCTCCTTCCATCTGTGCTGCTGCCACATAAAGACAAAGGAATAAATGATCTACACAATTTTTCAGCAGTACTATGTCATGTGTGTTCCCTCAAAAGTTCAAGCTCAGGCAGCTGGATAAATATACAAAATGATTACAGCTACTTGGAGGGCAAGCCCTTTTTTTCTGGATAGCACACAACTTCTGCCCAATCAAAACATGTACTTCTGGCTACCAACAGGTAAGTAGAACCAAAGCCCTTTTCAAGTGATTCTCACTTAATTGTCTGGTGACAGCTGTGATGTCAAGCCAGACCATAAAAAAGGATTTTTGAATCAACCTACTTTCCCTTTGCCGAATAACAGACGCTATCGTAAGGAGAAAAGGTCATACACCATGGAGGACTGATACTTTGAGGCAAACTATTTTTGAAGAGAAATATAGCAATCAAGAAGAAAGAAACAGGACATCATGGTAGTACTATTCTGTTATGAGACATTTTCCTCACAATAAAGCTTTGAATAGATAACAGTTACCCCTGTGCCTCAAGAAGTCTGCTACAAACTATGCCAAGTGCACAATTGGTTTCATACACTGTAGTATTAACATTACATGTCCTGAAACCCTTAATTATACTTGATTGTTAAAGAAAAAGGGATGTGTGTTGCAATCAAATTACGATATCCCTTGAACCTCTGACTTTTTGTGAGTTAATTGAATTTTGTGCGGTCTTTTGATGATGAACTGGAGTGGGACAACAACTGACCAGTGGCTAATAACATAATAACCATTATCCATGTGGTAGAATTAATATTCTTTCATTTAGCTTCTACAATTAAGACATTTGTGTGCTGATATACCCTTATTGCAAAAAGAACATTTTTTTCTTGACCAAATCAATTAAAACCATGTGAGATTATTTTGCTAGTAGGTGGCCAGAAATGCCTACTGACAAGAAGTGAAGTAAAAGATGATGTGATTACCAATGTGCACACTGGGCAAAGGAACACTGTAAGAATCTCAGAGACCACAGATAAATTAAATTATGTGTAAACATGTCAGATATTGAGTATTGACTATTTTCAATGATCAAGTCAGAATCTGAAAGGTTCCGATTGTAAAGGTCCAGCGAGTGAAATGTTTTTCTATACAAATGTGTCGCTAGGCAAACCATTCTATGGTGATAGATTGATAAAATAGCCTGGGCTGTACTTTTTAAATCTATTATATAGCAAATGTGTGATAGAGATACTATAAGATACTACTAAGGCTGAATTTTACACATAGGATTTATCTAGTCCAGACCTAGATGTAATAGCTTTTTTCCATTTTTAATGAATATACTTAACATGATATATTGTTCTAGTTTCAACACCCACACATACATAATATCATATATTATATTTTTCTTGTTATGACTTTCATGTCTGCAGCAATATATTCATCTAGCTTTAATACTCAGCTTTAGACCTATTTCCTTCCCCTAGATGTGATACCTAGCATTATAACGTATAATGTGCTTTATGTTAATTGCACAGCCTCAAATACCTGGGGATTTCTTTATGAGCGATTCTTAGATATAATGCTTTTTCTATATTTACTATCCACCACTAGGTATAATATACAACTTTATATAATACTCTGTTCAAGCTATAATACCATCTTAGATGTAACACATTTCCATAGATATCACACAGCTGTATGCAGAATACCATGTTCTTAAATTGTTATTCAGCATTAGATATAATATACTTTTCTACCCTTAATGTCATGTATTATGCAAAAAAGTTTTCTGAAAGGAAATTATTCCGCTGTAGGTGCTATGCGGAATTATGTCTGTATTACCCTTCACATGTTATAATATATTCTTCTACCTGCACTATGCAGTGTTTGCTATAATGCCCATAACAATAAGAAGTCTTGGCTATAATGCCAAGTTGTGAAAATAAATTCAAAGGGATATGATGCAAATGGTTGAGACTATGCGCTTGCAGCATGTCCTACACGTAGGACAGTATTCAGCACTGTGGCCCCATTCATGTCAACAGGTTGGCCGAGATTTCAAGGTTGCATTGCACACAACCAAGGTGTGGCTTCCCACTTCTAATGAGCCGCTTATCTGGTTGTTGTGGCAGATCAGAGTGAGTCAGTGATAAAAGATGGATTATAATTATGTTCAAATGTAAAGACCAATATTAGCTACACCCTATAGAATTGCAATTCCAGACCATGTGAACACAAGCCACAATAAATGGTACCTAAATAGTGTCACTTTTGTGCAAAGTTTTGCCAATCATGCTACTTACGTGTCAAAAATATTTACTTATTTGTTGGTTGTGGATTAATATATCTACCACCTATTGTGCTAATATGTACACATACTCAGTTTAAAAATCCAAATTATTTATTTATGTATAGATGCTGAGTGTGCTTTTTCTGTAAGGCATCGCTAGAGGCTCATCCATGCATTATGCCCTCTCCCTCTTTATATGTATAGATGCACGGTGTTGATGAGCTAACTGCGTGTACCAGGAAGTGAACAATTCAGAGTGCAATATCAGCCGTTCCTGAGTCGTCTAAGGCACACAATATCCGATTATCTACTTTTGATCCATCCACCGAAATGGCTAAGGAGAAAACCAAGAGAGTCCACAATGTTGTGAGGGAGGAAGTAGACATAGAGTCCTAGACAGGTTCATTCAGGTGATTGGAGGGATCGAAACACAGCATAGCATGATTGCACATGTGGCATCTGGAAAGATGTCACCAGGAAGTGAATTGCAATGTGAATTTCCACCTGAAGAGTAATGGGAATCTGTAGGTGCTGGCAAGATTTGTACTCATGGTCCAGGATTAAGGCTCTGGACATCTATAAGAGACCAAGCTCCTCTAGATGCAGTGGAGGGTCATGGTGAAGGCTTGACCAGTGGAGGCTGAGCAGCAGCATGGTGGTAAGTACATTTTCTTTTGGTGCCAAGTATACCGAAGTACATGTTGTGCACTAAGGTGTTATGTTATGTCTAAGACCTATATCATGCCCAGGTTGTTATGTGTTTGTCGTTCTACAGTCAGATAGGCGAAGGACACTCATTTATGTTAACATGACTCATCTAGTGTTAGGGAGTCATATGTATCCCACAAGATTATATTAACACAGAGCTTGGGCAAGTGAAGTCATTTTCAATTTTACCTTATTGATATTGTTCGCTATTGACGAAGAAGGGAGAGACATGTCCACACAAAGCCAAGTTGTCAAGTGCATTGTGTCCGCCCTCTGACAATGGGACATCGTCTACATCCACCTTTTCAATACTGTTAGATACACACCTGCTGTAATGTCGTATTCTACAGTGAAATTATTTAAATGAATTATCAGTATAATATTTGTTTTAGATGATGGCATACACAATTGGACTAAAGCGCCTTTCACTCAGTCACTCTTATTCTCCACAGTGAGCAGCACAGAGGAAGGTAAAGGGCAGCATGATCCTCGGCGGGATACAAGAACCTTGGCTGCAGCCAAAGAAGAGCAGGATGTGAAGGAGGGGAAAACCATCTACTATGCAGGGCTCAAACCACTCCAATCCCCTCTCCTCTGGTATGCACACAATCATCTGCCAAACTTCTCTAGGAAGCAATCACACAGGATAGAGAGGTGCACAGTGAATAAGGGGTTCGTCGTGGTCAGGAATAGCAGATCATTCCCAGTGATCAGCAAACCACAATATCTCAACCTGAGTCCACCTCTACCGTCCCTCATACAGTGCCCGTCCTTCTCTGAATTCTGGCTGAGGGTCCCTTTTGCCTCTCACTCCCCAGAGTTCTCTTGTGTGCCCCATTCTCAATTCACTGCCTTCTCAGAGCAAGTTCAGGAGCTATTGAGAAAGGGGGTGACTTAACAGAATGGCTTTTCTGCCAGACAAAAGTTAGCTGTCATGCAGGGTGTGCAGCTTTCCCACCAGAGGGAGATTGCATGCCTCCTCTTCTCCTTGACATCTGTGTCATCTCAAAGGCCCAACAATAATCCCCCCGTTATGTTTATTTTTCCAAGCCATATTACAACCCTCCTCTCTAACCACATCTGGGTTTCATAGCAGAAGCTATCATGTCTTGCATGAGCTATTAACCTTCCAACTACAAAGAAGGTGCTATTGTTCACTTTGGCACAGAAAGGGATGGACAGGAACTTATTTGAATTGTTATTTTGAAGTGTGATTTTCTGATTATTCTTTTTAATGGATACTTTCCCAATCCAACCTCCGCTCCCTCCTCCACGTCAGCCATCCCTCTCTGCTCTCATGCTGTTTTTTGTTTTTTATTTAATCCCCAATTTTGTAGATCACTTGGATCCCCATCAGCCCATAACCCAACTTCTATATTCCCATCTCCTTTCTCTCTTTAAACTTTTTTTAGACAAATTGCTTCTGCATATACTTGAATTTTGTTTTGGTGCTTCTTCTATGCATCCTTCAAGACATTGGCATTTCCCAAAGTGGCGGGTCTGTAGTGCACATAATATGCCTAGGGACATGCTTGGATACAAATATGTTATCTCACTGCATGGATTTAACGATTTCTGCTCAGTTTTGTGTATTTAATGCCCATTTGGCAAAACTATTGTTTTCATCATAGACCCTGACACGTTCTAATAATGTAATTGTGGTTTATAGGGATATTTCATTTCATGGCAGTGGCTGATGCGATTGTACTAAACAACTTGATTTCCTAGTTCTATTTAAATGACTAAAGTCTGTGTTTCATGGTGACCTACTGCACCCATCCTTGTACTTTCCTTGTGCTTGGGGACTCAGTGGGTTAGGGACGGGTGTGCATAAGCACTTCTGACTTAGCCTCCGATGCAGTGTTTGTGGAGGGTTCAGATAATAACTCCTTTTGCACATTATTTTAAATTCTCTAAAAGATGTTTATCATTTGTATTGCGTTTTACACATTAAAATATTTCACCCTGGCTCTGGTAATGGGCCGTTTCCAGCAAGGTCAGGCTGTGTGTGTAGACAACTGCATCTCTCCTTAGCAGGTCAGGTTTAAAATGACATTAAAACATGTTATGCTTCCATTGAGGACCTCAGCAGGACATGGTAGGTTAATCATAAATGGCTCCTTTTCAGCACGAGGTTAGGTTGCACGACTTCCCGCTTCAAGGTTATGATATCCGTGCTAGACTGCCTTTGTTGAGTCATTCATAATTCCAATTGTCCGGCTTCTGATTAGAAAGAAAATCGACTGTTAATGACGGGTCTCCTTGGAATTTACAGACTTTCGATGTCAGCTTGCTGAATCCCTTCAAGAGCTCAGATGCAAATGATACAGCCAGCTCCTGACAAGTGACAGTGAGTCAAGGGGCAGAGCCTTAGCAGCGAGCCCAGCACAAGGGCTCGGCCACCGGTTCGGTTCCCCTCCAATGCCACCTCTCCAGGCGCGATGAACAAACACCAGGCGCCAAGTGTGAGTTTGTGAAAGTAATTATAGAAAGCTTATGGCACCCACAAAAAGGAGATTTCGCCGCATTCAGCCCAGAGACAGCTGTGATGTCACGGGCACAAAGACAATAATGAAATTTGGCCAGTGTGGTGTCAACTACACCTTGGCCCTTTTGTGCTCCTCTCCCGTGCGATTTTGCATCCGTGTGCGAAGCGCCTCATTAGAGAAGGAGAGGGAAAATTGGGGTCAGCATATTTAAACCTGACCCGTGCAAAGGCCACGCAGGGCCCGGGCCCACCGAGGTTTCACTTCAAGGCCCCAGACCACCCTTGAGGTGACAGCAATTCAGGGCTCGTTTCACAGAAGGCCTTATTAATTATTGTCTTTATCAGGGACGCGAAGAAGCCTCATAAAGAAATGTGTCATTCGTAGAGAGAGGGGGGGGGGGGGGATGCGGACAAAAACAAGAGAGAGAGAAAGAAGCAGAAGATCAAAAGAGACTCTTTTTTCCCCATTTTGCTTTTCAAGGCTCAGAACCTCAAAGGAGGTCGGCGAACAATCAGGATTATGGGTCTCCCGTGCTCTCTGGCAATTACGCTCAGCTGATGGGCTGAGAGCGGGTGAATGGCGGGGTTCAAGGCCCCGCCACCGCGCGGCAGATTCCGGGCCTCCCCCCCAAAGCCGCCCAGCGGCAGGCGCGGCCCAGGGCCTTCCAGGCGCGGACTTGCAGCCAGGCTTCGTTAATTTGCCGGCCTAAACAATTACTGGAACATGCACTGTCTGCGTGTACACTTTGATAAAGACCATCATCTCGCGCCTTTATTTTCCTCTATTAATATATATTATTAATGCAGCGGTCGAAGAAAGTCTGACTTTTTTTTTTTTTTTTTTTTGCTTTTCGACGTTACTAAACAAAACCTTTTCAATTAGGAAAGAGATTGCTGGCTTTCTTTTCTTTCCGTTTACCCGTGCGGACACAGAAAAAAAAATAATAATAAAGGGCTAGGTATATATTTATAATGAAGTCTACATATTCGTAAACTTTAGGCTACCAACGCTAAGCACAACCTCGATGAGCATATAAAGAAAGAGATAACTAATTGGTGATTGTATATCATGTCCTGTGTGGTTCCATCCACCAGTATGCAAATGTCACCTTAACCCCGAGGTGACATTATAGGGAAATAATTCGGGGTTAGCCTGGAAGCAACCAGAAGGATAAGTCCTTCAGTGCATAATATGACATTATTTTTATATTATGTGATTTACATTATTTTTGCCAATTTTCAATGGCTTCTAACAGCATCTCTGTGAAGCATCTGTGTGTCTACTGAGTAGCTCACTTAAATAATACGTAGGGTAAATTACATGTAGCCATGTATTATTATTCCATGATAAATTTTAATCATTTTGTGATAATAGGTGTGCAAAGTTGTGAAGTTAAAAGATTCACAATTTTGATTTATTTTGGTCTTAAAAAAATTGCCAGCTTCACATACATTTAAAGTACTGTCGGTGATGTTTTAAAATAAAGTTGAGAAAAATGAGGACTTACATGATAGGGTGAAAAGGTTCCTGCTGGCACTCAGGTCTGGAAACTGGCCATTATCCCTATGTCCTACACCCTTGTCCCAGTCATTACTTTTGTGATGTACTCACTTCATACATAAGAAAGAACTAGAAGTAACAAAAAGCTCCACCCACCTAATATAAGGACCATATGAGGACCACCCTATCTATGAAACTTCCTGTTTTTTATCATGTCTCCTGACTGAGACGACAGTAGGAAGTAGGGACATCAGCACAGCGCGAGGACCTAACGCAAGACACACTGGCATCACTCGGTGCTGGGCACAGAGAGAAATGGTGGTGCAACACAACCTGAGGAAAATGAGACGGTTTGCCCCGAATTTTCCTTTCATCGTTCTCCAAAGTAGGAGCTTTGGCTGTCGGAGACGTGAACAAAGATAAATCATCTTTCTTTTCAGGTCTGAAGCTTATACAATGGGTAATGAAAGAGATATGGCTGCCTTTTATTGTGCATGCCTAAAGTAAGGTGCTTACCGGCTGTATGAGCCTCTCTGAGTCGGAGTGTGGGACCACGTGCGATGTAATGGAGACCAGTGTGTCTATTAATGAAATTTGAGCATGCGCGTTGGAAGTGGTTCCATGCATCCATGGCAGAGCTGTGTGAATGTGCGACCTTAGTCCCAATTTAAACGCACTTGTGTTTAAATCAGAGGTTACTTTGCAGCTGTTGGAAAGTGTTTTCTAGATACAACTTGAATGCAGAGGGTAAGGATGGGGAAACACTCAAAGATTTTTTTTTTATGGAGGATGACTCTTCCTCAGGCTCCTGCTCTCCTCCCAGGAGATCCAGTGGAAGGCAGGAAAATACCTTCTATGCAACAATCAGGAGGGTTGAATTGGAGACTATGGCCAATATTCAAAGTCCTGAAAATCCCCAAACTCTATATAACATCTTGTCTTTGGGGTCAGGTTCTGAGGAGGACGTAGAAATGTCTTCTCTTGAACATAAAAGAAAGTACAGTGATGAAGAAGTCTTGTTGGAAATTCTAGCATGAATATCACCAGTGCTTTAAATGGGCCGGTACTCACCGGTACTGAGTACCGGCACTTCTTATTTTTTCCAAGCCGAGTACCGGCACTTCTCCACTATCAATCAGAGTACCGGTACTCAGGGTTAGAGTTAAGAGTTTGGCACTAGATTGGTGCACGAGGCTGGAGGGCCAGCTGATTGCCCTTTTTTTGGCAGCATGTTGTCCATTTGCCGTCTGTCTATATTGTTCAGCTGTGGCAAGCTGCCCGATGGGGCCTGAACGGCCTATTGGATGCTTGCTGCAGGGGAAAGAGGGCCTCTGCTCCGTTTCTACCCAAATGGAAGCTCCCATCGTCCTCACCACCCTCCTGCCAGGCGTCGATGCTGGGCCCCGTTGTTCATGTTTGGGTCATTGGCGAGGGCCTGTGCCTGAGTGGCCATGAAGGAGCCCAGGTAAAAAGGGCCATTTTCACCCCCTTGGCCTCCCACTGACTCTGACTGTCTTTTTCGTGGCTCACTTGGCCCTTCAAACCCACCCCCATCCGCCCGCCTGCTGGGACATTGAGTCCATGATGGGCGGGGATGAGGTGGTGAAGATGGCCTACGCTAGCCCCTTGGTGGCTAGATGAGGTGAGAGGAGGTCAACTGAACTTCCTCTCGGAGGCCAGTTTTGTTGTTTACCTGACCTCTACCCTTCTGGAATTTGCATGTGCTCAGGACCCAGCAGTGTTCAATGTCTGTCACTGCAAGCTCTGCAGCCGTGGGGCCTTTCGCCGATGGGAGAGGAGGAAGAATGGGGTGAGGAGAAAGAGTGAAGGAGATGTGAGTTTAAAATAGGAAAAGATAGAGAGGCAGAAGGGGTAAGCGCAGATAGAGATAGGGAGGAGATCAAGACGGCTATGGAAAGCAGAAGAGAGGCGCGGAGACCTCAGATTAGTCATAGAAAGAGTGATGGTAGAGAGTGATAGAATACAATTGGGGTAAAGAGAAGGGGGCAGAATTAGCCACAAATGGGAGATAAGTGAGTGTTGGAGGGATCGGGAGGTTAGAGATGTGAAGACAGATAGAGGGTGTATGTTTGTCTGTGAGAGACAAACAAAACCAGATAGGAAGAGAATCCACAGGTATTTGAAAAGAAATGTGTGGAATGCTTATTTGTGTGTGCGCACTCCTGAATATATAAGGATTGCGCCAAATGCAAGAAAGTAGGAAGATTAGAATGACTATGATATTATGAAGCTGCAAACACAAAGAAACATGAACATTTTTTGTTTGGCCTTCATTTTATGTAACGAGCACATTATGTTTATACCTATACATTTCTCACTTCTCACATGTTTTGTTCTGTCCCGCAACCAGTGTAAGTGCCAGAGTCTCTCCCGTCCTGGACATTGATTATTAGCCTGAGAGTGCTAATAGTACTGTTGATGGCTTGGCTCATTCAGGGTTTCAGCTGTTAATCTGAGCATATAGAAAGTCTGAGACCACTATCCAGGGTAACGCAAGTGCAAAATGAATACTTAATAGAAGTGTTTTGTATCATCTTGTCTCACTCGCCTCTAACCCTGCCCACTAGCCATGCCCCTAGCTCAATTTAATGAGTACCTGCACTTATTTTTTCCCATTTAAGGCGCTGTATATGACAAAACATGGGTTTTGCAGCTGAGCAATGCCATCAACATCACATGAAACAGTTCTCAGACAGTTTTTAAAGACTGCTTCTCCAGATCTTCCTATCCACCATCAAGAGTGGAAGGATCCAGATAAAATTACAATATTCATGTCCAGACAATAAATACTGGAGAACATGGTTTAGAAAATACATAAATGATGATAAACGTGTGTTAGGCTTCACGGTTCTGGAAAACGACAAAATGCAACTTTGATTCAGATACTGCACCGTAAAAGCATGCAGAATGTGTTAGAATAAGCTTATGTTATATTTTATTTTATTTTACATTAAAAGATGTGAATTATTAACACTTTTAATGGCTTTGATCTTATGATTTGATAAACTGATGATAACAAAAGAAATTTCACATAAAAAAATTAGTGTTTCTTGTTGTAACGTATACACTGAATATAACAAAAGAAAAGTAGGTGCTACACGGGTTTTAGTTAAGTTGTTTTCGTGAATCATTCTTCAAATGAATCTTTGAAATATGTGCCTTAATAACATATATGCAAAGAAGATCAATAGGTACTTTCCCCAAAAATGTGTAATGTTGACATTTGCAGAGTTTTATGAGTACCCTATACATACATGAAACAATTATTAATTAAATGAAGTGTTTATTAGCTCACTTATTTGTAAGATTAATTTATTTTCTATTCAATGTGAAATTCATATTTTAGCATAATTATTCATGGATGAGCTGTACTTCACATTGGCCTCAAATCTTGCTTCTTTTTCCAAACGGGAAATCATGAACTGAAAAGTCTGAAGTCTGTAGGAACCTTTAGCAAAGTTGCCACTTGTAACTCGCAAATATTTACTTTGACATCCTCAGCATAGCTTAACTGCATTTGCAACAAAATCTGCTACATATTAGAACAGATGTTTGAGAAAGGACTGGTGACTATTCAAGAGCATTTTTCCCTTACCCTCTGAAATATCTAATTCTTCATATGATTAAGCTTTCAATGGTTTAAGGAAACTACGTAACTTGATTTACTTAATTCTTCCGGATTGTATACTTTTTTCATACCACATCATCCTCATCGTATCTA
Organism: Triturus cristatus; assembly: GCF_964204655.1. Taxonomy (NCBI): domain Eukaryota; kingdom Metazoa; phylum Chordata; class Amphibia; order Caudata; family Salamandridae; genus Triturus; species Triturus cristatus. The sequence goes on from NC_140583.1 coordinate 596,184,310, forward strand.
AGACGACCAATGGGACAGAGTGGACTGATATTTTATATGTTATCAAGGGGTGTCACCCTGGAAACTTTTGGAGTACAAGTGTTCAGATCTTGAAATTTTATGCATGGCCAGCTTTGCAGCGGTGAGACTGACAGCTTAGACATCTATGGACTAATGCAAACTGGGACGTAATACTCCAATCTGTTAGTGCAGAGGAACCTTTTCGTTTGAATAGTTCACGTCATGCTGCTGCAGCTTTGGTGTTATAGCAATGCAATGAGATAGATTACTGTTTTTAATGAACTAGAACTGGCCAATAGGAACTTACTGAACTTTCTTAAGGATTTGTATGAGGCTCAACTGTTTCCTTATTGATCCTTATGCTATAGACGTCCAAAAATCTCCCTCGGCTGAGAAAGATTTTCCCATGTCATCCTTGGATCTTAGAGAATTTAAAATTGCTAACTAAACACAGTATTGGTTTGGTTTTAGGGCTGTATGCTGTTTATTTTAATGTTCTTTACTTCTGAATGAATAACTAAAATTTGAGACTTAAACTAAAATTATGTTGATTCTGACTCATAATTTCCCAGTGGGTAAATCATTTTTTGATATCCTTTTAGTTGGTACATTGAATTTGTAAAGGTTATGAAGTAACATTTGAATATAGCAATTATCTTATTCCTGGTCCTCATTTGATAATTGCTCATCCTCCGAATATCCCATCCCTTTCAGCACAGAACAAGATCCATCGAAGGACCAATTGAGTATGACAGGTAGCCAGAAGTTAGATGAAAATAATTAAAGTAGAAAGTAAATTTGGGCCTAGTACAAACTCTACAGCAGTTTTTCTGGTAGCATGTTGGATGGTTTAGCTGTCTGACATAACTGGGCTATAAAGGGCATGCATATTAAGGTCACTATAGATTTACCTAAAACCCAAGTTTAGTGAAATTTGACCAAGTGCCAGTTCGAAAGAAAACAACGAAATGAAGAGACAAGTGGTGTGAGTGTTAATAGGGTTTGTGCAATTTTGTTGGTTAATATGTAACTAGCGAGAATTAGCAGAGCAATGTTTTGGTGCTTAATGTTTGAATAAGTTGTTGTTGAATTAAAATTGTTATCAGGTCCGAAGTGGCGTAAGATTCCGGGATTTACACCGAAGGGTGGTCTCAGTGTGACATACGCTGAGTAAGTTTGTCTGTCCTGTTTCGAATGTGCTGTGCGTGAGGCATCATCTGCAGTACCACCAGAGAAGAGAACTTTGTGAAAGTGTGAAATTTTACTCTTTAGGATTTTTCTCAAAGTGCACGAAGAACAATCATAAGGGTTTTTAGGTGGAGATGCGCAGTTCAAGATTTCACTTTGAGTGTATGGTTAAATACATTTCTAATTGAAAGAAGATCTATGATTTGTTTTAGTGGAGCAGACAAGAGTTTATTTTTGATAATCTTTTCTGATTTTACTGCTCTTAATGAGCTGTGTCGAGATCAGTGCTGAAAGCAAGTTGAATTGTAAATGGAGGGGTAGCAGCTGCAAGGAGTCATTTGACATCATAGAATGTTGTGCTGTTATTGGTCAGTTAGGGTGAAACCGCACTGGGATTTGTCAACAGGGATTGGTAGCTTAAACAATAACAAGGAAGTATTCACTAGAAATATTGAGCGAAGTAATTTGTAAACAGCAATTGGGAGATTCATGAGAACAATGGAATTTTTGAAGTGTATAAGAAAATCAATACAGAGAGATGTGCCCGTACCTACTAGAGAAGTGGTACCCATACCGCTGAAGGCACACCTGCCTTAAATGTGACCCACAAGAAAGGCTATTCTACATCTACATGGATATAAAATTGGATGAAGTATACAGAAAACTTTGGACCTTTAGCTTTTCCACAATATAGAGCATTCAATATACGAATTCTTGAAAACTTGCGGTGGCAGTTGAACGATATTAAGCCACTTCCTAGACCTATGCAGTTTGAAGCCCTTGGAGAACGAAAACATGTTGCCTATCATAGAGAAAAACAGAAATATCAGGGAAGATATAGGAACACATTAAGATTAGATGGGGTATCAACAGAAGATTTGGAGAAAAGATGTTGCAGAGGGAGCACAGATCAATCCTGTGTTAGTCGGAGAAAGAGGTGAAGGAGAAAAAATGTAAAGAAGAGAAAAAACTTCTTAAGAGCTCTTAGACATTGGAATTAGCAGATGAGAGTTAAAATGAAATAGATAAATTAATGATTTTTAATGAATTATTATTGAATCTACTTCCACCATATTACAAAGAACTATCAGAAACAGGGTCAAATCCTTTTTGTGAGAACTAAACCAGATGCATCGTCATTGCCCAATAGCTCAAATCCTAATAATCCTTTTTTGATCAAGAACCAAAAACACCTAGAGATACAGAGTTTAAAACCCCATGATACCGAATGCTCCTGATGCTCATTCAGTACCTTTAACTATAGGACCATTGTATCATTAAGGTAGTGGAGGACAGCAGGTACATTCATTGACTGTTTCCACCAGATTGGGAGGAACAAATAAATCCCAATTTGACAAATCTGAATTGTGATATTTCTCATCAAGGAAATGAATCAGGAGCTAGTGTGGAAACAATGCAGCCTAACGTATCACATAAGCAAGTGGGACCGACCCCATTATCAGGTACAATAGAAAGAAATATGGAGACTTCTATTAGAGCAGTGGTACTCACAGTATGACCGCGGGCCGCCAGCGGCCCGGCAGGCCTTCATTGGCGGCCCGCGGACCTTGCCATGCTGTTTTAAAATTTCCAGTTAGGCCAGCAGTAAACACAGAATATGACCGCAGCAGCATACATAGTGAATACGTATTCACTGCATATGCTCCTGCAGCCATCTTCTGTGTTTACTGCTGGCCTCTGTGACCTCACACATGGCACAGTCAGAAAGCTTCCTAAAAGGCCCTTTAAAAGTCAGCTGTAGGCATTTTCACTGCTGACTCTTAAAGGGCCTTTTGGGAAGCTTCCTGTTTCGTGTTGCCAACGACGACAACGTCCTCTTCTCCCGCAGCCTGTACCCCACCCACAGAGACAGACACACAGAGCCAGAGACACACACACCGACACACACACAGAAACAGAGACACACACACAGAGACAGAGAGACACACACACACACACAGACATAGAGATACACACAGAGAGAGACAGACACACACACAGACACACACACAGACACACACACAGACACACACATAGAGACTGAGACACACAGAAATCGAGACACACAGAGACCGAGGCGCAGAGACCGAGATACACACACAGAGACAGAGAGACACACACACAGAGACACACACACACAGACAGACACACAAACAGAAACCCACACAGAGACAAAGACACACACAGCGACAGACACAGAGACAGAGACACACACAGCGACACACAGAGACACAAAAACACACAGAGACAGAGAGTTACACACACAGAGACAGGGAGACACAGAAACAGAGACAGAGAGACACACACACAGAGACAGAGACACACAGAGACATAGACACACAGATAGACTGAGACACACACACACACAGACAGAGACACACATACAGACACACACACACACAGACAGACAGACACACACACAGACAGACTCACACACACAGAGATGCACACACAGAGACGCACACACAGAGACAGAGACACACAGACAGACACACAGAGACACTACCACAGAGACACACACAGAGACAGAGACACATGCACATACAGACAGAGACACACACACATACAGACAGAGACACACACAGAGAGACACACACAGACAGAGAGAGACACACACACAGACAGAGAGACACACACAGAGAGACACACAGACAGACCTGTGTGTGTATGCTGGGTCTGGTGGCTCAGTGGACTAATGCGTCTGCTGCAGGGACCTGTGTTGGACCTCATGGTCACAGTTTTTTTAATAACTCTAGCCCCGCCCCCACTGACCCTGCCCCCACAAGTGCAGCCCTAAGCCACAAACCACACTGTAAAATTGGCCCCAGAGAGAAAGTTTGTGAGTACCCATGTAATAAAGGAACATAAGCCATGGTAGGAAAGACCTTATAAATGGGTACTTGCGATTCTTGGAACATGTTAAACCACGAGTGGAGGGAGATAGTGGGGGGGTCGCAAGAGGATTTATTAGATAGACTGATAGGGCCTACCCCACAGGAACTTGATGACTGTATTAATGATATAGCACCATCAACATTTGACATGGGTACAGAAGTTCAGTGTACAACTATAGCGAAAAATCCCTTGATGTAGTAAAGCTCAAAGTGGAGTTGTAAGAAATTATTTTTGGCCCTATCGGTCAACTCTTAGGAAATGGGGTGAGTTGGAGAGATGGGAAGGAACTATGTAGTAAGATCTCTGACTACTTCGAGGAAAAAATCAGCTCTATCCACCAAACCTTCCCCCCCCCCCCCTCCGGTGTACTCAATCATGGAGCGAGACCAATCTCGTCCGACCGCTAACAGTCTCGAACACTTTACCCCGGTGACCCTGACCCAGACCAGAGAAGCGATTCTCTCATGCAAATCTGGCTCACCTTCTGACCCCTGTCCCCCCAAGATCCTCCACACTATCATTGATGAAATTAACCCCATCATCAATGAAATAGTCAACCTCTCCCTCAAAACTGGCTCTGTTCCTCTTTCTTGGAAAAAGGGTGTGGTGAAACCCCTTATGAAAAAGGCAAACAAACCCCCCTTTGATTTAACCAACCTTCGTCCCATCACCCTGTTACCTGCGCTGGGCAAAATAACAGAACAACTAGTCCACAAGGAGCTCAAGTCCTTTCTTGATACCCACAACCTACTCCACCCCCAGCAATCCGGTTTCCGGTCTAAACATTCTACCGAGACCGCCCTGATCGAGCTGACCGATACCATCAAAGGTCTCCAAGATCAAAGGAAGAAGGCCATTTTGATCCTTCTTGACCTCACGGCGGCCTTCGATACTATTTCCCACTCCATTCTGCTTAACAGGCTTATGGACATCGGCGTAACCAACTCGGCCCTTGCCTGGATCAGTTCCTTCCTCAGTGACAGGTTCCAAACTGTTTCACTGGGCCCTTTCCAATCGAAAGTGAAAAAGATCTTCTGTGGAGTTCCCCAGGGCTCCATTCTTAGTCCCCTTCTTTTTAATATATATCTCATCCCCCTGCTTACTCTCATAGAATCGTTCGGCATAACTGTCACGTCTTATGCCGACGATACTCAGCTTGTCATCCCTCTCGACGACAAGTCAAACACGGCCGAACTTAATCTCAAGCACTGCCTTACAGCGGTCTTTCAATGGATGGACGCCAACCACCTCCGCTGCAACTCCAATAAAACCGAAATCTTGCCCATTGGAAAGAATGCTTCTTTTATTCCAGCCCTGTGGTGGCCCGAAAACTCTGCCGCCCCACCGCAGACAGTATCATCGGCCAGAAACCTCGGAGTCATTTTCGACTCCGATCTCTCTTTTGACTCCCACGTCGCAACCGTAGCAGGTAAATGCTTCGGAATTATTAAGTCCATGCGAAAGTTCTTTGACTTTCTCCCGCTCGATTCTAGAAAGACCATTGCGGTAGCTCTCATACTCTCCCGAGTAGACTACTGTAATGGCCTCCTGGCAGGGACCAAAAAATCCACCCGACTGAAACTACAGAGTGTCCTGCACACTGCTGCTCGGCTCGTCCTCAAACTGCCACGCAAATCTTCTATTTCGGCTGCCCTCAAATCCTTACATTGGCTCCCCTTGCACAAGAGAATACTCTTCAAAATTCTCATTGTTGCTTTCCGAGCCTTCAACAAATCCGGCCCAGCCTACCTGTCGAGACGCTTCCCTCACTATTCCCCGGGTCGCACTCTCAGATCCTCGCAAGAAAATCTCATGACTCCCCCCAAATTCAACCTGAAGACTAAGGGTGGAAAAACACTCAGTTTCCTTGCCATCAGAGCCTGGAACAGTATGCCAAGGCATCTTAGACTTCAGACGCAGGAGAAGCCTTTCAGGAAGCTCCTCAAAACGTGGATTTTCAACCTCTCCGATGACTGGACTAAAGCAGCGATCTAGTCCTCCAACTCCCCCCCGGTGATCTGGTCCTAGGTTTTACAGCGCCAAGATGCTCCCTTGGGAGCGAACGTTAGCGCTCTATAAATACCTATCCAATATCCAATATCCAATATCCAAAGATGGGCTAAAACGAAGGAAACAATGCCCATGTATCCAATGTTTGAAAGGGAGACAGAAAGATCAGAAAACAACTCTTCCAATGAGGGAGGTGCCTGGGGGAAGTTATGTTCATGTTCATGTTCCAGGTACTAGACCAGATATACTGTCCTTTACAAAGGATTTCCCAAAATTAAGGGAGAAACCTGTTGAATGGTATAGACAAGTTGAAAGGTTTGTGAAAGTTTCAAATGTTCTACTAAAAGATTTGGATACCTTGTTCACTATTGTGGTTCCTAGTGATATATGGACTGAATGTAAAAGTGCTATTAATTGGCCTGAAATGGAACCTGCTAGAGGTCAGAGAACATGTGCACCATCGCCTGAGGTAATGAAAACATGTAATCAAGCCATTACTTATTTGAAAGGAAAGATTTCTCCAAAAGAAAATGATTGGGTAAAGATTGACAGAACAACACAGGAGTGAAAGGAAACAGTACACGTGTATTATGAATGACTTTGACAGGCATTTCAGCAGTACAGTGGAATAAAAAATGTCTGGAAAGGATATGGGACATTTTGTATTGATTTGTGTGTAGGTTAGACTTGAAATAAGTGCCATGATACAAAAGCATTTGATTTGTTGGCAGAGCAAACCAGTAGATGAGATTCTTCGGTATGCTAAATATGGTGGAGACCAAGTGGATTCTAAACATATGAGATTAAAGGAAAAGTTGTTTTTGGCTCAAATGAGGGCAGCAAAGAAAGGTTACATGGGAGTTGGTTCCGATTTTACTGTTGTTGTGCAGGGAAATGGTCAAGCGAATATAGGCTTGCGGGGAGTAGCAGGTGGACAACAACAGAATGTGCTGACTCAGGGTAGAGGGATTTCAATAGAAATGTTGAAAAAGACCGATCCATGCCATATTTGCAGCAAGTTCGGGTGCTGGAAGCGCAAGTGTAGGTTTAACCCACTGCATTAGGTGAATGGACAGGTATCCCAGGGTAGAAATGCACAGCCCCAAGCAGGTGATATGATGCAGAATCAGTAGACTCAAAGACAGAAAAAATGTAAATCTAAACATGCCACAAGTTCCTATGCCACACATGAATGGTCAGGTTCAAAAATACAATGTGAACATGGGAAGTTGCTCAGCAATATTTGTTTCAGATTGATGACAGTGATTCTGAGTTTTCGCAATGATGGTGCCTGAGAGGTGAGGAGGAATGTGTGCTTGGCACATCCTTAGAGGTAGGTCAGAGTGGTCTCTATGTGGATGGCAAGGTAAACAGAACACCTGTTTAATTCCTGGACGATACTGGTGCTACCCAAACCACTGCAAGAACAGTGGACGTTCCCAACCTACCCCTCTCGGGAGAAAGAATCCAAGTTATAGGAGTTTCAAATCGATTAATGTCAAATCCTGTAACTAAACCTGTTAAGGTACAAATTTGGTCATTTGAGTACCTGAACAAATTTGTGATACGTGATTCTAGTCCAGTAAATCCATTGGGACGAGACATGTTATGCAAACTGAATTGTTCCATTTATTGTATACAAAAGGAATTGAATTCCATACCAATGATGAAGACATTGTATTCAAAATGTCAAAACTAAAATCTGAAGCCAAAGTTTTATTCCCCCTATTAACGAGTGAGGATTTGCCTTTGGAATTAGGAGACAATGTGTTACCCGATGTTTGAGATTTCATGGGAAAAGATATCAGATTGAGCAAAGGGGTGGCTCCAATACGAATTACTTTGAAACCAAATGCAGAATTTCCTGCGTATAACCTGAACCCAGAGACAATTGCAGGTACAACGCCTTAAATTGAGTCATTGTTTGAACAGGGAATTTTAAAAGAGATCATGGGAAGCACATGTAATTCATCTTTTATGGGAATTCAGAAACTGAACGAAAAATATCCAATTGTGCCGGATTTCACAAGGTCAACTGTGGAAATTTAGCTTGCAAACTGAACATTATCTGCGCCATCTTGCCTCTCCCCAGCGCCACGCATAGCAAATGCACGGTCGCCATTTTAGGCACCCCACTCTCTCTCCCCGCTCACTCTCGATTGCCAGCGCTTTCCCCCGGCGCTGCGAGCATCCCCCGCGCGCCGGCCACCCCTGCTCTCTCATACAGGCCATAAACCCTCTCCTTCTGCGCGACCCTGCTACGGGACCACTTCCGACCGACAACCCATACATGGTCATGCCTCTCCTTTGATAACCCCCTTCCTCTGCGCCCCATTGTCTGAACTGGTCCCAGGCCATCACCTAGCCCTGCGGATGCAGTTTATTGCCCCTACTGTAAGGGAAACACCCCACGTCAAAGGGATTACAGTAGATCAAAGCCCCTACTCCCTGAGACCCGACCGGTCACACACCCCCCCCCAGGAATTGGCGGAATACCCTGCTGCGCAATAGCCATCTCCTACTGTGGATGGGGTGGGAACTTCTACTGTATCTATGTGTGGGATCGGATCTGAACCGGGGCTTCAGGGGATATTTCCCCCGCGCATCAAGGGAATCTCAAGAATGTACTATATGTAATAAAGCAATAAACCGGTGTATAAGAGACCAGGTCTCAGAGATGCGGTTAGAGCACCTTGTGACGATACCTTGCTGTCTGATCTGATGTGTTCTGCTCCGACGGAATAAAACTTTGTTTCCTGCCTTCCAGTCTCCGGCGCCTGCCTCTTTTATTGGTAAAATCATCGAGTGGTATGAGAGGCGATTACCGCCGGGCAAATACTTGAAAGGTTATCGACTGAAACTGCCGCTACCATTTAACAATTGGCGTCCCAAACATGGGGCCCATCAGCGACACGTGGATCCAGTGGGAGAGGTCCCAACGACAGAGTGAACGACTGCAACGATCGGGAGAGCTCCTGCCCAATAGACCCTCGTCTGGCAGCCGATCATCCGAACTTCACTGGTTCCGAGCAGACCTCTCTCGAGTGATCTACGGTCCTGACTGGGAACCATCAGGAGTGCCGCGGCAAATACGGAGAGTAGAGGACGATCGGGCGCTGGAGGCGGAAGACGAGAAACTGTCCACGCGGTCCGGGTAAGGTCGTGATACACGACAAATTGAGAAATAATTGATTGATTGTTTGATGCTTTGGAAATACTAGTATTGCTCATTGATTGTGCTCATTGATTGTTCTCTTTGAGATATTCGCTGTCTACAAACGGGGAGGAGTAGAAATACTCTCTCTCTCTCCCTTTGCAGATAGTGAAGGGTAGGTAACGCAGACTTTTGTCCCCGTTGAAACCCGTCGTGCCTATCTTTATCTCCCCATTGATTGATTGTCCGAACATTGATTGTTTTGGAGAATAGTGCTTTTTGAGATATTCTCTGTTTGCAAATAACGTAGAATAGGAATATTCTGTCTAGTCTTTGCAAATAGTGAAGGGTAGGTAATGCTGACTTTTGTCCCCGTTGAAACCCGTCATGCCTATCTTTATCTCCCATTGATTGATTGATTGATTGATTGTCCGAACACTAGTTGTTCGATATTGGTTCTTTGGAGGTATTCTCTGCTTGCAAATAACGAAGAATAGAGATATTCTGTCTAGTCTTTGCAAGCAGTGAAAAGATAGGTAGTGCTGACTTTTGTCCCCGTTGAAACCCGTCATGCCTATCTTCTCCCCACTGATTGGTAGTTGGTTCTGCCCGGACCGCTTATTAGAGGTGAACCATCCGGCTCCACTGGAGGGCACCCCTAATAAGGACATGTTCACTAAATATGGACTAGTCGCCGTAGCTTATACCAAGCTATGGCATAAATATACAAAGAAGGACCCCGAGAGTCAGTGGCCACTGATGGGATCCTTCGACGACCATAAGATAGAGGCGCTAGAAATAGCTCTGCGTAGCAATAAGACGACGCCTACTATGCTTGACAGTATCGGCATGTGGCGCAAAGAAGCGACGCAACGGAAAAAGAGGGAAGAAGTAAAAGCAGAAAAGGAATTACGAAAGGCAGCTCACCTTGCCGCTAGGAAGTTAGAAGAAGACATAAAGGAGAGAAGGGAAACTAAACTAAGACAGGAGCCCGAAACCTCAGGCCAGTACGCTGTTAGGACCCCTTCTTTGCTCTACCCTGAGTTGTCCTCCAAGCAGCGAACGAATGACGAGTTACTGTTAGGTCCCCCGATCATTTACATGCCCCCTCCGTATGCACCCTCCCAATCGATAGTGCAACACCCACAACCCCCGAACACGAGCGAAAGCAGTACAGGGGCCTCGGCCCTCACGGCCTCCACGCCGGCTGAGCCTCTTGTGCCGAACCCAACGTCGACTACAACGCTAGACGACCATGAGATAGGAAAGAAAGAGTCCACCAGAATGAATCGATTAACTAAGGATGAACGAACAGGAATCGACAAGATAGTAAAGGCACTGGTAGGATCCTTTTTGACCTTACAAAAACTAAAATAACGCTAGGAGTTAGCCCTTTGTGGGACATATGAAACCAAGGGAAGGAGTCAAGCTCACGGTCGAGACGACCGCGAGGTAGCCCGACTCCATTACTCTCGCTACCTAAACATGTCTGCCCTACTGCCCACCCCGCCCAATAAGCATGACAAAATCCCGCACAAACGGAAGCCTGCTGACACCCACCATCGACGTCACCAAACTAGGGCTAGATCGCGCACAATTGGGCTATGTTATTTTTCCGATTGCACAGTAACCTCCTTGTGCTCGTCATCAGACTACAAATATGTACAAACACTCCAACGAAGTAATGTAGTTATAACATTTTAATAACTTATAGGATATAACAAACACACCAACAGGGTAAACAGGTTAAAACACGTTTTAAAACAACTATTTACATGACAGTCTGCTGCAACCTCCATCCCAAAGCCTTAACGTCCACGTGACACCGTCCTCGCCTCTCCTTCCTCGAAATTGCAACATTGGCCTGTTTTGGGCGGTCCCTCTTAGTTGACTTTGGGCTATAAAAGCCATGCAAAAATCCCTTGACATCAGTGGCGGGCGATTGTGCGAATAGGCCGGAGGCTATACGAAGCGCCGAAGTTCTGGCAACACCAAGGCGGAGCCCGCCACGCTGTGCGGGCCTTTCCGCTTTCTCTTCTTCTTTCTTTAATGAGGGCTGGTGCCCTGGCGGGGGGAGGCGACGCGGACGGGCCTCCCCCACCTCCCCAGGTGGAGGCTCGCCGGGCACCCCAACCGTCTTTGACTCACCGGCCAGCTAAGCTGCACCCAACCATCTTTAATTCGCCGACCAGCTAAGCTGCACCCAACCGTCTTTAATTCACCGGCCAGCTAAGCTGCACCCAGCCATCTTTTTCATCGGCCTGCTGAATTTCACCCTGGCACGCTGTGCGGATCTTCCCAGTCACTTCTTCCTTCAATAACGGAGGGTGCCCTGGCGGGGGGAGGCGACGCGGACGGGCCTCCCCCACCTCCCCAGGTGGAGGCTCGCCAGCAGATGAGGGCACCCCAACCGCATCTTTCACACGTCAGCCAGCTGAGTTGCGCCCTGCCACTTCATTCGCCGTTCGGCTGAGCCGGCACCCCTGCACGCGGCCGCCAGGCAACCACCCAAGCACCGGGTTCACCAGGACTGCCGCTAGCACCCGACGTGAGGAGTGGGCCCCCGCAGCAAGGTAATCGGGGACCCACCCCGGTGGTGATACCATCCAAACTGCTGTCGTCACTGCTACTGGAATCACCCCGGTGGCAGTACCATCCGAACTGCCGCTGTTACTGCTGCTGGCTCCTCTCCGGTGACTGTACCGAAGAGCTGCTGCTACTGCTGCCCTTGAACTCCGGCGGTTGACCCCTCCGGTTCCAGGCCTGGCCCACCGTGAGACTATTCTGGACTCGAAAGCTTGTTTGCTAGGGCATGGGCCCCACCCTTGACAGAACGCTCCCCTCAGCCTTGCAGAATTGGTTGGAGTCATTTGACATTCGACTCCTGCGGACTTCCGGTAAGGACAAAACCACCACCATTGCTCTTTTTGCCCCCGGGCGGCAGCCACCTTGCCCCCGCTTGGTGCAGTGAGACAGTAGAGCGTCGGCGGAAGAACCCGCCTGCTGCCCCGCCCTAAGAACAAACCGTGGCATTGCTACAAGGTTGCAGTGACGCCATGCTGACGCAAAGTTGACGCTAACGAAAGTTCTCGAACTACCGAAAGGAATTCTGGTTCAACAGCTAATTCATGGAAAGACTTAGACTGTGCACTGGCCCGACCCCGCCCCAAGATGGCGCTGATGTAGGAGTGGCCTACAACTCCTTGTGGCGTTCCAGCCACGTGACATTTGTGTTAAAAAGAGATATATAAATATATGTATGCGATGCTTTCACACATGATGGTGGGGGAGAGGGGGGGGGAACCGATTTTTATGTTAATCTAGTGTTGCTCATGTTGCTCGACGCCTCTCGCACCGTGGCCGGCCTATAGCGGCTGTAGGCCCGTATTTCTACACTGACATTGTTTTAAATAAAGGGCTTCTTAAAAAGGAATTACGGAATCAGTGTCATGACTAATCATCTGGGTTGTTGAAGGTTTCTCTTTTAAATAAAAGATTGTCACTCCTAAGCGAAAGCATACAGATAATACGGACTCAATTTGCCTAAAATATTTTTGTTTAACGGAATTTGTACCCATCACGCCTGCCCCCCTTTTTCCAAGAATTGTCAAATCAATAATGAACTATAACTTAAGGTATATGTCGCACGCAAGGTATGGTATCCTGCACCATAATACACGACCAATTGAGAAATACATGCACGACCAGGGAACCCGAATTTAGGAGATGAATGAACTAGAGCATCTTTGCCTCGAACTAAAGAATAATAGGTCCGTGGTATTACCCACCCCTGCGGCTAGCCTGGTACATGGTAGGTAGAACTTTTCGTGTCTGCGCGCGCTGGGGTATTTTGAATACTGCACCTCCCCTCCCCTCTTATTTTCCCCTCTATAGGTCACGACGAAGTTCCGACTGAAGAGTGGAGTGGACATGGACCGCACCAAGTTCAATATCAGGGAAAACATAGACAAACGTTGTGAGATAGTGCGTAAAATTACAGACCACCATTGGGAACATGAAAAACTGTATGATATGATTGTGCGTGTGTACTACGATTATACGATATGAATGTGTATGCATTTCATGTTCGGGTCACTTGAAGAGAGCGTCATTGTATGATTGAAGTGCGCGTCCACCGATCAAAGGGAGGAGAATAAAGGGTCAGACAACCCATAAGATAAACTACAAAATACTAAAGGTACGCAGCATGCATAGGAATAGAGGACAGGAAAGGAGAGGTCCCCGTGCTCGACGCAGCCCTGAGTCTCCGTCTTGATGCATGTACTGTCACACCCTATCTGGCATTTGTGTGTACGTGATCACCAAATTTATGTCTTTTCCCCGCTTGTGTTTTCTTACATGGAACAGACCCATGCTACTCCATGTTGTGTGTGCACCAAGTGGCCTATTATCTTACCCATCTCTCTCTCTCTCGTTTTGTGTCGTATGTATGCCAAAATAGCCTACTTGATGCACACGTCTCTCTCTCTCTCTCTCTCTCTCTCTCTCTCTCTCTCTCTCTCTCTCTCTCTCTCTCTCTCACTCTCTCTCCCCCTCCCTCGCAAAAGGCTCTTTCTTGACCTCTTTTCTTCTTGAATAAATTAACGACATACACCTCTTTGGTAAGTGTATAATTGGCCTGAACACAGTGGTGTTCGAACTAATTGACAGAAACAAAAACGACCATACTTTACCACGTTACTACCTCTCCTTTTTACAAACGTTAAGCCTAATCGGCTGAGAAGGAAAGGACAGGTAAGACGACTGATGTCTCCCAATCTGACCCTCAACACGGGGACTATATGTCAGTGGTTTTTGTTCTTAAGGGACACCATCTCCACCGCCCAGAATTACCCCTGACCAATTAGCCCGAAATAGAATGTCTAAAGCACCCTGTTCTCCCAAAGATAACTCCAGCCCTATACTAGCCGTCTCAGAGTATCCCGAACGAAACAGCTGATGGCCCTGTTTTAAACTGATAAAGGGTCACCTACTGTATGAAAAGGATACTCGTGAACGCATGACCGTAGCACCTCACACTTACGGGTATTTCCAAACCTTGTATTATAGGGCGCAGAAACTGACACCTAGAAGGCCAGACGATGGACAGGGACACCCACAGAACCCTGCACCACAGCAGTAATTAATAGATTAGTAACACGCACCTTAACACCAGAGTTAATAGACACCAATCATATAGTAACAGATAAGAGCATTTCCGCAACTACTCAGTGGTTGGGAGAGAGAATGAAGTATGTAAATGTCTTCCCTGCCAAAATCCCTAAGACTTTCGTTTCTTATAACCTATTCAAGGATAACCTGCAGCCATCGGAAGAGAGGGGTCGGACGTGAGCACAGTCTGGCTGCGGATCATAAAGCATCTATGACATCGACCAAGGGGGAAGCGACGAAGCAAAAAGGGTGTGAGACGAGACACCATTATCAGAACGATAAGCGCGAAGGGCTACATAGAGGCCCCTGCCCACTGACCAGCGTGCCTGAAGTCTCAACCCGTCGGGCCCGATTGATGGGCCCAGTGCTGAAAGATTCTGCTCTCCTTGGTCCGCATTTTTGATCCGATCCCACGCCACCCCATTCTCTCTTCCTCTTTCATTTGGACTATGACTTTGACCTACTACCGAGGAACAAAAGGCCGGCACCCTGTCTCAAAGTACCTGTGGTGAACTGTGTTAAGGAACAGGACTGTGATCAAAGAACAGTGAGTGGTCACACCCTGCCACGTGAGAAATCGGATTTGAGCTGGACCTTAGCTCCACCGCCGGTGCTCAACAGTGCCAACGAAAGAAGAACAACAATGAGAGCTTACCAGTGATAGCTCTTTATAAAACAAGGACACTGGAAAGAAGGACCCATGTCAAAGTTGAAAATCCTCTCCCAACCACCTTATTATATTAACTATCTTCTTCATGATGTTGCATCAATCACTTCCGACTGTACACTGAGAAGTTAAGAAAATGTAACTTTGTATAGTAACATTCATACAACACCAGCCATGTACACAACTATACTGCAACTTTGAATGTACTTCCTCCTCGCCTACTTTATCAAACTGTATGAGACAATGTACAAATGTGTCAGATTACTCCTGCCTACCCTAAAGACTCTGTATCTTTAAATGTATGACGAACATTGACGATACTGTAACTGAAAGGCTAACAAAGGTGAATATTGGCTGGACAAGCTGGCGAGATATGTTAAAAGGGAGGACTGTGGAAATTTAGCTTGCAAACTGAACATTATCTGCGCCATCTTGCCTCTCCCCAGCGCCACGCATAGCAAATGCACGGTCGCCATTTTAGGCACCCCACTCTCTCTCCCCGCTCACTCTCGATTGCCAGCGCTTTCCCCCGGCGCTGCGAGCATCCCCCGCGCGCCGGCCACCCCCGCTCTCTCATACAGGCCATAAACCCTCTCCTTCTGCGCGACCCTGCTACGGGACCACTTCCGACCGACAACCCATACATGGTCATGCCTCTCCTTTGATAACCCCCTTCCTCTGCGCCCCATTGTCTGAACTGGTCCCAGGCCATCACCTAGCCCTGCGGATGCAGTTTATTGCCCCTACTGTAAGGGAAACACCCCACGTCAAAGGGATTACAGTAGATCAAAGCCCCTACTCCCTGAGACCCGACCGGTCACACACCCCCCCCCAGGAATTGGCGGAATACCCTGCTGCGCAATAGCCATCTCCTACTGTGGATGGGGTGGGAACTTCTACTGTATCTATGTGTGGGATCGGATCTGAACCGGGGCTTCAGGGGATATTTCCCCCGCGCATCAAGGGAATCTCAAGAATGGACTATATGTAATAAAGCAATAAACCGGTGTATAAGAGACCAGGTCTCAGAGATGCGGTTAGAGCACCTCGTGACGATACCTTGCTGTCTGATCTGATGTGTTCTGCTCCGACGGAATAAAACTTTGTTTCCTGCCTTCCAGTCTCCGGCGCCTGCCTCTTTTATTGGTAAAATCATCGAGTGGTATGAGAGGCGATTACCGCCGGGCAAATACTTGAAAGGTTATCGACTGAAACTGCCGCTACCATTTAACACAACAAGCTTGTGATTCCACCTTGTCCGATTGTGCCAATTCTAGCCTTGATACTATATCAGATTCCATGTGTAGCCGAATGGTTTTCTGTCATTGACTTGTGCAAAGCCTTCTTTTCCATTCCCTTGCACCTGGATAGCCAATTTTCATTTGCTTTCGGGTTCGGAAACTGTGTCTTGGCATGGTGCAGAGTTCCACAAGGGTATATGGAAAGTCCTTCCATCTTCAATCAAACATTGAAGAAGAACTTAGAGTCACCGGTAATGCCTAATCACTCTGTGTTGGTTCAGTACACTGACAACTTGTTAGTGGTGTCATGTACTCAGGAAGCTTGCATATGTGACACCATCACATTATGGAATAATTTGGCAGTAAGTGGACATAAAGTGTCACCAGCGAAGCTACAATTCTGCAGGAGAGAAGGCCTTTATTTGGGACATCAAATTGAAAAGTGAACCAGAAAGATGTCACAGAATGAGATTACTGCGATTTTGCAGATTAACTCGATGCGGTTCCATGGAACGATAAATGCATGTGCTCTTTTAATGAACTGCGAGAGAGTCTGTGTCAAGGTCCGGCATTGGAAATGCCCGAATTTAACAAGAGTTTCAGTCTGTTCTGCAGTGAGCGCGAATGCTGCGCATTTTCAGTTTTAACGCAGATGCATGGAACTGCGCGTGGGCATGTTGCATATTTTCCAGCCACATTAAATCTTGTATCTGCAGCTTTGCCTGGATGTTTGAAAGCTGTTGCTACCACATGTGTGAGTTTGTAGCAATGTGAGAGCATTGTGATGGGTCATCAATTGAAAGTACACGTGTCACATTCGGTTAAGATTTTGTTTACTCGTAATCAAACACAACATCTCACTAGTAGCTGATTAACAAAATATGAGCAAGGGATTTTGGGTGCTGAGAATGTGTCACTGGTGCAGTGTACAAGTTTAAATATGGCTACATTGATGCCCCTGCCAGGAAATTAAGTTGTGATTGATGAAGCAGATCATGATTGCCTGGATGTGACTGAGTTATGTACAAAGCCTCCACCAGAAATTCTATATGTTCCATTACCTGAGTCAGGTCATGTGTTGTTCGTGTATAGATCATATTTGTGAGAAGCAGAAAGAAACTGGAGAGCTGTGTATGTCATCTGTACTGTTGTGGGAGTGGTGGCAACTTCCTAGTAGCAAGGAGTGTATTCTGGCCAGGTTGCTGAGTTGGTTGCCTTGATGCGGGCTTGCAGCATTGCTGAACAGTTGAGAGTTACCACTTTTACTGATAACCAGTATTGTCTTCGGGGTCGTTCATGATTTCGGGCAGTTGTGTTCTCAGCATGGATTCATGAAGCCTTCGGGTTCACCCATCCAAAACAGAGAGAGCGTGAAAACTCTACTGCTGTCACTGCAACTGTCTGCCCAAATTATGGTGGTCAAGTGTCCAGCTCTTCGACAGGGTAATGATTATGTGGCAGTCGGTAATCGCTATGCAGATGAGATCATGCGCTATTGCGCTCTAAATTCATGCATTTTTAATGGAGACCCCTTGAAAGACAAACTGATGTCACAGAATGTAGGCTAATTTTGTCAACTATGGAAACATGGGAAGAAATAAAAGGCTTGCAGGATGAAGTGCCAGAAACTGAAAGACAAGGGTTGATTAAAGCAGGGTGCACACAAAGACAGGAAGATGAAGTGTGGGTGTACACGGATGGAAGACTAGGCCTACCTGATAGTTTGTTGTCACCCATGGCAAGAAATTATCATGGTCCTGCACATGTTGGGAGGGATGCTATGATGCGTCTTTTTTGTCATACATGGTTCAATCCCTGATTCAAGAGCAACTGCAGAAGTGCTTTGTCAAAGAGTGTAGTGTGCCAACAGCAAAATGTGGGAAAAGGAAACACTGGTCACAATGAGTCATGTGGGAAGATATGGAGGACTGTTCAATAGAATGCAACTTGATTTCATTAAAATGTCCCCTTGAAATGGTTTGAAATATGTTTTGGTGATGGTGTGTTCTCTCGTTGAGTGGAAGCCTGACCAACTAGGCGTAATAACAGCCTAACTATAGCAAAATTACTCCTTAGAGAACTCATAACACGTATCAGATTTCCGACTTTTTTGGAATCGGATAGAGGGACTCATTTTAACAATGAGTTTTTGAGGATGCTTTGCACAGCATTACAAATTGAGCAGAAGTTACATTGTGCATATCAGCCAAAAGTATCTGGAGTGGTTGAAAATGTTAGTGGAACGCTGAAATCCAGGTTGGCGAAAGTGTGTTTGTCCACGTCTCTGAAATGGCCTGATGCTTTGCCCTTGGTATTAATGAGTTTGAGAAGTACTCCAGACAGAAGAACTGGACTATCCCCACACAAAATCATTATGTGGAGGGCTATCAGACAGCCTGTAGTCCCAGCAAATCAGTTAGTAAATATTACTGATGATTTGGTACTCGATTACTGTAAAAGGGTAGCTGATGTGGTACTTTCTGTGTCTCAGGAGGTTAATGAAGCTGCCACTTTACCTCAACAGGTGCAATGCCACAACCTTAGTCACGGTGACTGGGTCCTGGAGAAGAAACATGTATGCAAATTGTGTTTGGAGACTCGTTTGCGTGGGCCATGCCAGGTGATCCTTGTAACCCCAACTGCTGTCAAATGGGGTAATATGCCTAATTGGGTACATGCTGCCTACACTCAGCAAGTCCCATGTCCCCTTGAAGTTGCCAAACCTGTAGTGGATGTATCGATGGTTACAGTGAGATATCTGACTCAGGTCTGTCAAATAGTAGAGGGGGTGCCAGTTACTGGGCCTTGAAGCACCTGCTCAAATAAGTGTCCGAGAGAGTCCGTCCCTGTAGTTACTGACGGTCATGGGGAAAGGCACCTGACTAGGTGAGATACTGACCCAGTTGGTGCAAACAGTGCAACACGATAGATAAGCACGCTTCGGTGGCCCAAAAGAACCGACAGATTAAGATAAATCCTGACAGAAGGCAGAGTACCCCCAACTATTATTGAAGTCTTGAGTCAATCAGAACAGAGCGACGCTGATGACGATGGGCCAACAGTAAGAATGTCAAAAAGAGCCAAGCGACCAAATCGGAAATACGCTGCACCGGGGTGGACTTATCTGGCAGCAGCCAACGAGTGGGAGAAAGCATACCAAGCTTTTTGCTTCAAAGATTCAAGATCACAAAAACCACAGAGAAATTGTCATAAAAAGGGACAATAACAAAGCAGATAAAAATGGAAAAATCTACAAAAATCTGAAGAGACCAAAATACACTGATATGCGCCAGAAAAGCTGAAACTGAAACCTGTGAACTGTAACGGTGAGAGAAGTAAAGAGAATCTCGCTCTGAGCAAACATTTGTTGCAAATATAACGCTATTTTAAGCATCCTCTGCAAAATTTAACATGAGTCTTAAAATCTGGTTCTGGAGAAGGGGGGAATTCAAACCTGGTATTGATAATACGCAAACGCATATGTGCATGCCTGCTAGATGCTTTTTCTATATTTATGGTTGTGTTCCTCATTGTGTTAAATTATCCTCATCATATCTATATACAAAATATTTCTTAACCCACTTCTGTTACTAAACTAAGAAGAAGAGAAAAATGATGAAGTTGAATCTAACATATTAACTGACAAAACTCTACATGAAGATCAATCTATTAGTGATTTCTCTCTAAACTTCTTTACAGAATTATTGGATGAATGTTTTGACACCATGGAAACTTGAGATTGCTATATGTGCAACTACCTACTTCTGTCTCAGAGGGGGTGATTTATCATCGCCTACCTGTTAATTATGGAATTTCACGTAGTGTGATAACTAGTTTGTTTTATTGCAAGGGACAGTTTCAAAATTACTATTCAAACAATTATTTAGTTTTTTCTGAAGTGCCAATTAGGAAAACCATGAATATTGTGCCAGACACACAACCTACTAAAGTAATGGGTCAGTTTTTCCAAACTACACAAACTATAGACACAGTTTATGCAAACAGACATTATTCAACATGCTTCTTGCATAATGTAAAAAAGGGCTTTAAAAATTCAGTCGAAGATAGACGTGGGGAAATAAAGAAAAAGGCTGAAGGACATTCAAGGTTTCACCATGGGCATATAGAGAAACTGACTGTAAAAAAGGGTGATGACAACCTGCAATGTCTCTAGATTAGTAATACGGGGAAGCTGTGCATATTACGAGGCAGAACTGAATTTAACGATACATTTGTTGGTTGCAGCGAATGTGATCACACCTTCCAAATTGTGGGAGGATTGGGTTTGTACCTTGGGGGAGTAGATCCTGTATTTCCAGGATTATATTACATCAGTGAGAAAAATGCCTATTACATGCTGCCAAAACATTGGTATGGATGGTTCTATGTGGGAATAGTATGTCCAAACATTTATCATGTGGGACAAAAAGATGGCACCAGCGAATTTAAGCATACATGTTTGAGAAAAGGAGTAAGTGCTGCTGAAGTAATTGGGGATATATTTGGTGCAATAATACCATCGGTTGGGATGATTCTAAATCCTCACAAAATTTGAAAACCTTCCACTGTAGTTGTTCGTTTATCATCTGATACAGCGGGAGGATTCCTTGTCATAGAAACTGAAAAGGTTGCTATCAAATCTATGGTGTTACAAAATCGTCTTGCATTAGATGTCCTTCTTGCAAAAGAAGGCAGGGTCTGCCGGATGCTGAAAGTTCAATAGTGTTGTACTTATATCACTAATAAAAGTAAAGATTTGCGGGGATATATCATCAACATTACCCGTTTAGAAAAAGTATTGGATGAACTTAAGGCTGATGAAGCTTGGGAATCAATTGGGAATGGGTTTACCTATGTGGGAGGTAGTTTAGTGGGGAAAATACTAACACCCTTACTAATTATTGCTACCTGCTTGATAAAAATAATAATGTTTATCACATTCTATAAACACATGAAAGCAAAGAAAGAAACTTAAGGACTAATAAGAAAGAAATCAGGAATTTAATTGAAAGAGAGACAATGTGGTTACTTTGACAATCAAAAAAGCGTTAGAGCAATCTAGGCTAAAACTTTTGTACACATCTGCATTATAAATGTGACATCAGATAAGATAAGAGGTAAGAGTGTGATGGCTTGATTCGCCATCAAAGAGGGAATTGATAGAGCAGAGATTTCCCTTAACAAAATTTGAGACAAAACAGAAACGACAATGACAACACTTTACATAGATGATGAGAAAGGTATGTTCTAGAAAACGACAAAATGCAACTTTGATTCAGATACTGCATCATAAAAGCATGCAGAATGCTAGAATAAGCTTATGTTATATTTTAAGTTTACTCTAATATGTGTGAATTATTAACACTTTTAATGGCATTGATCTCATGATTTGTGAATGTGATATTAATAATAACAAAGAAATTTCACATGCTTCATCTGTTAGAAATAAATAATAATTTCTTGTTGTAATGTGTACACTGAAAATCACCAAAGAAAAGTAGGTGCTACACAGGTTTTAGTTAAAGTTTTTTCGTGAATCTTTCTTCAAATATATCTGTAAAATATGTGCACCTTAATAACATAATTGCAAAAAAGATCTATATGTACTTTTCCTATATGTGTGTACATTGGCATTTGCAAAGTTTTATGAGTACCCTACACTTACATGAAACAATTATGACTTGATTGAAGTGTTTATTAATGCATTTATTCATGAGATCAATGTATTTGCTATTCAATGTGAGATTCATATTTTAGTATAATTCCAAGTGGTTGAGCTGAAATTCATGTAGGCCTCTAATCTAATTTTCCAAATGTGAATTCATGAACTGAATAGTCTGAAGTCTGTAAGAACCCTTAGCAAAGTTACTACTTGTATTCTAACTCTCATTGTTTCCTTTGACATCCTCAGCACTGATCTATCACATTCTTGAACAGATGCTTGAGAAAGGAAGGACGACAATTCAAGAGCATTTTTTCCTTTACCCTTTGAAATATCTAATTGTTCCTCTGATTAAGCTTACAATGGTTTAAGGAAACAACGTAAATGGAATTACTCAATTCTTCCGGATTGTATACTTTTTACCTACCACATCATCCTCATCCTATTCAAGGTGACCAATGAGACAGAGTGGTCGAATATTTCTGATGATGTCATGGGGTATCACCTTTAAAGTATATTTGTTCAGCCCTTGGAATTGTGTGTGGGGCCAGCTTTGTAGCGGTGAGACTGACAGCTTAGACAGCTAAAGACTAACAGAAACTGTGGTGTAATACTGCAATCTGCTGGCAACCGGTATGCTAGTGCAGTGGAACTTTTTAGGAAGAAGGGTTAGCATCATGCTGCTGTAGCTTTGGTGTTACAGCAACGGACTGAGACAGATTACTGTCTTTAACAAAGTGGAAGTGGTCAGTTGGAACTTACTGAATTTTCCTATGTGTTTGTGTGATGCTCAACTGGTTTCCTATTGATCCATATGCTATATACGTCCAAAAATCTCCTTCAGCTGAGGAAGATTACCCCTGTCATCCTTGGTTCTTGGAGAATTTAGAATTGCTCATTAAACCCAGTATTAGCTTAATTTTATGGCTGTATACTGTTTATTTTAATGTTTTTTTATTTCTGGATGAATAACTAAACTTTGAGACTTAAACTGAAATTCTGCTGATTCTGACTCATTATTTGTTTGTGGGTAAATCATTTGATTGAAACATTTTTAGTTGGTACATTGAATTTCTAAAGGTAATGAAGTAACACTTGAATGTAGCAATTATCTTATTCCTGGTCCTCATTTGAAAATTGCTCATCCTCCGAATATCCAGTTCCTTTCAGCACAGAACAAGATCCATCAGAGGACCAATTGAGTATAATTGTTTCCACAATTTGGAAACAATTAAAGTACAATATACGTTTCGGCCCAGTACAAACGCTACAGCAACCCTATCCTTAAAGACCAAACTGACAAGAAGATTGAGTCAGCAATTAAAAAGAGTTGTACTGTAGCTCACTTGGCTGTGAGAGCAGGTATCTACGTTCCTTATAACAGGCAGTCACTCAGTGCTAGTATTAAAAATGTACTTACAGCAATTCAAGATGGGATTGGATGTACTAACTTAGATGAAATTGAGAAGCAGGCTGAAATACTGTCTGAAATCGCTTTTGATGTGGTGCATGCTTCTGCAATATCAGAATGTGCTACTGTAGCAGCGTGGATAAACTTGTTTCATGAAGAATGGGCTGGAATTCCTCACAGAAGTCTGCAACAGTAGGTATGCCCTGTGAAGGAGTGCAACTTTTTGGAGCAGAGCTGGCAGAGAAACTACATTGATTATTTCTGGAAAAGAAACATTCTTCCTCTCTCAGACAACCAGCACCATCTCGCCTAAGAACACAACCTTCGTGGAAATCTCCATTTCATCATGCTTCTAAGGTATCACTTTAACATTACTTTGGTTTTTTTCAAGAAATAAAGAAAAACAAATTTCAACAACCGGTTAGATCATAAAGCTAAACCTCCTCCTTCAAATAAAAGTAATCGCTCCTGACTATGCTGAGAAGATGTCCATGTCTTTGGAAGGGGGTTGGTTAAAGCTGTTCAGGATTGCATGGGAACGATCAACTTCCAATGCTTGGGTCTTGAAGTGATCAGAAATGGTTACTAAACAGATTTTGCCACAATATCTCCAGAGACTGGAACACAACAACTTCTGGTCCTTCAGACTCAGTCAAGAGAGAAACAATGTTAAAATCAGCATAGACATTGCTTTTAAAGAAAGTATTCATTGGTGTGCCCATAAAGGAAAAATTAAAATGCTGCTATTCAATTATTTTCCTAGTACCAAGAAACTCCGGTAAGTTCAGTAATTATTGACCTCAGAAGACTCAACATCTGGATCAAGAGGATGCCCTTCAAGATGGAGACTCGCTGGAATACAATGATTTTAATCATGAAAGGGGATTTCATGATTATTATGAACTTGGAGGATTCTTATCTACATGTCCCTATGAATTTGGACGATCAGAAATTCATGAAATTCTGTCTCTGGGGTTGCCATTTTCAGTTGCAATTCCAAATTTTCAGAATAAAATCTGCTTTTAAGGTATTCACAAAATGAAGGCTCCTTTTGTGGCTTTCCTTCATCCCATGGGCTGGAAGATCTATCCCTATCTAGATGGCTGGTTACTGAAAGCTGCAACAGAGGGAGAAGGCTTACTGGGATAAGAATCAATTCAAGAGTATTTGCAGAAACATGGCTTGTTGAGCAACTAAAAAATTAAACGTGCAAAACAAATTGTTTATTAGGAAACCAATTTCGGGATTGTATTTCTCATGTTGGAGAGAGCAAAAAACTGAGAAATTCTGCAAGTATTGAATCACGATCAACAACTGCAAGGTTCTGGCTACGTGTACAGGGCACATGGCCCTTTGCATGTTTAAAGTCCCATGGGCATTTGTGCATTTGAGACCACTCAGAAGCAGAAAAGCCTGAGCAGAGTGTTTGTATCTTCTCAAATCTGTCACTTACTCCACATACGTTTGCGGATATATGCCAACCATTTGGGACTCCAGTTATACACACATTTGCTTCTCCAAAGAACAAGCAAGTGCACAGATTATTTTACTGTTTTTCAACTAAGGGGTTTTGGGAGGAGGATACATTACATCTATAACCTGGCTTCACCAACTTCTTTTAGCCTTTCCTCCTATTCCACCAATTCCACAATCACTTCTGAAAGTAAAGAAGGAGAAGCAGAAGTGGCTGTAGTTGTACTATTATGGCTTCACAGATTTTGGTTCCCCTGAGGGGAATCAATGGCAGTGGGCATCATTGGAGAATTTTGCTGATACCTTTACCCCTTTGAGCACTAGGGTGTCTTCCTACCACCTACCACCATCAGTTTGGAAATTGAAAATGTAGGACTTCAGAGTAGAGGGATTCCTCCACACTAAGCAGTAGTAATTCAGAGACCCTGTCCTGCTACTTTGACGTCATATTCAAAACAATAGAAAGATTTTGACCACTAGGGTTCTTTCAAATCTATCTCTTCTGGTGGATGTGGTATTTCAGCTATTTTACAATTCCTTCATTATGGTTTTGAAAAGAATTTAACCGCTTCAATACTGAGGGTTCAATGGGCTGCTATTAAATGTTTTAAAGCTCCTGGTGGTAGAATTATTCAGGATGAAGAGTTATTTGTGAGATTCTTGAAAGGTTTTTCAATTGCAAGGTCTGTGATAAAATCGTTAATGCCTACAAGGGATTTTTATATAGCAGTCACTTCAGATAGAAGGATTGGAGAATGTGTGCTTTTATTATGTAAAGTTTAGTTTTTATGGCTATTTAAAGATGGAATTGTGTCCAGATGCAATCCTGCATTTTGCCTCAAAGTGGGTAACAGACTTCACTTTGATCAGGAACTTTTATAACAAGCTCTTTTACCCAAGCCAGCTTCTAAAGAAGAATAATTGTGGTATTTGCTAGGTGTAAAAAGGGCAGTGCCAATATATTTGCACATATCTGACAGTTTCAAGAAAACAGATCATTTGTTTGCAACATTTAGCTTAAGGAACACAGCTATAAGGCATTTAATTTGTCTATAAGCAGAAGGATTAATGCTATGGATTTCTATGACATATTTCTTAGCTGATTTACCTATTCCAGGGAGAATTTGATGAAGGTGGACAAGGATTATTTCTGTATGTTGGGCAGAGGTTCACAGAGTTACCCTGAATGAGATCTGTAGAGCGGCAACATGGTCATCTGCTCATACATTTGTTAAACATTACAGGATTGAAGGTTTGGGAAGAATGTGTTCGCCTCAGAGCTCTAGCTTCATTGGTAAAACATTAACTGTCATAAATAAAGGCTTGATGATTTTATGCATTAAACTTGAGCAAATATTTTCGTATTATTCCTTTGGATCTGAAGAAAGCCAGTAAAGCTTAGGAATAAATCAAAAGTAATGACTAGGATCAGGATGTTAAATGTAGGGGCAATGATCCAGTTAGTTAGCAGTAAACATCATTATCCTTAGACCTTTGCATCCTTGTCACAGTCATTTCAACCCACCACCTACTCCTTTTGTTGCTTGCCGTCAGAGGCTTAATATTTACAGGACGTTTCATGGGTTTGTGGGTCCTTAAATGCCCATAAATTGGGCAGAGCTTTTTGTTACTTCCTGTTCTATATCATGTCTGAGGTAAGTCACCTCAAAAGTAATTACTGTGACGAGGACGTTTTGAACTAAGGGTAATGAAGATTACCAGTAAGTAACCAGAGCACTTGAGCTATCTATTCCCCACCAATCCAAACTCCCACATCTTAGGGTAGGAATGGACAGTGTCTTACTCTTCCAACATTTAGTCAATGACACTCTGTTATAAGGGCTGTCCTGAATATTAGAAGAGAAACCATCTCCTGCTGGGAAACTAAATCACTGCTGCCTAAAGTCTTGTTCTTCTCGGAGGGACATGTGAATGGAAGAATGAAAGCTAAGAGAGGAGCTAAGCTTCACTTTGAGTGAAGTCAAGTCACATCAGGAAATTTTATACTCATTCACAATGGGCACATTTGCAAATATTGACCAACTATGCAGGTAAAGTTTAAACCTCACATACCACTGCAGATGAGGGGATAAAAGTCATAAGTGGAAAATGAGAGAGAAATTTGTAAATATTAATAGGACCTGAAGACACATTCGACATTCATAATTCACATTTCATATTGTGTGTTGTTAGAAATGGGGTCTCTAGCTGGTAGTGGTTTGCACCCTGTCCACGAAGGGACCCTCATTGTAGTCAGGGTAAGGGAGTCCCACAGCTAAGGTAACTCCTGCTAACCCCCATGGTAGCTTGGCATGAGCAGTCAGGTTTATCTCAGAGGCAATGTGTACACACATGCAAAATAACACAGTGAAAACAGTAAAAGAAAAGTAGTCCACACCAGTTTAGAGAAATAGCCAATACTCATCTGAATAAAACAAGACCAAAACGGCAACAATCCAACATACGCAAGTCAAAATATCACTTTTAGAAGACTAAGCAAGTTTAGACAACAGAAATAAATGGATGCATTTCTTTTAGCACAAAGTACCTTGAATGAACTAACAAACAAGGACAATGCAGGGGAGGTGAGGCACCGGAAAAGCAAAGCGATGCATCGGTTACTTACCACATAGAAGAGGTGATGCATCAGCTCCTTTCTGATAGGGAAGGTGATGCGTTGTTTCCTTTCTGCTAGGCAGGGGTGGTGATGAATCAATTTCCGAACACGCAGCCTCGGTTGATTACTTTGTTGAGGTTCTCGATGAAGAATTGGCGCCCAGTGATGATGTGTCAAAAATCCAGATGTGCTGAATCAATGTGACAGCAGTGAAGCAGGCGCTGCATCAATTTTCCCGCCACGGAACAGGCGCAGCGTTGATCTTGGGCAGTGATGAAAAACAGGCGCTGGGAGTCGATGCATGGATTTTCTACTTCAGATCAACAGATTCTACTTCCCAGGGCCAAGGAACTGGATTTGGCACCACTTGGCAAGTCAGGACTTTCAGCAGAAGAACCCAGGCACTGGCAGGTGAAGTCTTTCATGGCCCAAAAAACTTCTTAACAGGCGGCAAACACACACAAGCCCTTGGAGAACCTTGGAAGCAGGATGTAGAAAGCAAAGTTCAGTTATTCCACTGCCAGGACAGAAGCAGCAGCACAGCACAACAAAACAACTGGCAGAGTGGCAGTCCCTTCTACAGCATCTGTATTTGTATTTTTGTATTTGTATGTGGATTTATTAAGCGCGATTGATGCCCGGGGGCGTCCAAGCGCTGAGGGACCGACAGATGTATAGGCAAAGGCGGGGATAGTTACCAGGATTATTGTGGGGAGTTGAAAAGAAGAGTCTTGAGCTGTTTCCGGAATGAGGTAAGATTAGAATTGGCTCTCAAATGAAGAGGAAGGGCGTTCCATAGCTTGGAAGCGTTATGGGTGAAGGTCCTACCGCCTGCTCTGGCTCTTTTTATTCTGGGTGCGGTGGCCAGAAAAGTCTGGTTTGACCGTAGGTTTCTGCTTGGATGGTAGTGAGAGATTAGGTCGCGGGTGATGATTGGGCCTTTGTCCCAGAAAGCCAGGTGGGCAATACACAAGGCTTTGAAGTGGATTCTTTGGCGGACTGGCAGCCAGTGTAGACTGGTCAGACTAGCTCTGACGGATTGTCGGCGTGGGAGCTGGAGCAGTGTCCGAGCTGCACAGTTCTGCACTGTTTGAAGTCTCCGCAGTGTGTAGTCTGGTGCAGCGAGGTATAGGACGTTATTGAAGTCCAGGCGGGACTGGATCAGACCCTGGATGGCCACTTGTTTTGCCTCCATGGGTAAAAGATAAAGAATTTTTTTGAGCATTTTAAGAAGGCCAAAACAGGTGGCGGAAAGTTTGGTAGCTTGTGTGTCGAATGACAGGGATTTATCGAGCCACACCCCAAGACTCCTGCTGTTGTCCTTGGGTGTTGGGGGGGTGCCCAGACAGGGTGGCCACAGGGAATTGAAGGAGCTAGGATTCGCGGGACCTAGAAGCATCAGCTCCGTCTTGTCCCCGCTCATGGGAATGTTGGCCTTATGTGCCAGTGAGACCACCAGCTGGGTGTCGTCCGCATAGGAAATGATCTTAACTCCATACGGACGAACAACCTCAGCCAGTGGCCTCATATAAATGTTAAATAGCGCCGGGCTTAAAGAGGAGCCTTGTGGGACCCCGCACCTTAAAGGTCTGCTGGTAGATACTGATTCACCGTCGAATACCTGAAAGGATCTGTCTTTCAGGAAGGACTCGAACCATAGCCAAGCCTGGTGCTTGACGCCAACATTAGACAGACGGTTCAGCAGGATGTCATGGCTGACCGTGTCAAAGGCCGCGCTGAGGTCAAGGAGGATCACTGCCACTGATCCTCCTTGGTCCAAGATTTTTCTGGATTCCTCGGTGACCTTGAGGAGGGCGGTCTCGGTTCCGTGCTTGGGTCGGAAGCCTGTCTGGGTGGGGTCTAGCAGTTGGTTGGTTTCTAGGAAGGTGACCAGAAGGCTGTTGATGTATTTCTCCAACACCTTGCTCAGCCAGGGAAGCAGGGAGATTGGCCGATAGTTGCTGAAGTCTAATGGGTCCAAACTGGGTTTCTTCAGCAGTGCTTTAACCATGGCCCGTTTCCATCCAGGAGAGACCGTGCCGGAGGAGATAGAGGCATTCAGGAGGTCCATTATGATGGGTAGGGTGACCTGAGATGCCGACATTATAATGTCTGGTGGAGCTGGGTCGTTGGGGGGGCCAGATTTGACTTTCCGGGCTACAGTTTCCAGAGACGCCAGATCTAGGGGGGGGAAGTGAGCTAGTGTAGTGGGAGTCTGTAAGGTAGGGTGTGCCAAGACTGTGTTAGTCGAGGCTGGAACGGAGGTGGCCGGGGGGGAAAGGAGGCGTAGATTTTGTCAATTTTTTGGTGGAAAAAGGCTGCCACATTGTTGCAATGCTCTGTGGATGTGGTTACAGGTAGGCTGGGTGGTAGCTTGGAGAGATTTTTTACTATTAGGAAAATCTCCCTAGGTTTTGATTTGGCTGACATGATTTTGTTCGAAAAATATGCCGCTTGAGTGGCTTTGATTTCTTCTTTGTACTCTTTAAGTAGCGTTCGGTATTGGGTTTTTCCTATTGGAGAGAAGTCCAGACGCCATTTCCTTTCAGCTTTCCTGCATAGGCGTTTCTTTGCCCTAAGGGCCTCTGAATACCATGGTGCCGATTTGTGGGAACGTTTTAGAGTGGTTTTTCTTTTGGGGAGAGTGTTGTCAAGGGATTGGGTGATCCAGTCTTCATAGGTCTAGTCAGCTAGGCGTGGATCCTTATTATGGAGAGGAGGGTTGCTAGCGAGTTTGCTCATCCATTTGTCGACTGGAAGGCGGGACCAGGCTCTGGCTATTCGTACTGTGGGTTTATTGGTTGGGGGTTTGAGTGTGGTCCAGGTGAAGGGGACTAGTAAATGGTCAGTCCATGGAAGGGGGATTGGTAGGCTAGATGTAAGATCTGTGCAATTGCTGAACACAGGGTCCAGCAAATGGCCTTTGACGTGAGTGGAGGACCTAACGATTTGGGTTAGCTGCAGCGCTGCTAGGTCATTTATCATCATAGTGGCTATGTGATCGGTTGTGGAGTCAAAGTGGCAGTACCTGTGAAGCAGGTGTTAGGGGAGAGTTCGAGGCAGAAGGCTAGGCTCTCGCAGTCAGGGATGGTCTCCGGAATTACTCGACAGAGGAATTGGTCTTTATAGATAATAGCTAGACCTCCTGCTCTGCCCTCAGGGCGGTCCTGCCGAATGATTTGGAAGCCGGGAGGGAGGGCTGTGATTACCGCGGGGTCCGAATCTGTGGCCAGCCATGTTTCTGTTAGGAAGACAATGTCTGGCATACGTTCTTCCAGCAATAATGCGAACTCTGCCCTGTGTTTGGGCAGGGATCTGCAGTTGAGCAAGAACATGCGGTACTCATGTGAATGGTCTGGAGCCGGCTTAGGTTTAAGTGTTGATTGGCAGGAGGGGCAGGAATGTGGGATGTTTTCTACATGAAACTGGGACTGAAGGCAATCTCTGCCGGTGGGTCTTAATCCCATGAGAGTTTCCGAGTTGTAATGTCTGAGTTTTATAGCCGGGGATATAGGGGGGGTGGCCCTAGGCCCGGTCTCGGCACGGACGAGCACAGACGAGCTTGCCTTATGCGCGCCTTCAGCGCGCAATCTTCGCGCCCGCTGCGCTCGTCCGCTGCGCTTCCGGTACATGCACATGTTTTGAAGAAGGGGATAGGTGAAGGCGTGGCCTCTTGTGGGCGTGCCCAATGAGGGCGAGGGGAGATAATTAGGCGGGAAATGCGGCGATTTCGCCCTTCCCAGCGCTCGTTTTCAGCGTGGAAGGGTGCCTGCACACAGAGGATGTGTCCCAGGAGGGGTGAGTGAGTTAATCAAGTGACAAAAATACAGTATTTTAAGTTTTAAAAACGGTGAATAGTTCTGTCTCCTTCTACTCCCGGCTGCGCCTCAGGAGGGTCCAGGTTATCTGACTCGCTTGTAGATCAGTGCGTTTTTATAGCTAGGACTCAGGGGGCGTGGCCTCTAGTGGGCGTGCCCAATCAGGGCGAGGGGAGATAATTAGGCGGGAAATGCGGCGATTTCGCCCTTCCCAGCGCTCGTTTTCAGCGTGGTAGGGTGCCTGCACACAGAGGATGTGTCCCAGGAGGGGTGAGTGAGTTAAAATCCAAGTGACAAAAATACAGTATTTTAAGTTTTAAAAACAGTGAATAGTTCTGTCTCCTTCTACTCCCGGCTGCGCCTCAGGAGGGTCCAAGTTATCTGACTCGCTTGTAGTTCAGCGCGTTTTTATAGCTAGGACTAAGGGGGCGTGGCCTCTAGTGGGCGTGCCCAATCAGGGCGAGGGGAGATAATTAGGCGGGGAATGCGGCGATTTCGCCCTTCCCAGCGCTCGTTTTCAGCGTGGAAGGGTGCCTGCACACAGAGGATGTGTCCCATCTAGCTCTTCTTCTTGGCAGAATATCCTCAGTCCAGAAGTGTTCTGATTTTGGTGTGTCAGATGTCCAAACCTATACCCCTTTCTGCCTTTGAAGTAGGCAAACTTCAAAGGAAAGTATTTGTAGTGCCTTTTTCTGAGCTGATACTACAGCTTCAGGAGTCAGAGACAACTCCTCCAACCACTCTAGCTCAGAAACGGTCATCACCCTGGTGATGGCCCATCAGGATATGCCACGCCCACTTTAGCTCCCTTTGTGTAACTCTGTAGAGCAGTGATACTCAAAGTACCGCCAGGTGCCTCATGCGGCCCTCTTGACCTTTACATACAGCCACCTGGTGAACAGCAGCACTGAACTCGACACAGCACGAACATTAAAAAGATTTTGAATAAACAGGCAAACACTTACTTATAGGTTAGTTTAAGTTGAAGAAAGAAAGTAACTAGGGTGTCCAGCACAGCTTAAATTTATGAACACCATTATTTTTAAAGGCGCCTTGCAATGCTAGTGTAAAATATGATAAAGTCCTGGGGCTGCCTTGGGCCTACCTTAGAGGTGACCTACATAAAGTAAAAGGGGAGGTTTGGTCCTGGCAAGTGGTGCACTTGCAAGGTCGAAGTAGCAGTTTAAAACTGCACACACAGACACTGCACTGCAGTAGCAGGTCTAAGACATGTTTGCAGGGCTACTCACGTGGGTGGCACAATTCACACCAGGTGCACCATACTAGGGACTTACTAATAAATCAGATATGCCACTCATGGATAAACCAATCACCAATACAATTTATACAAGAGCACTTGCACTTGCACTTTAACAATAGCAAGCAGTGGTAAAGTGCCCAGAGTCCTAAAACCAGCAAAAACAAAATGCAGCACACAGTCAAAAACAGGTCAGAAGCAAAAATACAGAGGAAGCACACCAAAAGATGACAGGTCTAACATGTGTTTTTAATATAATATACGATGTTATAACCATGATTTTTTTTATTGGTATAGCCTAATTGGTATAATTCTCTATAGCTATACGTATAGGAGGACACACTGGATACAGCCATTGTGTAGTTATGTTAATTCACAATTTCATTGAAAATCAGTTTTTTGGGTCTCAGCTAAAGTTATTTTTCCAAAATATAACATAGACTTAATGCCCCTTCCTAATGATTGGATGGCTTTGCTTTCTATACGAGTTGTTTTCTCTTGATTCAGTAACTTTTCCTCCTATTCTTCCATTTGTCCCACCCAGTAACATGTTGGTCTCACAGTGTTCTCACAGAGATAGTATTCTCCTTTCACTAATGACTTGAGATGATTCTTATGTTTTTTGTTTTGCAGTTAGCAACGTGCATGTGTGTCAGTTTTCCACTTGCTCCACTGCCCTCCTCCCAACCCGCATGCTCTCCTTTTCCTCACCTCTATTGCTTGTTGATGGTACACGCTACTCTATTCCACTTCATCTTAGGCTCTTGATTGCAAATTTATTCTGTGCATGCGCATCAAGAAAGCACTTATCTTTTTATGTAGCAAAAGTTTAAAATGGTAATTGACACTTTTCTAAACCATATTTTAGTTCCACCCCGGCTTCAACAACAGCACAAAGCGTTGCATGACAAGCCCAAACTGGTCCCAAACTGTATAAACTCCTTTTTTAAAGAGTTTCATGCAGATTTGTCAAATGGCACCAAATGTAATAGCACTGGCAAAGCCAATACGTCTAGGGTCTAAAAAATCCAAATTTCTTTTGGCAAACACATTCCTCAAGACGTATGCACACGGCCAACAATCTTGCAACAGTTGCTCTGTATATCGGTGTCATGATTGCTACATGATTGCTTCTTGGTGGGCATGTACCTGTGTATTGATGGTCCTCGTTACTTTATTCCACTTCTTGTTATGCTCCCCTTTGTAAATTTATTCTGTTTCGAGGGCGCAACAGCTACAAGGTGGTACCGGGATGCTGGATTAATTTTTTGTGCAGGAGTGCTCTTTTAACTTAACTTAATTTTTTTTTTTTTTTTTTTAAATTAACCACTCTAACATGGCCATTCATCTCTTTACGCTAATGGGCAGCCACATGCATCAAGATGCATGCATGTGAACGTGTTACAATGCTTTCACATAAAGTTGTCACAATACACTACTTCTGGGGTTGTGGACGTGGGTAGGTTTTACCCGGGTCTTTCGAAAAGGGCAAAAGCCATAGTAAGGAAGATTTCCACGATTATCCAAGGGACCCAATTCAAAAGGGTTTTGGGTCACAGGCTTTATATACAATACCCTACAATACACCCCTATAGGGGATACTATGAATTCATACAAGTATCATGGGTTCTTTCTAAATTAGGCCATCCATTATTTAACACAAAACACCATGGATGAGCTCCACAAAAATAATTGGGGGTTCTTCAAGTAAATTAGGAGAATCCCTATTGGTTCTGATGAATTGCTGCTGATCCACGAGTGGATGGACAAGAAACATGTTGACTGCACTCTGAACTAAGGAATATTATTTCCACCTTGGTTAAACACTTTGACACTTTGATTTTAACATTAACAAGAATATCTAAATAGATTAAATTAGTTTTGATGTCCTTAGTTAATTTTTAACTGATTATCACTTCTACTAACCAATCTACAATCGCACATACATAGAAAATCTTCAAGGGCACGTGTTTGTTGTTTGAAGCTTCCCGTTTCATTTCTGACATGAGAAATGAAAGAGCTTTCGATGAGGGGCCCGTTGGGCATTGCATCGCCCGCCAACAAGGAGAACAGCCCAAAGGTGAAGCATGCCATCTCAGTGGCTGAGGGCCTGTGCATCCTAAAAATGATGCTCTGTGACCTTTGAAAAGCATATGAACTAAGGCAGAGCTCACAGAGTGAAACTCCATGGATCCATGTTAGCTAAAAACTATGGAATTTCACAGAGTTCCGCCCACCCGCGGAGTCACGGTAATACCTTTTGAGGGGCACAGGGGAAGGGAGATGGCACACACTTTCCATCACAGCTGGCACAGTCCAGAAGCACAGCAGATGGCAGTATGGCATGGAACCAGTGCCCGCATCGGTGCAGCTGCCCCCATTGCCTCTACCACCTCCCACTAGCCGGTGCTGAGGGGCACTTACCACATGTACTGCAGCACTTCTTTCAGCACCTATGGCCGATCTAACCGCTGAAGGTGCTTCAAATTTCTCATGGTGGTAGCTCTGGGCACTGCCTTCCTGCCTAAATACTGTGGGAGAGAAGGTGCATGAGCAGCAGCGAGTGGCCCTGGCTGCAATCGTGCAGGAGGACTGGAGCAACACAAAGTTTGTGACATCACTTCCTATTGTAGCTCTGCTCATTGGATGAGCAGCAGAAGTCAAAGCTCTGCAATTATATTTTTTGCTCTGATTGTGAAAACCCTAGGACGCTAAAAGAATCTCAGTGGCCCAGGGGCACCGATGAATCTGCACGAGCAGTCGCTGATTGTCACATCACTGTCCCTGCTGCAAGACTGTGAAGCGGCACGTACGAGTGCAGCGTGGGGTACACTGGACTGAATCAGGAGAAGGCAGTGAAAGGTATGTCGTCTCAGTTGTTGTTCTCTGGTGCCGCCTCTCCCACTCCGGGCACTGCAACCTGAGCAGTGAGCTGAGGCCCACGTTTATCAGGGTACCCTTTTACCTCTTTTTTGTATTCCTTGTGAAGACTCTTTCCAGTTTTAGTTTTTTATTCAAAGATTTGCAGATTATTCACAACGAATCAACAGCATCATTTAATCCTGATTTTCAAGAGGTTGTATTTCTCTCTCTTTAGTGTAGCTGCTCTGTCCTGTTTGTAGCAGCTTGGCTCGTTGATGATTCACTGCATTTGTCATGAAAAAGACTCTGCATACCATCTTGAAATAAACATCCAACGCTTAAATATTTTATTTGTCATATAAGAAGGGGCCAGACAGTGGCTCTTAATAAGCAAAACCTTGGGGTGGGCGGTGGCACCGGTAAACTCTGCAACGTGGACTCTGCTGGCAGAGTGGAGTTCTCCACCCACCCTTAATAAGAACACTCAAGCTGAGTCTTACTTCCCATGACTATCTAAACAACACACTTGATTCATGTGATATGATTACAGGAGAATGTGTGCTGGACTTTAAATTCTTCTCATAACTTCAATTCCTTCCTGGAATACTCGAAAAGCCAGGTCTACAACTTCTTGCAGACTTCAATAATTGAGGAGCAGGCTCTTATGTATAGCTGCTGGTCATTCCATCCTATAGGAGTGATGAAGGAGAAAGCTTGACTGCTAGATCTTTTTTTCGGTGTGTGTGGGATGTTTGCAAGTAGGAGTCCAGACGAGCCGAGGTGTTTGGAAGTATTGTGAAAGCAAATGCAATTGCTGAGGTATGCTGGGCCAGTGTTATGTAGCGCCTTAAAAGTGTGGGCGAGGACTCATTTGTGTATGGGGAGCCAGTGGTGCCCCCTCAGGTGTGGTGTGATGTGAGTGTGGCATGGGAGGTTAAGAGTGATTCTGGCTGCTGAGTTCTGAATAAGAATGGGTGGTAAACTCCGATCTAACAGCGGAGTTTGCTGAGTTTTGCTCCTCCACGCTCTGCTTTGAGCGCGGAGTTTGGCAAAACCTCCATCTAAGACACACCACTAGAAATGATATCCCTTAGGGTTTCCCTCGCAGGTTCAAATCCTGCTGACTATGAAATGCTATTTTTTTTTTGCATTTTCAAAAACAATTTTTATAGGCTAAAGGTTAATGTTTAAATAATGAAACATAACTGAGAGCATTTTGTGTCTTGTGATCAGTGAAATCTGCATCTTGTGATCGGTGGAACCCGTGCCTGCCATGTTGTGAGAGGACAGAGCATTGTTGATGGTGAGGAGTGACGGCTGCTCTTCTAATGCACTTTCACAGCCAGAGCCTCACCCTCGGCTGAGCTTATGATGGTGT
This sequence comes from Triturus cristatus, assembly GCF_964204655.1. Classification (NCBI taxonomy): domain Eukaryota; kingdom Metazoa; phylum Chordata; class Amphibia; order Caudata; family Salamandridae; genus Triturus; species Triturus cristatus. The sequence goes on from NC_140583.1 coordinate 596,221,116, forward strand.
AGATGCTGCAATGCATGTAACCTGGACCCCCTGCAAACTAATAGGAATTCCTAGGGCAGGGCAATAAATCAGTTGAGGGTAAATCCCTAGGCAATCAAGCAGTCAGAACAACAATTAAAGACTCATTTCGAAAAGGACATGATTTGAAAAACCAGCACAGTGCAGACGTCTGAGCTGACTTGGAAGCTCAGGCTGAGAGTAAGGCTGAGACAGAACAGCAGCTGAGCTGCAGAGGGCACGGTGTGCATCAGAGGATTCCTGCTACCATGCCAGCTGTTATGGTCACCACCAAGTCAGTTTGCACCAGCAGTGCTTGTAAAACTATGCACGCTGCACCAGAAGTGCACGATTTTTCCAAAGTTGGGGGTTTGGTACATCACCTAACCAACATTTGAGATATTTAGGGGACATCCTTGACCCTCAACCTGCTTTAGGGTACACGGTGCCTTGGTCGGCTCCACGTTGATGAAAACACGACCCGAGAAGTTCCGTTGCACCTAGCCTTGCGCCACAGCCTTTCATTTGCATAACATGGTGCACCCCTGAGAGCCACAATAAGCTGTAGAGACACAGGAAACTGATGACAAGTGCAATACAAAGAGAAACATTAAGGGACAGCTAAGCATTAAACAACATCCTTGCTTATTCTATGCATGTATTTGTGTAAAAATAAAGAATAATGCAAGTAATTTTGATCTTTACAAAGAAGGCATTGTACAAATCAATTGCTTGTAATTAGTAATGACTTAGGAGTACACCCACAAATCTATTCATTTACTATTTTATATCACCAAATATGTCAACTTGCAGCAACTTGCTAGCACCATGCTAGACCACAAAGCAAAGTGAGCATGCTGAAGTCAGATTCATTGCAGTATCATGGTGGGCTCACGTTTTTGTGTAACTCAGCAGAATTCCGTGGAGTAAAACTCTGTGACTTCTGCCCACCCATAGTTATGAATCATCTGCAGCCTTCTGGTGAGTTTTTGTTGATCTCAACATAGAGGGTGGTCTCTTAGTACAGCCTGCTGGTGACGCAGGTGTGCATGATGGTTTTCCAGATGTTGATTGGGAGTCATTTCAAAAGCTTCCTCAGAATCTTCAGGGTAGGAATGCATGAGGCAATGATAGGGTTGACGTGGGCAGTAAGGTCGAGTTTGCTGTTGCTGACGATTCCAAGGTTCTTGGTGTGGGTGGTGGGTGCGTGCCCTAGCCCTGTTGGCCATCAGGGGGAGTCCCATGCTAAAAAGCTCTTCCCGAAGATCATGATTTCGGTCTTGTTGGTGTTCAGCTTCAGATAGTTGGTCTTCAGCCAGTGGACGATTTCAGTAATACAGACAATGAACTTGCATCTTGTCTGTAAGGAAGAAAACGACTTGGGCATCATCTGAGTAGAAGAGGATGTTGATGTAATGACAGTGGACAATGCTGGTTAGAGGGATCATGTATGCATTGAAGAGGGTTGGGCTCATGAAGGATCCTGGCAGAACTCCAGATTATTTCACAGGCGCCCTAGGTGCACAATGCCAGGATGGCTGACTGGGTCAATCCAGTCAGGAAGGAGAAGATCCATTGCAGTGTATGCAACCTTTGATCCTGATGGGTGTTGGGTGAGGATGTGGAGGAAGACTCTGCCAAATGCTGCAGAGAGGACAAAGAGGATGAGCACAGCTGTGTCTCCTCTCTCCAGAGTCATGAAGATGTCCTCTGTGTCAGCAATGATGGTGGTTTCCGTGCTGTGGTTGGGTCTGAAACCAGACTGAGTGGTGTTGAGGAACTAGTGGGCATTGAGGTATTAGGTGAGGCTTCTGTTGTTGATTTTCTCTAAGAATTTGGCCAGCAATAGCAACAGGCATATCTGCCTGTAGTTAGCGAGTGGTTAAGGGTTCACAGAGGGTTTTTTCAGCAACAGGGAGGACAGTTGAGTGCTTTGAAGCATCTAGGAAGGGTGTGGAAAGGGTGAAGGCATTGAAAAGGGGTGTGAGCATGGTGCTTACGAGTAGCAGTCCTCTGGAGTATGTGTGATAGGGCAGGGGTTCAATGGGGTCCCTGAGTGGATGGACTTTATGGTGGTGGGGGTTTGTTAAGGGGTGATGATGAGCTATGTAGTTAGCACTAGTTCTTTGGATAAGATTGAGAGATGTTTTACAAGGTCTGCTGGACCCAGTTGTGGGTAGAGGTTGCTGTAAATTGCAATGATCTTGTTGCTCAAAAACGGAGAGAGATTGTTGCAGAAGTCCTGCAAGTGGGAAATCAAGTTGCAGGTGGCCCCTGGTGAGGTGAAATACTTCACAATGACCAAGATTTCTTTGCTTCATATGGTTCTGGCATCCATAAGGTCAGCCAGAGCATACTCTTTGGTGGTCCAGATCATTTGGTGGTATCGTGATTTGAATGTGTTCTTCTCTGTATTGTCCTTGCTCATTCTCTATTAGCACTCCAGTTGTTTACAGAGTGTATAATCAATATGAGTCCCTCCATGTACCAACTGGCCTGTGGTGTGGATCTTATTGTATTGCTATGGTTGACTGGGCCAGGGAGTTGGTGCAAGAGGTTTTGGGGAAGCTGTTGCTGTGTTCGGGTCCGTGGGTGTTGAGAATGGATTTCCGGTCATTGTCAGAGATTCTCAGTGATGGTGTTCCAGTTTCAGCAGGCTGGTCTGACGGTGATGCGTGTGACTTGGACTGGGATGGGGATGTTGAATTTGACGAGAGGGTAAACTAGCCAGGAGAATAATATAGACTCATCGACTGTTTTTAAACGTGGTGAGGATAGGATTCAAGAGGTATTAGATAATGAGAGTATGTCCCTCTACCCATTGGTTACGGCTCAGGCTTCCAAGGTCTTCGATGAGAAGGAGATATGGTCCCACCATTTTTATAGTTTCAGCCACAGTTTTATTTGTTGCAAATGTAGATTTGCTGTTTGGGACTAGTAGGAGGATGTTAAAGAGAATTACAACTTGATCGGTCCAAAATTATTTTATATTGAGATGAAGATCTGTGGGGCATATAAAGCATCTAGGGCTTATCTGGCTTTGTGGGTAGGTCCATCAACCATTAACTAGGCAGAACAATTATATCTTAGATAGCATAGATTTATGGATTTGCAACTCACTGTTATCAAACCATTTTTGAACTCTCCTATTAAGGCATTAATTCTATGTCTCAGAGTGATCACTGATAGAGAACAAATCTGTGGGGAGGTGTGGGAATGTGGGATTGTATGGTGATTATAGATTAGCAGGGAGGCAGGGGGGTGGGAGATCATTGGATGAGCAGTGATTTGTATGCTGGTGCAGTATGATTTAGAATTGATTTTTATAAGTAGTGAGCTTCTATGAACTACAACAAACCCCACCTACAATCATTGTACTACTTCGTTTTTCTCATGAGGATTTGAAATCCATAGCTTCATGTAAAATGTTCCAGAGTTCTCGCTTAGCCAGGTTTCGATAATGAAGAGCAGGTCTATTTCAGAGTTAGACCGGAGATGTAGGGTCTTATTTAAAGATTTTTCATTGATGGGGACACATAAGAGCTGGTGAGCTGCCTTTGATGTGAATTAGCTGTTTGTGGGAGATTGGCTTCATTGAGATTCAGGTGGAGTCAAATTCAATCTTTAGCTATGTTCAGGAGATCAAGGAGTGACATTAGGGATTAGGGAGAAGGGCTTTCCTGTACCCAGTTCCTTTGGCTATTCTCAGCGGATTCTGTGGATTTGAAAGTACCCTAAAGGAGATGTTCAAAGGCCTTATCATACTCTTAACTCATAAACAGTACCCCATAATACCATCTTAATGCTACTTAAATAATATGTCTCTGTAGGAGAAGTGTAGAATGTCAACACTGTGTTTCGGTAGGATGATATCCTTTACATGCACCTTCAGGACACACACAGATGTCATTCTTTAAAGTGCAATTGCATTATTATTGCAGAGTAGATCTACAATACGAATTCTCACAATGTTCTTAATTTCTTGTCTTTAATGTGTTCTTTATACTGATAAATGAAATAAACTTGAAATAATATTTGTTTTGTTTGTTTTAGAAATGTTTTAATACTATTAAGACAAATGCATTTATGTAAGCAGTATCAAGATGTTGAGTGTGAGAAATGGTTTATGTATATGAAGTCTGAGTGGTATTAATGGTTGTGTTTTCATGTGGTGAGTGAGGTATGAAAACGTTTTTTTTTACATCTCTGAGATATTAAATGAACAGTGAAATCAAAGTTTATTTTTGATTAGAAGTTAATGTTTAATATAACCTTTGAAATGCGGTTACATTGGGTTGGTCTTACGTACAGTGTGAAAATAGTTTCCTAGACGGTATAGGAAAATGTAAAACTGTGCTCTGGTCCCCATATCTATGTTTATTTAGGTGATCGCCTAAGTAGAGTATAATGTTAATATTTTGCCTATAGGGGAGATATCATTTTGGCATAAACCCACCAGTAAGCATTTTGAATAAAATAATTGAATCAGGATAAAGCATTCTAACTAAGGCATTCATTTTTTTGGAAGGGTAGGTAAAGGTAGAAATGTCTAATGTTTAGTATCTGGTATCTCGTGGCTGTAGAGGGGAAATAAGACAGGTACCTGCTAAAGTTAAACTACACACTGCAATTTTGGCTGGGAAATATGGAGTAAGGGTTTCAGAAAATTGTTATTTTAAATTCAATGGAGTTGAACATGAGTGAAAATATAGCCATCCAATGAAAACGACTGTTAGGTAGCTGGACAATCATTTCTGATCTGATTGTGACCTTGATGGAGAAACTATGGAGAAAAGTAAGCTTTCAGCCTTATTAGCATGAAGCATAATCTGAATGATGGTATCTTAAGACCTATTGTTGAGTTGCATATGGAAACAAGCATTTGCAATGCAATAGGTCTTGTATTCAAGCGAGTTTGCACTATTGGCATTGTAAATGACAATACATGTTATTTATGTTGTGGGTTTTGAAACATAAATAAAAGGCATTGTCATTTACCATACTAATAGCTTAAACACTCACACATTTGAGACCTATTGCATTGCAATAAAGGGCCTTCTAGACCACTTGTTAGATTGTAAATATGGTAGGAAGAGACCGGTCTGCGACGTCTTCAAAGTAGTGATAAATAGTGCTGTGAAGAAGATGTGTAAGTGTTGTAAATTACACAGACACAAAGTGTGACGTGAGTTACATATGATCCAAGCTATAAACACTAACAAAGCGCTCCAATACCTTTTGTTCTGTGATTACACTGTCCCGGCTCAGGAGGAAGAGCAGGTGCTATTTCCTGCCTTCTCTGTGATTTGAGTGTGCAGTATGTCACTACATAATGTCATTGCTATCTTTTGCCTAATAAAAAACACTCCAACTGTAGTAGGGCTCTGCCTTCACGTCCTAGTGCAGGGTGGGCTGTATTTTATGGCAGGCATGGAGGGAGGGTGGGATGATCTTGGCTGCAGTTCCGGCCTCGTACAGTGCCCCTGCTATTACTAGTGAGCGGGAGGCGCTGAGCTTGTAGTATTGGTACTGGTGGTGGTGGTATTGATATTGGGGGTATTGGTGTTGGTGGTGGTATTGATGGTATTGCTTGTATTGGTGGTATTGGTAGCATTGGTGGTGGTGGTATTGGTGGTGGTGGTTTTTGTGGTAGTGGTATTGGTAGTGGTTGTGGTGGTATTGGTGGTGGCATTGGGGGTATTGGTGGTGGTGGTATTGGTGGCAGGCAGTATTGGTATTGTGGTGGTGGTACTGGTATTGGTGGTGGTGGTATTGGTATTGGTATTAGTGGTATTGGTGGTGGTATTGGTGGTATTGGTATTAGTGTTGGTATTGGTGGTGGTGGCATTGGTATTGGTGGTATTGGTTGTGGTGGTATTGGTGGTGTTGGTATTGGTGGTGGTATTGGCTTTGATGGTGGATGTGGTATTGGTGGTGGTATTAGTAGAGGTGGTATTGGTGGTGGTGGTATTGGTGGTGGTAGTGGTGGTGGTATTAGTGGTATTGGTAGAGGTGGTGGTATTGGTTGTATTGGTGGTATTGGTGGTGGTATTGGTGGTGGTATAAGTGGTATTGGTAGAGGTGGTGGTATTGGTTGTATTGGTGGTATTGGTGGTGGTATTGGTAGAGGTGGTATTGGTGGTGGTGGTATTGGTGGTGGTATTGGTGGTGGTAGTGGTGGTGGCATTAGTGGTATTGGTAGAGGTGGTGGTATTGGTTGTATTGGTGGTATTGGTGGTGGTTTTGGTGGAGGTGATGGCATTGGTGGTGGTTTTGGTGGGGATGGTGGTGTTATTAGTGGTGGTAGTATTGGTGGTGGTGGTGGTATTGGTGGGGGTGGTATAGGTGGTAGTGGTGGTGATATTGATGGTGGTGATGATGTTGGTAGTTGTGGTAATGATGGTGGTAGTGGTATTTGTATTGGTGGTGGTATTTGTATTGGTATTGGTGGTGGTGGTATTGGTGGTGGTGGTATTGGTGGTGATGGAATTGGTGGTGATGGTATTAGTGCAGGTGGTATTGGTGTTGGTGGTAGTGGTATTGGTGGTGGTATTGGTGGTATTGATTGTGGTATTGGTGGTGGTGTTATTGGTATTGGTGGTGGCGATGGAGGTATTGGTGGTGGTATTGGTAGCATTGGTGGTGGTATTGGTAGTGATGGTGGTATTGGTGGTGGCATTGGTGGTAGTGCTGGTATCGGTGGTGGTATTGGTGGTGGTATTTGGTGTTATTGGTGTTGATATTGGTGTTGGTGTTAGTGTTGTTGTTGGGGGTGGTATTGGTGATATTGGTGTTGGTGGTATTGATGGTGGTGGTATTGGTATTGGCGGTGGCATTGCCATTGGTTGTGGTGGTATTGGTGGTACTATTGGTCTTGGCGGTATTGGTATTGGTGGTTTTGGTATTGGTGGTGGTGGTATTGGTGGTGGTATTAGTGGTGGTGGTATTGGTGGTGGTATTGGTGGTGGTATTGTTGGTGGTGGTGTTGGTGGTGGTGTTATCGGTGGTGGTGGTATTGGTGGTAGTGGTATTGGTGGTGGTGATATGGTGGTGGTGGTGGTATTGGTGGTATTGATATTGGTGGTGGTGATAATGGTGGTGGTATTGGTTGCTGTATTGGTTGTGGTGATGGTAGTGGTATTGGTGGTGGTGGTATTGGTATTGTTGTTGGTGGTGGTGGTATTGGTATTGGTGGTGGTATTGGTGGTGGTGGTATTGGTATTGGTGGTGGTGGTATTGGTGGTATTGGTATTGGTGGTGGTGTTATTGGTGGTGGTATTGGTGGTGGTGTTATCAGTGGTGGTGGTATTGGTGGTAGTGGTATTGGTGGTGGTGATATGGTGGTGGTGGTGGTCGTATTGGTGGTGTTGATATTGTTGGTGGTGATAATGGCGGTGGTATTGGTAGTGATGGTATTGGTTGCTGTACTGGTTGTGGTGGTGGTAGTGGGGGTATTGGCACTGGTGGTGGTGGTATTGGTGGTGGTGATATTGGTGGTGGTGGTATTGGTATTGGTGGTGGTATTGGTGGTGGTGGTATTGGTATTGGCAGTGGTATTGGTGGTGGTGATGGTGATGGTATTGGTGGTGATGGTGGTATTGGTGGTGGTGATGGTATTGGAGATTGTGATGTTGGTGGTGGTGGTATTGGTGGTGGTGGTATTGGTGGTGGTGCTTTGGTGGTATTGGTGGTGGTTGTGGTTTTGGTGGTGGTGGTATTGGTGGTGGTGGTACTGAAGGTGGTACTGGTATTGGTATTAGTGGTGGTGGTATTGGTATTGGTGGGGGTGGTAATGGTGGTGGTGGTATTTCTGGGGGTTGGTATTGGTGGCAGTGGTTGTGGTGGTGCTGGTATTGGTGGTGGTATTGGCGGTGGTGGTGGTATTAGTGTTGATGGTATTGGTGGTGGTGGTATTGGTGGTGGTGGTATTGGTGGTGGTGGTATTGGTGGTGGTTGTGGTGGTATTGATGGTGGTGGTATTGGTGGTATTGATGGTGGTGGTATTGGTGGTGGTGGTATTGGTAGTAGTGGTATTGGTGGTTGTGGTTTTGGTAGTGGCGGTGGTATTGGTGGTGGCGATGGTATTGGTGGTGGTGATATTGATGGTTGTGGTGGTGGTATTGGTGGTATTAGTGGTGGTATTGGTGGTGGCATTGGTTGTGGCCATGGTATTGGAATTGCTGGTGGTGGCATTGGTGGTGGTGGTATTGGTGGTGGTGTTATTTGTGGTGGTATTGGTATTGGTGGTGGTGGTATTGGTGCTATTAGTATTGGAGGTGGCATTAGTGGTGGTGGTGGTATTGATGGTGGTGGTATTGGTATTGGTGGCAGTATTGGTTGTGGTGGTAGTATTGGTGGTGGTATTAGTTGTGGTGATATTGGTGGTGGTGGTACTGGTGGTGGTGGTATTGTTGGAGGTATTGGTGGTGGTAGTACTGGTGGTGGTGGTGGTATTGGTCATGGTGGTGGTATTGGAAGTAATGGTGGTATTGGTGGTGATGGTGGTTGTGATATTGATGGTGCCGGTATTGGTGGTATAGGTGATGGTGGTGGTATTGGTGGTGGTGTTGGTATTGGTGGTGGTGGTATTAGTTGTTGCATTGGTAGTGGTATAGGTTTTAGTATTGGTGGTGGTCTTATTGGTCATATTGGTATTAGTGGTGGTGGTATTAGTGGTGGTTGTGGTATTGATGTTGGTGTTATTGGTGGTGGTGGTATTGGTGGTGGTATTAGTGGTGGTGGTATTGGTGGTGGTGGTGGTGGTATTGGTGGGGGTTGGTATTGGTGGCGGTGGTATTGGTGGTGGGGGTATTGGTGGGGGTGATATTTGTATTGGTGGTGGTGGTATCGGTGGTGGTATTAGTGGTGATGGTGGTGGTATTGGTGGTGGTATTGGTGTTGGCAGTGTTGGTGGTGGTGGTGGTGGTATTGGTGGTGGTGTTGGTCGTATTGGTGGTGGTGGTATTGGTGGTATTGCTGGTGGTGGTATTTTTGGTGGTATTGGTGGTGGTGGTATTGGTATTGGCGATGGCATTGGTATTGGTGGTGGTGGTATTGGTGGTGGGGGTATTGGTGGTGGTGGTATTGGTGGTGGGGGTATTGGTGGGGGTGATATTTGTATTGGTGGTGGAATTGGTGGTGGTGGTATCGGTGGTGGTTTTAGTGGTGATGGTGGTGGTATTGGTGGTGGTGGTATTGGTGGTGGTGGTATTGGTGTTGGCAGTGTTGGTGGCGGTGGTATTGGTGGTGGTGTTGGTGGTATTGGTGGTGGTGGTATTGGTGGTATTGCTGGTGGTGGTATTTTTGGTGGTATTGGTGGTGGTGGTATTGGTATTGGTGATGGCATTGGTATTGGTGGTGGTGGTATTGCTGGTGATGTTGTTGGAGGTGGTATTGGTGGGGGTGGTATTGGTATTGGTGGTTTTGGTAGTGGTGGTGTTGGTGTTGGTATTGGAAGTGGTATTGGTGGTGGTGGTATTGGTGGTGGTGTTATTGTTGGTGGCATTGTTGGTGGTAGTGTTATTGGTGGTGGTGGTATTGGTGGTGGTATTTAATCCATCATCATTCTTTAGCTCACTCCACCACCCCAGTTCAGACATGGCCATATGCACATCAGTCTGACCCTGTGCTTCATGGGAACAGCCCAGCCCGAACTGCCAAGCCATATCTTCCCTGGACCAGAAACAAGCATCCTGGGACCAGTTTCGGGTTCATAACATGGCTTGGCAGTTGGGCTGGACTGTTCCCATGAGGCACATGGTCAGACTAATTTACATATGGCCATATCTGAACTGGGGTGGCAGAGTGGGCTAAAGAATGATGACGATGGATTAAACCCAGATCAGTTGACTGGGAGGTGAGTGTTTGATTAGCTCAAATGCTTCGTCCATCATCCCCTTTGGTATCGCTTTGTTCGCCCTAAGTTGGCAGGGTATGCCCCGACGTGGGTCCCTTGCTCACTTTGCCACTGGATTCAAGATAGCCTGGCTGATGAGGGTTATGAACGCGTAACTGGTCCCAGGATGCTTGTTTCTGGTCCAGGGAAGACATGGCTTGGCAGTTCGGGCTGGACTGTTCCCATGAGGTACAGGGTCAGATTAATTTGCATATGGCCATGTCTGAACTGGGGTGGTGGAGTGAGCTAAAGAATGATGATGGATTAAACCCAGATCAGTGGACTGGGGGTGAGTGTTTGATTAGCTCAAACGCTCCGTCCATCATCCCCTTTGGTATCGCTTTGTTCGCCCTAAGTTGGCAGGGTATGCCCAGACGTGGGTCCCTTGCTCACTTTGCCACTGGATTCAAGATAGCCTGGCTGATGAGGGTTATGAACCCGAAACCGGTCCCAGGATGCTTGTTTCCGGTCCAGGGAAGACATGGCTTGGCAGTTCGGGCTGGACTGTTCCCATGAGGCACAGGGTCAGACTAATTTGCATATGGTCATGTCTGAACTGGGGTGGTGGAGTGAGCTAAAGAATGATGATGGATTAAACCCAGATCAGTTGACTGGGGATGAGTGTTTGATTAGCTCAAATGCTCCGTCCATCATCCCCTTTGGTATCGCTTTGAAAACAACCCGTCAGGCGGCTTCAGTACAGATGACATGTAGCACAGATATGCTGTTGACAGCTTCAGCCCCTTAGCACAGGATTATATGCTACCTGGAATTCACATGACGTAATTCGCTAATCATTTCTGAATCCATTTTACTTGGGGTTGAAATAGACACGAGATAATGCTGAGTCAAAGTGATTGAAAGCGGGCGCCCCTGTTAAGGGGGCAGCCATGCTGCTTAAAAAAGACACATGGGGTTTCAGCTGAAGCAGCGTCTCTCAGGCCTTCAGTAAGAGAAACTCAATAAATAAATAGTGCTTACAGACTAAATAACAGGTCCTGTGTAACAATCAAAGTAAAAGAACCAGTAGCCATGAGAGGTTACAAATGAAGGCAAGGCCATACTAAGGAGGGAATAACAAGCCTATTAACGAATTCAAAGGCAGCATTTACTAAAGACGATGACATGAGCCAATGAAAAATAAGGGAGGAGAGTGGGTGTCACTTCTCTCCCATACTCTACTACAGCAGTCTCGCAGAGCGAGCAGTGCATGTGTGCAGCCGCTAGGCTCGACCTATAAAGGAGTAGACCTAGAGCAGAACTTTGTGGAATATAGACTGGGAGAATGGGAAACTCAAGACAACCAGGAGACAGAGCACTGGTCACTTGGTAGGATGAAATCCAAGCAAGTATTGAGCCAGTGATGTCAAGAGCTTGCATTGTAGTTAGCAGTCTGGAAAGATCTGTCATGTTGAACATCACAAATAGGACAAGGCAAATGAGGAGGTCTGAGATTGTGGAGCTTGTTTTGTTCGGTAGGGCAATTTCACTGGAATGCAATGTCCGGAAGCAGAATTTAAGGGGGATATTTTAGAAAACGAGGAGGAGACAATGTTAAAGGCAGAATGAGGCAGTAACTCTCCAGTATCCCCTTCCCCACCATTATAAATAATTCCTAAGAAGTAACCAAGGCTTATGATGATGGAGATGTGAGGGTTAGGGAGTCACTCGGAGGCAGGAATGGGTTATGATGGTGGGTGGCATTGCAATGAGGAGATAATGTCCTGGAAACAGAAGTCAAGGTTTCATTTAGGGCTGCCATGGAGTGTCAATTTCCTGGATCTATTTATTAAGATTGTCAGTGATCACGATTTTTTTACATTCCTGGATAGGGTTGCTTATTTATTTTGTGATGGAAAGAAATAATAGTGATGATTGAGGTGAATAGCAATTCTGTGGGTATGGATGGGGTAAAGTGGGTACTGTTTATTGATTGATCTGCGAAGAGTTGAGTACAAATTATGTCTGTTTGGTTTTACATGCAGGTCTCTGAGGGGGAAGCCACTGGTAGGGAAGAGTAGAGAATCCAAAATGGCATTTATATCCTTGAAGAAAGGTCCAGTTGCTTCAGGGTGAAACAATGCAAAACATTTCAAGAATGGCACAGGGACTTGCCCTTGGTGATGGTGTAGACAAAGGAGTGGATGAGGTCATCCCTGATGCTTTCACAAGCAATGAGGAATGAACAGGGGAAGCAGCGTGCTCAACTTAGTGACAGATGCCAATGTGTGCTCACGGTCAGTTTACATTAAGGGGTGAACCTGGGGGGACTGTACTTGAGTCATAACTTATTTTCAGTCATTAGGGAAGCATTTTAGATCAGGTGTTGCAAAGACAAAGAGGAACAAGGTGATTATTTAGATACAAATAATGTCATGGGTTTTGATGGATGTTCAATGGGGGAGCATTTATAAGGCTATTTTTGTGGCAGTTCAATTGATTATGTGGGTGATGGATAGCATGAAGAGAAGTGATTTTCTGCTTAGATGTGGTTTACCAAGGTAAGCTATGGGCCTAACAGTAGGAGTAAATGTCTACACACACGATCTCAATAAAGCGGGAGAGCTCTGCCCTTCACAAAAAATTCCAACCTTCACAAACTTCAGCTAGGAGCAGTTTCACTTTTGCCCATCCCATTCCCTTCAGCTAGATGTTTTGTTGTGTCGTCTCTTTCCATGAAAATCAGAGGTGCCTGTTGCTGATGCAACACAATAGTAAGCAGCTGCACAGTAGTGTACTGTTGGCTCTTCATAAAAGGAAAATCCCAGCTGTAGTGCGCGTCCTTTTCTCCCCTATTGTTTTTTAAACCTTTGAAAACATCATGCTTTGCAATGGTGAGATATTTTTAAATGTCCGATGTTGTGATGATAAAAGCTGCACATCATTGGTTTTTGCCAATAAGTATCTCAATGGCAGAATTATGGCAAGGGGGGAAACACATGCATTGATCAACCACAAACCATCAACTGGCATGTTTGAAATTTGTAGAAACTGCGGTGCATGTAGCAGATGAATAATTCGTTGTTTGTGACTGCACAGCCAGCCACTACAGAATGCAGATATCAGGAGCGAGAAAAGACGCTCTTGCAGGACTGATACCTAGGACCTCTATACGAAATCTGCAGCATTTTCGGCAATGGTACAGTACACAGTAAATACCAATACCCAAGGTAGGACTGGGCTATACGGCAATCTGGCAGTGCCAGAAGGGCTGGTCTGAAGAGTCAGCGTCTGGGCTGGTTTTTGGGTTCTTCCTGATCCTGTTTTATGGTCTGGTGGGCCAGTTTTACAATTCATTTTCCTGATATTACCACAAACATTACCTGCAGCAAGCACAAATGTATGCATTCCCACCAATCTTGCAAAACACCAACACAGCATGTCTTTTTTTGTTCAAAACTGTAGCGATTTTCAAATCTGGACTACTTTTTTAAGTATTTAATTTGCTAATAGAGACCACTTTGGTTTGGTATGTGGGTCTATTTTCTGTTCCGGTCAGACCCTTCCAATATAGTAGATATGTCTACTTGTGCTTTTGGGAGCTCAGGGTGACTTTCCAATAGTTTTAAGGTTTCCATCTAAGACCAGAATCTGCAGTGGCATAACGCAGAATGATGGGGCCTTTCTGAAGAATGTGAAGAGGGGCCCCTGAGAATCCCATATCACACAGTTATTCTGCGGCTGTGGAGTACACGGGGACTGCCTGAAGCTTTGAAGGGCCCCACGAAGTGTTGGGGGCCCATGCACCGCCTGCTCAGCAGGGGTCTGCATTACGTTCCTGGGTATCTTGTTCGGTTTGTTTTGTGTATTAATTTACATAGAAGAGGAACCAAAACATAATAATTTACTAAAAAAGCGGGTGATCAATAAGTAGAACAGAGGTCGACAACGCAGAACTTAAGGCCCCATTTAGAGTTTGATGGATGGTATACTCTGTCATAAACGTGATGGACAAAAAGTCTACCATATAACACGTGCATTATAGCCTCGGACACGTAATTCGTCGGACAGAATATCCACCACGTTTGACAGAGTAACGGGCCGCTAAACTCTAAATACGGCCCTTAGGTTTGACAAAGCAGTGCAGAAATGCATCAAAAGTACAAATTATTCTCCATTTCTGAGCACCGAAGAAGCAAACAATGTGATTTCCCAGCCAGCCCTGCTTCCCCTTTCCGGTGGCCATGTTGCAGCGCTTCTCCTGATAACCTTAAGCGTTATTTATACGTGCCCCCATGCCAGCCTTGCCACTGTTTCCTAACACCGCATTAACATCCCTCCCAGTACAGTAATCGAGCTCAATCTGTGACTATCACGGAAATAGTTGAGGTAAAGTGCCGGTAATGGGATCCAAATCAAATCACTTTCACTTGCGCCGGCCTGTGCTGTGAAGCAAAGGATTCCCCAGGGAGGCTCAATACAGAGAAACACCTGCAGACGCAGGCTGAGGCCTGGAGATTACATGCAACACGACAGGGCCGGCCTAGCTTGCAGCTGGATTGCCTTACTTACAAGGCGGCCACATCAGGACCAATATCCCTCCGCAGGCAGGACCTGATAACGTCGCCGCCTCTGCCTGCAGAGCCTGGTTCTGACGCTCAGCGGAGCTGACCCAACCAGAAGCAGCGCATCAGCGCAGCAGCCAGTATCACCGACACCCATCCCCGGGCTGCAACAAATGGCCGCTTCATTGTGCATGCATCCGCGCTTTTAGCATCATCCCTGCCCGGAGAGACAAAACATCCCTGCAAACCGCAGGCTACGAGCAGGCGGCGCGAATGAAATTGAACAATGTGCAGAGCACCGTGTCCAAAAAGACTAACGTTTTCCTAGTGGCATATAGGATATTAATGCTAAGCACGGGATGCTGAAGGAACCAGTGCAAGAAAAAGAAAAAAGGAAAAAAAAAATATATATCTATATATTCACTGAAAAAACCATAGGTTTCACACACGTTATAGTTAGGAATTAGCATTTAAAAAACCTTGCAAATTCACTGAAAAAACCATAGGTTTCACACATGTTATAGTTAGCGGAAATTTTACTGATAAAAAACCAATGAAATTCCCCCGTTATAGTTACTGTAGGCAACTATAACTCACGCGACCGCAATCCTCTGCTGATGCTAATACTGTATTTAGACACTTATTTGCCCATGTCTTCTTCCATACATTTTTAGCTATACATATATCACAAATATTTTTTTTTCATAAAGACACATATGTCATCAGCAGAAGATTGCGGTCGCGTGAGTTATAGTTGCCTACAGTAACTATAACGGGGGAATTTCATTGGTTTTTTATCAGTAAAATTTCCGCTAACTATAACATGTGTGAAACCTATGGTTTTTTCAGTGAATTTGCAAGGTTTTTTAAATGCTAATTCCTAACTATAACGTGTGTGAAACCTATGGTTTTTTCAGTGAATTTGTACGGTTTTTTAAATGCTAAGTTACTTTACGCCATTCGTGGCGTGCGCGCCCACTTAACGCAGTTTGGTCCAATCATTTCTGTCCGCAGATTGACAAAGCAAGAAAGCACGTCAACAAATCTGTTTCTGCTTTCCTCCGTGACTATGGTATGGGTGCCATTTACCACAACAACTTGCGTTTTGACATGCAAGACATTTATAGAGGAGATGGTGTGCACTTCAATGATAAAGGGAACAGAGTCTTCCTCTTGAACCTTAGACTCTGCATCGGTACTTACTTGTAGGTACCACTAAAAAATCATTTCATAAACACAACGGCTCTTTTTAGAGCCCCCTAATATCTAAACACTTAAATCTGAATTTCATTTATTTTTTTATTTTTTTTTCTACCGTACGCTTACCGTAAGCTTACCGTACGCGTACCCCGTGATTTTTTTAAAAAATCAATAAATGTTTTCTTTGTACTTTACAGTCCTTCTTTGACCCCCTCACAAATGTAAGGGGGTCTGTAACTCTCCTCATTGCCCCCTTTTCTTGTTTTCACTCTTTTTTTTCTGAGTGAAACACACAAAATGGCGGCCGCCGCTTCCTGGTTTCGGCCGATTCGAATGTTTACTAAGATCTAACAGCCAATCAGAATCGCGCTCGCGCACGCCACCGTACACGTACCGTAAGCTTACCATAAGCGTACAGTAAGCGTACCGTAAGCGGGCTCAGATATATATATTGATTTAAAGGCTATTTTCTCAGAATCTACTGAACAGATTTACACCAAACCTACAAAAGGCACTTCCTTGACATAGGGACTACCTCTCTGCCAAATTTCTAGTAATTCTGTTCAGCCGTTCGGGCTGTAGCTCGTTCTAAAGGTCCTATGGAAAAATGCATGGGAAAAACGCGTTTTGGGACCCCCCTTTTATCTCAGCCCCCGCTTGACGTATCCCCTTGAGACTTTCAGGGTAGGAGCGGAGCGTAGCGCCCCACCTATTTTGAGAAATTCGCGAGGATTCATCGACCGGCGCCAAAGTTATTCAAAATAGAATGTTGCGGATTTCCTATGGAAAAGGGGTCCTAACTATAACTACCTACTGGCGACCGCCAGTAGGTAATATATATATATATATATATATATATATATATATATATATATATATATATATATATATATATATACTTAGTACAAAAGAGGAGGGGTGCATTTTGTCTCCCCGCTACCAGGAAATGCTGTATTTTGCTCTTGTTTCTCACTGGAGGATGCACGGAGGGTGTGCAGCAGGTATAAATAAGGCTCTGGCCCCATTCTTTGGCAGATGTGTGGCATGGTAAAGGAGCAGCAGGCAGGGAGTGGCATAAATATTGTGAATGAAAGTACTTCGGATCATGCCAAGATCAGTAGCCTTGTGTGTGACCCTGTGCGGCACATACCAGCCATTTACATTTATCTTAGCAAAGGTATCGGAGGCACTAGTCTATTGCCGGTCACTGCAGAGCTCAGACTCCATGCAGCTCAGCCCCATTGATGCCAGCGCCATGATATTTTCACTGGATACTTTGATATTTTCTTGCGCTGGTGGTGGGTGCAGCACCGACTCTACATGGAGCGGGTCATCTGCTCTACGGCTGGTCCCTGGACACATAGACTACTTTGCAGCTTTTGTTAGATTTTGACAGGCTGTTGAAACTGACTCCTAAATATATATCACTGTGAATTTACCTTCACGTGATGGTGCCAATGGTTGTGGAGTGTGCCTGTATTTCTGATGGTGGTCTCTTATTGGTAAGTGTGTCGAAGAAGAGCGGTAAAGAGACACATCAAGCTCCAATGATCAGACAGGTCGCCCCCGTAGATCACACCCTGTGCACATCCAAGATGCAGATGCACAAAGACTGATTCTGACTCCACAGTCACCATTTCCAGCCACATGACATGGCTTCATTGCAAGCTGAAGGGAGTGAGTAACATCCGAAGCACAAAGGAATCAGAGAAAAAGTATTTTATATGGCATCCACTCCCAAATAAATGACTGCTGTCATAGATCTTAAGCAAATTCTTCTAATTATACCAGCTTTTCCCTGTTCAACCGCTGCAAGCTCGTCTTAGAATACAGCGCGGAGTTGTCAAGGTCGACCCACTCTCCGTGGACACTTTCATAGTTGCAAAGGACGAGGAAGGAATCAACAAGAAAAGTAAAGCACACATTGGTGTGCGCAGAGGCAGAGAGCCATCATAAGAGACAAGGGCTACGAACTGTAGAAAAGACTATGATTCTGACAAAAGGACCCTTCACAGGTCTTCTGCCAGCAGAGGGAAAGAGAGACAGGCAGCCAAGCACCATGTTTCATACTCACAGCAGCAACAGGCATGAATTCACCAATCTGACCTGACTTTGGAACATCATAGCAGCACTGGTGGCAGCAGTGGCAATGCCAACTGGCAGAAAGTGGCCGCTTCCACGGATGGCAGTGAAGAAGCATGTTGAGAGGCTGCTAAAGTACCATAAGGGATATTAATGCTGCCTTAGGTTAATGTGAGTTTTGATATTATGTTGGCGGCTTTTCTCTTATTGAGAAGAAGAGGTTCTTACATCTGATGGATGGTGTACCTCTTTACTGGTAGTACAACGTGCACCACCAACAAATGATGCAACGAATTACAACTCTGTGAAATTAATCTTCTTCATCGGAGCCATATGTACAAGAAGCAGGAGGCAATCCTGAGGCATTCTCCAGGGAACACTGCAGGCTTTTTCCAGAAACCTTCCTATACTTTTCACCCGATTGCATGTCTGCATACTACTCAACACGATGCACCATTCCACCGAGTATCTCCGCATCTCAGTCAAAACGGTGCAGGGACTGGCCATTCTCAGGCGCTTGGGAAGGTAAAAAAGTAGAAAACAGAAGCCCTGCGGGTGTATAATTAGATGCAAAAAAGTGGTGGGTGCTGAGGTAAGCTACATTTGCAAATGCCATTTCTGATCTTGATAAACATTTCTCGCCCACATTCTGCTTATCTGTAACAAGGCAGTATTTCTTTTCAGAGGAAATTGGAAAAAGGTAAAACTATTGAACTTAGCAACAGATTGCAAATTTGAATCATTACTTAATGAACTAATTCACGACCAGGTGGCCATGTATACCGGAAACCAAGGCATAAAAGAGAAACTATGGATTAAAGGACATTCATCATTTACTGACATTGTGGCCGTTGGGACAAAACAGCAGATCTGTCTGAAAGGTTTGCCAAGGCTCCCTTACATAGGAACATACTTGATTGAGTCCATTGATCAGATTTTAGAGGTCGTAAGGAAGGAAATAGAAAGGACTAAAGAGACTGTAACTCAATCCAAATGTTTTAACCAACCTGGTTATCATTGTGGAAGCACACAACATATCGCTAAATTTACGAAGTGCACGACTGTTTGAAGTGGGGTCTCTAATTGACAATATGTTGTACTCTGTCCAAGTAGGGACCCACACTCTAGTCAGGGTAAGTGTAGTACACACTAAGTGTACCTGTGCTCACCATCTGGTAGCTTGGCTCACAACAGTCAGGCTAAACTAAAAAGGCAATGTGTAAAGTATTTGTGCACACACACACAGTAACACAGTGAAAGCATCACAAAAGTACCCCCACACCAGTTTAGAAACAGAGCCAATATTTATCTGAGTAAAACAAGACCAAAACAACAAAAATCCAACATACACAAGTTGAGATATGATTTTTCAAAGATTAAATCAAAATACAGTGCTTAGAAGTCTATAGCTCCAACTGGGGCTATCTGGTCGCACTTACCGGTACAAGTCCAAAAGTTCCGTCTGACCACCATGGAGTACGGGCTGGAACAGGAATCATGCAGCCACTTACTGTACCTTGGATGCGTCAGAAATCTAAGATGATGCGTCATGCAGAAATGGTGAGAGGTCGCAGATGCAGGCGAGGTATCAGTTCCTTAAGGCGGTGCAGGAGCGTTGAAGCTTTGCCACTCACAGACAATGCATTGCGCAGAGGAGCTTGGTTCTTGTGTGAGGCCTCGTTTTCTAAATGTGGCGTGGTGTCGATGATGTGTCGATGTCGAGAGCATGGAGCACCAATTCTTCAGTGTGGAAGTCAAAGTGCTGTACAAAAGGCGATGCGTCAATCGAGATTCATGCAGGGCGGGAGATGTGTTAGATTCGAGACGGTGCACCACAGACATCAGTGGCATATTGTCGAGACTCACGCTGAGGCGGTTCTTCGGAGAAACTGTGGCAACGTTGGGGCTGCGATGAAGTCAACGTTGTTGTGTCACTCACTCGGAGAGGGGTGCCACCGCTTTCGGTGCAGGCAGCAACATGTTGGTTTCACAGGGATGAGCCTGTTCCGTACTGATGCTTTGTATTTGATGCATTGGTTTCTTGGTTGCAGCACCAACTCCCCCTCCACGGACCCAGGACTGGGTTTGGCACCACTTGGCAGGTCAGGGCTCACAGCAGGGAAGTCCAGGTGCTGGTTGCAAGATGCAGGTGAAGTCTTTGATGTTCCTGAAACTTCAGAAACAGGAGGCAAGCTCAGTGAAGCCTTTGGAGAACCTTAGATAGCAGGATGCAGACAGTAAGGTCCAGTCCTCTCCCCAGGCAAGAAGCAGCAGGCAGCAGGCCAACACAGCAAAGCAAGCAGCAAAGTAGCAGTCCCTCCTGGCAGCACAACAGCTCTTCTTTCTGGCAGAATGTCCTCGATCCAGAAGAGTATATGATGTCAAAGGTCCAGTACTTATATCCATTTTGGCCTTTGAAGTAGGTAGACTTCAAAGAAAGGTCTTTTGAGTATGCAGGACCCAGACCTTCCTGGCCCTGGCTCCAGAAACACTATAGGAGGATATGCAGCTCTTTGAATGGGGACAGGCATAGCCTTATTCAGGTGCAAGTGTCAACTCCTCCCACCACTTTAGTTCAGGAAGGCTCATCATCCTGGTGATGGGCCACCAGGATATGCAGGGCATGCCTCAGCTCCCATTGTGTATGACTGTCTAGAGTGAATTCACAACGCCCAACTGTGATCCAACCCAGACATGTATTCTAGGACAGGCAGAGTCACAGAATGGTTAAGTAAGAAAATGCCAACTTTCTAAAAGTCGCTTCTTCAGATCTGCAATTTAAAAAACAATTTCACTAAAAAATGTGTGTTTAAACTCTATTTTTCTACCTACTCCCAACTGGAAGATACACTTGTAAAGTGTTGCAAGGGAGTTCCAATGCTAATCTATGGCAGAGATAGGCCTTGCTGTATTGAAAAACGAATTAAGCAGTATTTCACTACCAGGACATCTAAAACTCAAAAGTACACATCCTACCTTTAAATACATTGCACCCTGCCCATGGGTCTACGCGAGTCCTACCTTAGTGGTGCCTTACATGTATTAAAACGGAGGGGTTTGGTCTGACAAGAAGGTGAACTTGCCAGGTCAACATGGCAGTTTAAAGCTGAACACAGGCTCTGCAGTGACAGGCCTGAGACAGGTGTGAAGGGTTACTCATGTGGGTGGCACAATCAGTGCTGCAGGCCTACTAGTGGCATTTGATTTACAGGCCCTGGGCACATGTAGTGCACTGTACTAGGGACTTACTGGTAAATCAAATATGCCAATCATGGAGAAGACAAAATCCTATTACATTTTAGACACAGAGCACATGTACTTTAGCACTGGTCTGCAGTGGTAAAGTGTCTAGAGCCCTAAAACCATCAAAAACAAAGTTCAGCAAACAGTCAAAAACAGGAGGTCAGAGGCAAAAAGACAGGGTAAACCACGCCAAAAGATTCCAGGTCTAACAATGATGAACAACTCTAAATACCTTGAATTCATTGCGGTTGGGTATTTTGTGCAAATATGTAAAAGAAAAAGAAGGAAATATCAAGTTTTTTTGTGTTGATGGAAATAATCATAGCTCTTCACAGGGTGCAGCTGAACACAAGGCCAAGCTTTCAAACTCCAAGAAGGAAGTTGTGTTAAACATTAATGCTGAAGCAATAAACAAACCTTTAGGTTGGATGAATTGTGGAGGTATTCTGTTGCAAGTCATTGTAGGTTCTGGGGCACCATATATGTTTATCACAGAGAAAGCCTTGAAAGATAAATATGTGTTTAAAATGGGACAGATGGAAATGCTGAAGTTCAGATCTTTATTTTTCAAGTTTAGCAATAGAAAAGCTGTTTGTGTGTTATAAGTGGCTAAGGATTGACATGCAGCTTTAGGCTCTAAGACTGGAGAGATTTACATATCATCCTTGACCCAAACAGTGTCGACCAGGTTCTTGTAGCCTGTGATAGTGAAGATACCAAGTCATGGATACAGGAGAAATGCACATATGTTTTAAAAGCAAAATTGGGATCTTAAACGATTTCCTCTTAAGCTGAAATTAAGTGTCCAACCTAAAATTCATAAAGCAAGAAATATCCCATATGTTGTTAGGGATGAGGTTCTGGCAGAACTGAAAAAGTTATGAGAGGCTTGTGTCTTTAAGACGATTAAATCACCTGAATTGATTTTTCCATTGGTTGTGGCACACCAGGACAATAGAAAAATAAGATTATGTGCACATGTCACAATGATAACGTGATTGTAAACCAATTTCCTCTGCCCATACTTGATTATATGTTATCTATGACTAGACATGCTGAGTCAATCTTTACATTAGATCTATACTGGCATAACCCAATATAGTATGGCACCTAGAAAGTAGCTATTTGATAGCATTTGTCAGGCCTTTCAGGTGTTTCCAGTTGAGTTGTATGCCTTTCGGATTGGCATCAGCAGCGGCTGTGTTCCAGGGACTTATGACAAATTATTTCATGATATGCAGTTTGGTGTGTTTCCAGGATGATATCCTGGGTCGCTGATGTAACAGAAAAAAGTATGATGTGCATTTGAGTACAGTTCTTGAAGTGTGAAGGTGAATAAGTGCACATTTGCTCAAGAATATGTCAGTTATCTGGATCATTAAAATAGTGGAAAAGGGAATATGCCATCATAGCAACTAGTGGAAGCCATCAAGCAACTTTCTGATATGCAGTGCAAGGATGACTTTAGGGGATTGTTGGACATGACAGATTTCCATTTCAAGTTTGTTAAAAATATTTCTGGGAAAACAGACCACATGAGACAGTTGCTAAAAACAAGACGAAATTTGAGTGGCCTGAGGAATGCCAAGTAGTTTTTGATGAAATTAAGAATGCTATAAGTCAAGCACTAAATCTGTTAAGAATTCAATCCATTTGGAAAAATATCATCACAGCGGATACGAATGGCAAAGGATTGGGTGCAGTTCTGATCCAAATAGATAGTACGGGTAAGGAGGTAGTGATTGGTTTTGCCTCCCATTCCTTTTCTACTTCGGAAGAGCGATATTATTTAGTCATAAAATTAAAGGCGTTGTCCTATGTATGGGCTGTTCTATACTTTTATAACTTTGTGTGGGGGCATGAAGTGCATTTCTATGCTTGATGATAAACAATTTATTAAATTTTAGTATAATGCAAATTGTCCTTTGCAGGCATCTAAAAATTGTGTGGCTATCTATCACATCTGCAGACTTTGTATGTAGCTGAAGCCAAAACTCTAAATGCAGAAATTATTGCAGAATGTCTCTTCCATTGAAAGCAGTTGATGAGCACTTGTGGGAAATAAATATTATAGCTGTTTTTTCTGATGACAGAAACTTAATAGAACACTTACTAAGGATGAGTGGACTGCTGCTTATTTGTGTGATGATGTCTTAATGAAAGTAAAGGATATGGTTAGGTGAAGTTAGAGAAAAAAATGTATGGCTAAGGATGTGAAATAATTTAGGGAACTAAGAAAGAAGTCTATCGTAGAAGGATAATTTTGAATGAGAGGTACTAGGTGTATTCCAACAACAGAGCAAACAGAAAAAATATTGCTGTGTGTTATGACGGTCACCCAGGTGTTGCTATAACTATGAGAAGAGTTAAGGAGATATTCTGGTGGTAAGAGTTGATTTGTAAACAGAAAGAGCTGTGAATGAATGAGCTGAACGGGAAAAAAAGCATTAAATATCAGAAAACATTGAGGCCCACCATTACTTCCATTGGAAAGCTCAAGCTTACCTTGGGAAAATGCTCCATTAGATGTAATGTGACCACTCATTTGGAGTGATGAGTCAAGAAAATATTTGGTGGATCTAATTGAGCTATTCTCAAAATTGAATGAAATGAAGTCAACATAGTGGATACAAAAAGTGTAATTGATTTTATGGAATAAATCATTTTGAGGATGGGTCTACCC
Organism: Triturus cristatus; assembly: GCF_964204655.1. Taxonomy (NCBI): domain Eukaryota; kingdom Metazoa; phylum Chordata; class Amphibia; order Caudata; family Salamandridae; genus Triturus; species Triturus cristatus. The sequence goes on from NC_140583.1 coordinate 596,244,721, forward strand.
TTCTTCAATTTTGATGGATAACGGAGTTCCATTTTTGTCCACAATAAACTAATATAAGCAACAAACATTGGTGGAGTGAGATTAACAAAGTGATATGGACGTGTCGCATCACCAAGCATGAGTCAACCAGTGAAAGTCAATTGTGGTAATGAGAAGTAGAATTCCATGTTCCAAGAATAATCCAGGATGGATGGGTTTGAGCAGGCTTGTTCATTAGAATGTTGAGGATATTAAGAGATGTGTGGAAGCATCACAAGTTAAGTGCACAAAGTATTATGATTCCAGACATGGTTTTATGGTAGTAAATCTAATTTTAGAAGAATGGCTACATGTGAAACTTGAACAAACTTAGAAAGGAGATAATGCTTTTAGTGCACCAGAAAAGTGCTGCAAAAGTGATGTTAATGTGGTCCCGTCAGAAGATGGAAGTGTGTGGCATATGGGAGGGATCATGGTGTATGTGATGCTCTAGGTCAGAGTAATGCTGACAGCAATTGGTGGTTAGTTGATGTTAAGGGTGATTAAAAGAGAGATTTAAAGTGGGGAATCCAGGGGATGCCGGGATTGGAAATAATTGAAATAATGCTGTGGTTGAACTGCATTTGGTTATTTCTGACAAGAATGATTGTTCTGGTAATTATGAAATTGGAAGTGAAAGTGATCATGGTGTGGGAAGTAAATCCCATATGGGTAAACAAGTAGGTTTGAAGGCGGTAGGTGAGAGAGGGCAAGTGGATTTGCCAGACAAATAAAAGTTCTAAAGAAACTAGATATTTATGATTGTTTTTAATGTATCTATTTTCAGTCTTGAAATTAACATTGCTTTCTACTTTCAGAGCATTATTTATATAAAGTTCTTTATTTTGTTGTGTCAGAGAAAGGAGAATAGGTATTGTGGGACTAGTTCATATATCCGTATTTCACTAGATGCTCTGGTTTCTCCTTCCTTTGTAGAACCTATGTGTGATAGTCTAGTTACGTATGTAGGATTTCTTCCGAATACTAGGGGACAATTTGTAGAGCTGCAGTGGTTACGGACAATTACAGAAGAGTTCAGAGGTTGAGCTCCCTTTGGCCATGACTATTCAGGAAATAAAGAAGTTATCTGATCCAAGTCTCTGGCGATTATGCTACAAAGAGCCATAAAAAACTAATTGCTCAGGTGTGGCATTGCCAACTGCCAACCAAGATGGTTGCACACTGAGCCAGCTCCGCAGCTGCCAGTGGATTTAGTCCTTGAAAATACATCAGCATCCGCACCGTGCTAGTAGTAAGAAGGTCAGCAACGATCACAAATGCCTCCGGGGCAGAGTTGACTACGGTCCTGTTGCTTGGAGGCAACCATTGGAGAGGCGAGAGCTGTCTCTGACCCGAAGGCTTTTTGGGGAAAGCAGTGAGCGCAGAGGTGAGGTGGAGCCTGACACACATAAGTGCGTCAAGAACTGGCCTGCCCGCAGTGGTGATCTACCTGTGGTGGCTCCCGCCCAGACAATAGGGAGAGAATGGTGAGCAGGAAGACGCTTTACCCGCCTGACGGTGTGCAGTGAGCCGGTGAAAAATCAGACGACAGGGGCCGGGAGAGACCTGGAGAGGGACACTGGCAAAGGCCAATTGAGAGAGTGGACCCGTTGGTGTCATTCGTCAGGGTATCTTTGGAGGTGAGAGACTCCCCCTCATGGCCCGTTGAGGAATTTTAAGCAGCCCCGTGACTGTTTTAGGGGCATGCGTTTGATAGTGGCTCAGCGGGGGCCATGGCCTGAGACAGGGGGGCAGGCTCGCAATGGCGGCCGTATCAACAAAGTTTGGGATCAATGAGGACCTCCGGAGGAGTGCTGCCTGATACAAGCCCTTCCTTAACGGAGAAGCAGGCAATCGCTTTTGTCCAGGCTACAGAAGTATTTTGGTAAGAAAGTTGACTGATTGCTTATATATAAGTCTGGGCATTGATGAATCCTCATGGCTAATCATGAGCCTCTAGTCTAGTGGGCTACCTACCTTTGCTGTAACAGGGCCAAAGCCATTTGGAAGAGCACGGGGACACTGGTGTATTGCGGGACTCACGAGGAGCATTGTGTATCTTCAATTAACCTGATGCAATTACACTATGCTCCATAGGTCAAGCAACTCAAAGATATGGGCCCTCAGAAATAAACTGTAAGGTCAAAGTCCCTACTGATGGAATCCCAATCAGGAAATGTGCCCTGTGTTAACTGCCTCCCTGCGGTTTTTAAAACACAGTACCTACCGGCATTTGAGCCTGTCGGGCCTCAGTGAGTTCGGAGCTGTTCTGAACAGCCACAGATGTCGCAAACTGCTCTGGCTAGCCAGTGATTCATTGACTGCTTCCATAGTACGGCCAACGAAGGTGGTGGCACCCTGCGGGGCGGACAGAGGAGCCCACAAGTGATCTAGTCTGTTGAAGCCATAGTCAGAAATGGTGGGGCCAAGCTCACACAATCCAATAAGCTTGATAACTATGCTGTTATTGTGGCCACCCTAGGAGAAACTTCCTAAAATGCAGACCATGGTGTGGGACAGGACCCTCAACCCGATGATGATCTATCCAGCTTAGCTTCGTATCATTGTGGATGGCAAGATGTGGTACTTCCCCTCCCCAGAAGGCCTGGAACTGAGCTAAAGGTTGGCGTCCGGTAAATCGGAAAGGAACTGAGGCTAGAGGAACTCGTGATTCGAGACAAGAGGCAACACTACAATGGAAAGACTCCCCTGAAGGGTGTTAATCTCTAGATCACTTGGTGGACATGTAAGCAGACATTTTATGGGCATGTGTCTGCTGATTTATGTAACGTGGTTTAAAAGTATTTACAGTCAAATTGGTGACTGTCCCACACCTGGATCCTTTGATGATTGGGCGAAAGCAATATAATTTGCAAACATGGCACTGGCATAGGCTTGCTAGATTAACATTGCATTGTTATCAGGTCTCCTAGAAGACCTTTTTATGTAGGGCTTACTTGTACTATTGTTCATTCATTCATGTATTGAAGTGGTGTGAACTACCTTCCCACATTTAAATATGTCGCATAATGGTGATAGTCAATCTGCAAGTTGGGTGGGTGGGCATGTTTCGGCTTACAAGGCAGGGTAGCAGAGAGGGGGGTGTTCTGGGGGTTGTTGAGAAATGTTTTGTGCAATTGTTTATCGTTTGATTTGGCTGCATCAGCACTAGCAGTTACCTGCTTGATGTACGGCAATGGAGAGATGGTGCTACAGGGCTCTAACTGATTGGGCCTGCTGGGACATGATCTCACCTTCCCATACCTAGGTCACAATGTTACAACACACGCAAAGAGATCTGAATATATGGATGTGGAATGTTAATGGTTTAGGGCACAAGATTAAACATGCATTGGTCCTCCAATACCATCAGCGGCAGGCCCCTGATGTGGTTTTACTCCCAGAAGCACATCTTAAAGGCACACACTCTAAGACCCTGGACAGATTTTATTACACGTTAACAGCTCACTCAGGTTACACCACAGATTCAAGAGGAATAGGTATATTGCTCAAAACGTCAGTACCCTTTACCATACACAGCACATGGAATGACCCACAAGGTAGATATGTGGCAGTTGCTGGTACGTGGGAAGGTGGGGCGGTTCATCTTTGCTCCTTCTATATCCCACCACGCCTTCATGCTGAGACCCTGTCAGAAATAGGCACACTTTCCTAGCCCTACCTTCTTGAATTCTAGTTCACGGTTGAGATAAGAATGATATTATGGAGCCAGAGATTGATAAACTTAGTGGGTTTGTGCCTGGAGCTAGCAGGGGCCCACTATCATCCTGTGTGGAAGTGATGGGACACATAGACATAATGAGACAACATATACCCACTTCATGCTCATTCACACACTTTTACTCAGAACATACTAGCTTTTCCTGACTTGATTATTTGTTTACACATGCCCTGACTGCTGGATTGTTTCAAAACGCTACAATTTATGAGAGAGGCCTTTCAGACCATTCCCCTGTTGAGGTTCTACTGAAGAGTCCATCTAGAGCATCCCTGCTGTTTCCTAAGATGAATACCTGGTACCTTCAAGACAGGGTATGCAGGCTAAAATTAGAAATAGGACCACTATATATTTTCAAGAAAACCAAGGCTCGGTGGCCTCCGTCTGTGTCCTCTGTAAAGGGTACAAAATAGTACTGAGAGACGAAGTTCTGGCCCTCATAGGTGAAAAAACAGAAAGAGCAAAAGCTTGACTATAAAGCCATTGAGAAAGAGGTGTTGGCACTTGAAGAACGGCCGGTAGTGGATAGGACAGAGAGTTTGGGTCATCAGGTGAGGCTAATGCAAGATACCCTTTGCGCCCTTGCCGTTAATAGAGTGAGAAACTATGCCGTGGTGATGCAGGGTCACTTTTACATCGTAGGTGATAAGGCCGGCAAGTTGTTGGCTTGGTTAGACTGAAGGGAGCGAGACAGGGCGTGGGAACTTGAGGTACTTGATGGTGCAGGTATAATGCAGAGGACTAACCTAGCCATAGAGGAGACATTTGCTGTCTACTATGAGGATATGTACTCCTTAGCGGTGCCTGGCACTGATACAGACTGTGTGTATCACACTAAGGGGTTCGAATGGAGGAGTAAAACTGTACCATCTTTCTGCAAAATATTAACCTGCAACACTTATGCAGGATGAAAGAGATGCATTGGATGCCGATCTAACAGAGGACGAGATGGTGTCTGAACTTTGAGACATGCAATCTGGGAAGGTGGTGGACTTCAATGGCTTGTTGGTTGAGCTGTATACGATTTGTGCGGCTGAAGTGGCTAAACCTATTTTAGACATGTTTCAGATGGCGCGCGAGGAGGGCTGTCAGCCAAGAAACCAACCCCTTTACCATAGTTGTTCGCCACAAGTTGGGCACACCACCAACACAGTGTAGTTCCTATAGACCAATATCTCTCCTCAATGTGGCAGCGAAGGTGCTTGCCAAGGCTTTGGTGACTAAACAGCGAGGAGTGGTCACCTCGCTGATACACACGGATCAAACCGGCTTTATGCCCCATCATAGTATGCACCTTAACCTCTGACGCCTCTCTGGAGTGTTGCACCTGATGGAGCCACCCTACTTGGAGTGGGCTGCGTTGTTGGCCCTGGATGCTAGGATCGTTTTTGAGAGTATACTTTGGAATTAAATCTTTGCAGTATTGGCAAAGATGGGCTTCAGCCCAAACCTTTGCAAATCGGATAGGATAATATTTGTACAGCGCGCTTATAACCAAGGGTATAATGGGTCTGGCTCCTGTATTGGGCCCCTCTGGCGAGATTCAGAATCAATGGAGTGGAATCCCATGTGGGTTCCCTGCATAGAGGGACGCAACAAGGTTGCCCCCTGTCACCAATGGTTTTTGCGCTGTCCCTTGAGCCACTGGAAAACGTGGGTACGCCAGGACCTACTGATTAAGGAGTTGATGACGGCCGGAGGATGGGAAGAATGCATATGTCTTTATGCAGAGGACATTCACTTGTGTGTGACACAACCATGCCAATCTATAAGCCGACCACTGCATTTATTTGATTAATTCGGTGGCCAATCTGGTATCTGGATAAATTGGTCCAAATCAGTGATTTTCCCTCTGGCAGGAGGGGTGGCCCAACTTCCTTCAGCCTGCGCGGTGCCAGTAGGGCGAGATGGTTCCAGGTACTTAGGTATCTATATTACCCGGGACTCACAGGAATTTCTCCGCCTCAATGTGCTTCCCCAATTAGGGAGCCTACAGGCCCATTGGCAAAGCTTAGATTCTATCTTGTTGGTGGGAAGGGCATCACTTTATAAGATGGTGACTCTCCCGCAATCATTGTGTATATTACAAAACACTCTGTTCCGTATTCCAATGGCTATGTTCCAGATAATACACCAGGAGGTCTGTACACTACTCTGGAGTGGTTCTACCCCCGGGATTGCATTGCATAAACTGCACAGGTGGGTATATGAGGGATGTTTGGGTGTCCCTGATATCCGGCTGTACTAACGGGTGATGCAATTAATAGTGATTAAAGAGTGAGTCTTCTCAGACTAGCACAAACCCGCCTATTGCACAGACAGGTAAGTGATGGGAGATACAACGCTATTTTCTACCATCAACAGAGAAAATGTATCTTGCCCCCCCACACGTAAGCAGTTGTCAGGGCCTGGAGAGAGACAACACATTTTTTTAGGGTGGTGTTATAAGCTAGCGGACCAAACCCCACTGAGGCACAGTGACCTGCTGAAAGAGGTGGGAGGCGTTAAAGGCTTCTCAAGGTGTGAACTAATTGGCATAGAACATCTGGGCAATGTATGGAGGGGACAGGCTTTGATATCCTTTATTGAACTATGTCAGGAGTATGGCATGGCCGAAACTGAGTGTTACAGGTAGATGCAATTTGGCCATGCTGTGATATATCACTTACAGAAGGGGGAAGGGTCACCAGAAACATCTCCCCTAGAAGATCGACTCTTAGCGAATCCTACTCCAAACAAAGTTTTCTCGATGGTCTATTGGGAACTACTTTATAACTCCCCAGGTTTATTGATAAATTTAAGAGATAAATGTTCGGGTGACCTGGGCTACACTGACAATGAGGAGGGGACATGAGGTACAGTGAGTTAAATTGGGTGCAGCAAATGCTTATGCCAGGCATAATTCACAGTGAAATGTGTCTAACCCAAATAGCACAATATCTCTATCCCAGAAAGCACATTATATCAATGAAGGGCCTCGTAATTACTTAAGACAAGGAAAAAGAGTCAAAACGCACTAAAACACGATGAATCAGTTTTTTCAAAAAATATATAGCATTTTATAATACTTGGATTAATGAAAGGCTCTCACAAACACAGAAGACAATTAATTACAAAAAATGTTAGTAAGGTGACTTTAGTGAAGAATAGTGACATGAAGTGTTTAAGAAAATGAACACAATGGACCGTTATGGGTCCTTTCTGTTTTACATTCAAAAAGGCCAAACCACCTCTTGGAGTGTCTTCCTATTAATACAGGGATGGAGAGACTTAGGAATTGGACAAATAAATGAAGCGTCAACGTTTTGGGCCAAAGGCATGCTTGGTTGGTTGGCGTCACAGCGGGTCTTCCTCAGGACTGGTATATAGACTATGAACAGCCTCAATTCTAAAACCTCCTCCAATCCTGGATGGAATATATGTATTTGAAGGAGACGTCGTCTCTCAAGAATTCCAGTAGTACGAAATTATCAGGGGATTTCAATGTATTCAAAAGGCCAGAAACATTGTCCAGCAAAGTGTCAGCGACAATCTTGCTTTTCAAATGATTATATTTAGATGGGTGACTAAGATATCCCAAAGATACAGGACGATTCCACTGTCTGGTTGGAATCTTCTCTGTTGAATCGGCTCCTTCGAATACATATACTATTAGTAGGCTGGCACTTTTCTATAGCAAGTTCTTGCACTTTTATACTTCCGTGTAAAGCACTGCTCCTGAAAAGCCCACATGGAGGCACACCAAATGCAATACTTGGATGCTCTGGCGCCAAGGCCCCTCATGGTCCCCTGCAATACCTTTAAGCGCAGGGACTGGACATTTTCATCTGTGGCATTTGCCATCTCTCTATTAGGCTGCCAGCTAGCAGGCTGTTTTCTAAGCAGGAAGGGTTACTTACATGCTGCCATGTCTTACGGTCCCGTGGCCCAGCAGTGCGGGGCTGGTATGAACATTTTGGTCAGGGCTGACTTTGCACTCCAGTGGACCTGTTTATTTTTCTTGGTACACAGATGCCACGGACTCTGGGTGCAACCTACGGCCACCAAGGGGCCACTAGCCATTTCTTGAAATGTTATGGTCGCCCGTTATTGTGCTTTTTAGAACAAGGATAGTTATATGTTTTAACGCAATTGCATTTGTTTTTAATTCTAGTTCTCATGAAGTGCGGATGGCACACTTTGCAACAAGGCGCACACGGTGCGTTTTATTTTTATGGGCAGCGAAGAATAAAACTCGAGTAGACTTTAAAACTGTAAGTGACATTACAGCAGAGCATTATGCGGAGCTTCGCGCAGATCTCCAGGTGTGAAAGTGCCTCAGGTGTGAATTCATCATTTTTTAAATTCTTTCCCGCGTGGCGAGCTGCAGGGTGGCGCGTGAGGAGAATAGTAATATCTACTTGAGTGCCTTCAAAGACAGCTAGCATCATCAGCCCATACAATTCCCCTGCTACTGATGGAAAGCTTACCATTAGCCTAAAAATAGTTTTTCTCTGTTACATTGAATGAAATGCACACTTCATAGCAATAGCCACAAAAGGCCCGGCTCCAACAAAATCTACCCAGCGCACTGATTCAAAGGGCACAATATTTGCATGGTTCGAAGGAGCTTCTTATCAGAGCCCTGTGTGATAGGATTCAGAACTGAACAGCAGTTCAGGTTTTTTCGCTTAAACGCTACAATTTTCTTGAATGGGAAAGAGATTTTCGAGGACAGACCGGGTCAATAATTTCACGAGTTTGATAGAATCGTTCACCCCTAGGTTGCACTGTTGAATCCGACATATTTTGATGGTGATCAAAGTAATATCTTAACATTTCTGGGGTGATAGCGTACGTGGGTTAGCATACACGCCCCTTTCGATGCAGTCACAACCAGAATCATTTTTGGGCATCGCAGTGAGGGGCCAGAAAACTGAATGGGCATAAAAAAGATCGGCTTTTCTTTGGACTAGTTTCTTTCAGGTATAGCCCAATCACAAAGATAGGGGTGCATGGTGAGGTGTCACCTCGGCTACCCACAATCCCTGTGACTCAGTAGTTCTGGGCCTCCTTTGGGGCTGTATAGAAGACACTGATGATTATAAGAAAGCAGGGGATGTGAAGCAAAGTGTATGCCACAACACAGCCTTTTTCGCAGGGCCCTAATGTGGACAGACACATTTACCAACATGAAATGACACAACAAAGCATTTATGTGGTATCGCTGGAGAGGGGAAAGCAGCGCCTGCGAGAGTTTGACTAATTAGGTTTCCCAGATAATAAGAGCTTTTTAATAAGGTACATATCACTTACACTATTGCTAATGGAATGTGAAAGCGATTCGGGTCTCCATGAGATAATGGCTAACTTGTTTTAATTGTTAACATTTTTTCCTGCCGGCTGTGACACACTCATTATTCTACAGTCACCACTTATCGTGAAATCCAGGAGGATTAATGGTTTCGCTTATAGTGGAAAAAATGTTTAAACTGTCCCGATTATCAGTGCTGTTGGAAGGAATAACGGTTATTTGTCATTGTGTTTTTGCAGGAGGAAGACCTGTCCTCGGGCCACGACGAGCAGCATTAACCCTTCACAGGAAGCAGTAAGAATCTTTTTTTAAGGCTGTGGAGGCATGCCGCGTGCAGGGTGGATTTTTACTCTCTGTTTGTGTGTCGAAGCAAACAACATCTTGGGGACATTCAGAATGCTGCCCTCGGAATGCATTTCACCCATTGCTAATCATTGGGTTTGTGGTTTGCAACTCACATTTTCTGGCTTTCTATTTGCTGGCTTTATTTGTAAGCTGTCCAGGGTGAGTTTGTCCCACCCAAGGAGCAAAGCCTCTCCACACCAACTCCCTTTGTATTCTTCCATGAGTACTCCTTCCTTTCTGTAGACAGACAGGCCTGTACATCCTGTGCTTATCTTGTCACATTGAAGTTGTTTTGGAAATTATTGGCCGCAGCTTTAACATTGCAAGAGCTTTAACATTGCAAGATGCCACCCCGCCTTGCTTTTGGTGGTGGTGGGGGGGAGGGGGGGAGTTAAGCCAAACCTGCTTGGCCATAACTTGACATTGTAAATAACATTTACCATTGAGCATGCCAAAAATAACACAGTCTGGTTGACATCAGGTCATAAATCAAACATGATGTCATAAATCAAAGGTATAAATCAAGTCATAAATTAAACAGCGACCATTAATCAAGGCATATACCCTACCGTGAGGCATCCCAAGGTAAGTACAAGGTCTGCCACTCTGTTGGTGGCCTTTCAAACTCTTAGGCTTCATTCAAACAACTCTTTTACCGCCATGACTCCTTTACCAACTTTTGCTGCAACAGTCTTTTGTTGTTTTGCTGGTGTGGTTGGGTTGGTTTTGTTAATCCTGCGGCACTGTCCCAGCTGCATGAGCAGTGACTGGGAACGGGCACCTAACCTTTTTAATAGGTCCTTGAGACCCTGCGGGCACATTTCAAATACTGCATGGTGCCCCCTACTGGCCGGTGGGTTTCATACCACTCTTTAACCTTTTGGCACTCTTCCCACACCACTCACTTTTTGGTCATAGAGGGCGGGGTTATGCCCCCTCCCAGGGACCATAATTCCCAGGCCTTTGGTGCTGTTTACCGCACCGGCCCCTCTAGCCACCTACAGGTGTGGACCTCTGCTATAAACTTCACATGCAGCCACTATCATTCATAATTGAAACTCTGGACACTTGAAGCTGTTTTAGAAGTTATTGGCTGCAGCTTTATTTAACAATGCACAAAGCCACCGCTTCGCTTTAATTGAGGGGGGGTCATAACTCAACCTGCAAGTCCATAACTTGACATTGTAAACAATACTTAACATAGAGCATGCTAAATATCATCACACAGCCAGGTTGACACCAGGTCATAAATTAGAGTCATAAATCAAGCATTATGTCATAAATCAAGTCATAAATCAAACAGCAACCATCAATCAAGGCATAAATCAAATGTACAGACACCTTTAAGGCATATCATAAAAAGTCCTTTTGCCATGCACAGTCTGGCATTTAATGCTGTCACCTTGGGCCCCTTGAGCTGGAGCTTCACTGACTATGTGGGTGAGGGGTATTCCACCATCTTTTAGACCCAACTAGCTATCATACTTATTTGGTATGGTCCACCAACCGGAGTGCCTGGACTGCAAGTGCCGTGTTCTGAGACCCCCCCTCTCTGACCACCTGATCCTGTCATGAGACAGCCCAAGGTAAGTAAGTGGTCTACCACTCTGTTGGTGGCATTTCAAAATCTTAATTTCCATTCATACTATGCTTTTACCACTCAGCTGCCCGCAGACTTGCGTCCTCGGGCAGCTCCCCTTGCTCCAGTGTTCGATCTACTGACAGCCCACTAGCACCATAGCTGCCCATAAGTTGGACCAGAAAACCTCCAGCCCTGTGCCTGAAAGATGCACACCATCCTCTGAAAAGTATTCCGGGCATCTCAGATTGATTAGGCCATGCCGAATAGCTTCCAAAGCACTGGCAGTGCAATATTAGCCACCACCACAGTAAGCTTCTTCTTGGACCTTTCTAGGGCACTGGAGGACTAAAACACCTTTCCACTTCTGCCTGAGCACTGTTTGAGACCACAACAAGCTGGCGCTGCCTAGACGCATGGAGGATCTAATCAGTCCCTGTCTGATGCACGCTAGTAGCACTTTTCTACCTGGGTGCTCCAGGTCGTTCCCGCTATGTGCACAACCAGAACATCTGTTTGGTTTGGGTTCTCCTTTTGTAATCTCGCAAGAGTCACCTCCAGTTGCTCCCAGCACATACCAGGTGCTCCCACCCACCTTATTCTTGTGTTATTCGGTTTGGAGAGCCTTGAACCTTCACTTTGGGACAACCACTGCTGAGTTCTCTGGAGGAAAGAGTGTCCTACCACTCAAACTGTCTTCCTCTTTACAACTCCTAGGACAAATGGGGAGAGACTGGCGCGGGTTTGGTTGCATGTGTTCTTGGATGTGGGGGTGAGGGGTGCTACTATGCTATGGGCTTCACCCTTTCGGGAGCCTCACATAATGCCTGTAGACTGATGAACGCCATTCACCCATATTCTTGATCGCATCTACTGCCAGCCCCGACCTGGCTGCTGTTGTCGCCTTACCATTGCAGAAGGAATGAGTGTCAAACTTTCTGGCAGGTAGGCCTGCACTTGTGAGTGCTATTTTTAGCATTGCCCTAAACTGGAACCTGTTCAGGCACTCCCAAATTTTGTTTTTATACAGCAGACCTCCTTCTGCCGGGAGGATGACCGAATATTCTCGCATCCAGTGTACCGGTCACAGCTCGCTCCTTGACAAACCCTTCAACTTTATCAGTGTGCCCTTTGCCTTTTGATCCATGTTGGACTTCTCAGTATCACTTCTAGCTGCCGGGGTCCCAGTCGCACCTCCTGCTCTTGGAGACAGGCCCCTGCTGTCTGGTTCTTAGTTCAAGCCACCATTTTGCTTAATCTAAAGGCACCAAAGAATGCTGACGTGAAGGCTACCTACAATAAAGTGAATTAAGACACATCAGCGCAAGTTTCAGGCAAAACTGCTAGCAGGCACGCCAGCATGCTAAACTCTATGCACTTCCTCTTGTCTTTCTTTACCCCTTCAAGGCGCCAGCAAGCTTTCATTGCTGCTTTGAGGTAAGGAGTAGCGGTGGAATCCTCCCCAGTAGCAAGCCTGGAAAAGTGGTCTATCGCTGCCAAATGTGCCTGTGTCCAAGATCTGGGTTTGCTGCGATCAAAAGCCTATTTCACCAACAACTACGCAGCTCGGGCTGTGCTAGGTGTGTCTTCAAAGGATTGCAGCCCTGTCACCTTTGAAACTGTTTTCTTATATGTTGCATACCTCTGCGCTGTTTTGCGTGCCAATGCCTGCTCTAACAGCTGAGACAGGTCGCGTCTGCCAGGGACCACAGTTCTTCTGGGAAGGGAGTCATGACACTCTCTGCTGTGGGAGCTAGCTCCCTGAATTTCCCCATCTGGAAAGAGAGAATACATCCGCTTTAGCATTACTTATCCCTGAACGTGTCTCGTCCTCACTTCCAGGTTGCCTGTCAACTGTAGCCTGACCAGTCTTCTGAGCAGCTTTGGCACTAATGTGCATCTTGCGGCCTCTGTACTGATGGTGTGTACTACGCTTGGTTATCTGACCATAGCATAAGCTTCATGTTTGTTAGTCTTGCTCTCTATACTGCCAGCGCCACAATGATTGGAAACAGCTCTAGAAATTAAATGGTTTTAGTTATCCCCACAGCCTCCCAGCTGGGGGCCACCACTTGTCCCCTAGTACCGCTCCAAAGCCTGAGCTGCCTGCTGCATCTGTGTACAGGGCTTGCTGCGCTCAATTCCTGACTTGGTGGAGCTTCTTCTGCAATCAATTCGTCAAAGGGTCAGCCTTTTTGCGAATACCCTCCCCACTGGGATAACACTTGCTGCAAAGATCAGTTTACCTATCAGCTCTTGTAGCTTGCCCAGTTTGGCTTTCTCCTTCCCCATCATTACCGTGATCTTGCCTTTGATATCTTGGACTTTATCTAAAGGGAGTCCATCTCAATTCCCAGTAAAATGATTATGGTGGTTGGCCCACCCTTTTGTCTGTGGCCAATGACACTCCGAGTCCTAACTCTGCTTTTAACCGCTGGAATGCTTCAAGAGGTCCCTGCACTCTCCACCCCGGGTTTGCCCACAACCAAGAAATTGTCTAGGTAGTGATGCTTGCCATCCTTCTGGGTGTCTTTTATGCAGTGTCCATTCTAGGAAGGTACTGAAATTCTCAAAATATGCACAAGATATAGAGCATCCCATGGGAAGTGCTTTGTCAAAGTACAGCTCCCCATCGAATTAAAAACCCAGAAGCCGGTAGCTTTCAGGGTGGGAAGGTAGGAGCCTAAAGGCAGATTCAATGTCTGCCTTCGCCATCAAGGTCCCCGCCCAGCTGCACGTACCAGGTCAAACGTGTTATCTATTGACGCATAACCTACTGAGCAGTCCTCAGGGTTGATCTTATCATTTACAGATTCTCGCTCTAGAAATTACAAGTGTTGAATGAGCCTGTACTGTCTCTGCTCCTTCTTGGGAACCACTACCAGTGGGAAGACCACCAAATCAGCCGGCCTCCCTATGCCTATGGGACCTTCTATCCTGACCAATTCATTTTCTTTCAATATTTTCTTGCATACTATTTCTGGGTGGAAGAGCGCTAAGCACAGGTTCCTGGACTCGCCTATCTTCACGTGCCCCCTTACCTAAATTCTGAAACCTCTTTCTAACCCTTTGCATAAATGTGAGTCTGCCTTATTGCCATAATGGTTAACTTGCAGTCTTAATTTGTGAGTAATAATAGGGGGGCATGCTGGCTGAAAGCCCCCATCACATTCCAGTCCTTGCATACCCTGTGCTACTTTTTTCGTGTCTTCTCTTTCTTTACTCTTTCACTGCTGCTCTTCTTGCAGTCAACTGCTGGGTGCCACTCCCTGGAGGTTGAGCACACGAGCCTGAACTTACAGGACCAGCCCCTTGTGCACTCATCCCTGGCATATTTGTAGCATGCCATTGTGGACCTCTTCTCTGATGCCCCTACTTTCTATCCTGAAAAGTTCCTGCTTATAGAAGGACTTCTGTCTCTCCTAGTGAACCTCAAAATGGCCCTGTCGAAAGGGCTGGTCCCGTCGACCTGGCCTTCCTGGCTGCCATCATCTTTTGCATGTAGCTAGGAAAGTCTTCTATGTCTCACTCAATGTCTGGGTGTGCTTTCATTTTTATCCTAATACTCTTATCATAATCTAGCCAGGCCTTTCCTGCAAACTGCCTATAAGCTGCATGAATTTTAGATCCATGTAACCACAAGTCTTTGACACAATGGAGGAACTTTTCAAACGAACCCACATGCCATAAACTTGAAAGCGTCCCCAATTAACAAAGTTCCTCTCTTTCTTTACCCGAGCTCTATCCTTCCTAACCTCATCCTTTTTGTTGCATGTCATGCAGTCTAATCCTTCTATTTGTATCTCCAGTGGTATTCAGACAAAATATCAAAACAAAAAGGTTGTGCTACCAAAATTTTGTATCCAAAATATCGTGATATAAAAATATAATCTGCAAGAATATCGTTGTAAAACATATCAATTTAAGGTAAGTAATATCAATTTTGAAAATATTGAAGTCATTAATATCGGTTACAAAAATATAGGCCCTCATTATGATATCGGTTGGACCTGAACCAACGGGAACTGACTGCTTGTCAGTTGCGGTCCAACTGTCATCTAGTGCTGCGGTCGGACCACAGCATTATGATGCCTGGCGGAGGTACCAACCTACGATTCCGATGGGCATAAGGAGCCCGTCCGACCGTCGGTCGGAATATAATCCCGCACAATGTGGTTGAATGGATTACAATGTCCCTCTTAGGCAGCATTTCAATGGCGGTCCAACCGCCATTGAAAGGCTGTCTGAAACTGACTTTGATGGCCCTTAGCTGGGCCCCTGTCCCTTCGTGGCCGATGCTATGAGGCCTGGGGGGCACCACATACCTCCATACCACGTGTGCCAGGCACCACAAAGTTCCTGGCACACAGTGCATGGATGTTTGTAAACATTAATTTTCCCAATGCGGCCTGTGCTACAGCCCTTTTCTGGCTACAGCACACGCCAGAATGGAAACATTGATGCTTCCGACCACCTCATGGATGGTCGCATCCTAATTCGTCGAATGGAACAGACACAATGCCAGTTGGACACTCGTCTGACCGGCATCGTAACCAAGGCCATAGTTGTTAATAATATCGTTTTTCATTTATTGTTATGCTTTTTAGTATATAATTTAAATGTATGTGTTGTAAAAAAAAACTAATTATTGTTCATGTTTTTTAATATTGTTATCATATTTTTAGTAGTCATTCAATTAAATGTAAAACATTTTTGCGATTTTTAGTACTGTAGCGGGTTGTGGCTTTATAGAGCTACAGGGTGGAAAGTAATTTAATGATAATTCATTAAGAATTCATTTTTAATATTATTAATTATTTAATTTATAACTAATTATGTTAATTATATAATACATTTTTTAAACTTAAAATTTTAGGTGCTGTTGTGAGTTTATAGAAGTACAGGGTGGGAAATAAATTAATTCTAATCATTAAAAAAATAGTTTTTAATTAATATTAATTGTTTAATTGATAAATAATTATGTTACTTGTGCAATACATTTAGGTGTGTATTGTTAATTATGTTAATTTTGCAAATAATGTTTTGTCACGTTAAATTTTTAAAGCAGGTTGTGGGTTTTGTAGAGGTATAGGGTGGGACGTAACTAAATTAGCATTATTTAATAATTACAATTTTGTTAATAATTAATTTTCAGCAACAAAGCCCTGGACTGGATCCATTCCTTCCTCACTGGTAGAACATAGTGTGTCATACTACCACTGTTCCTCTCAGAACCCATGCAGATCAGCTACGGAGTCTCCCAGGGATCTTCCCTGAGACTCACTCTCTCAACATCTACATGGCCCCACTCTCTGCCATAGTTAGGAACATCATCTCCTATGCTGATGAAACTCAACTGATCCTCCCTCTCACTAACGAACCCACAATCGCTAGAAACAACTTCCACAACGGGATGAAGGCTGTCGCCACCTGGATGAGAGACAGCTGCCTCAAACCGAAGGCCGAAGTCCTCATCCTGGGGCCCAACATCTCAGCTTGGCAAAGACTCCCGGTGGAATGCCACATTAGGACCACGCAGGAAACCTCTGCATCATACTGGACTCCTCGCTCACTATGAACCGCCAGATCAATGCCGTCTCCTCCTCAAACTTCCACACTCTTTGCCTGCTTAGAAAGACCTTCAGATGGATCCCCACTGAGGCCAGAAAGATGATCACCCACACACTCATCAGCAGCAGACTCGACTATGGCAATGCACTCTACACAGGCATCACCCGGAAACTCCTCAGGAAACTACAGAACGTTCAAAACACCGCAGCCAGACTAGTCCTCAACATCCCCCGCCGCAGCCACACCGCCAACACCTACTGGCTCCCAGTCAACAAAAGAGTCACCTTCAAGATCCTCACACACACCTACAAAGTCCTCCATGACGCCGGACCAGCATACCTGAACCACTGCCTCTCATTCCACGTACCCACAAGACACCTCCACTCCATCCAACCGGCCCTTGCCACTGTCCTTCGGATCCACGACCAGGACCAGAGGAAGATCCTGTTCCTACCGTGCTGAAAAAACCCACAACACCCTGCCTCTTCAACACAGGCTATCCCCGTCGCTGACCAAATTCAGAAAGGCTCTCAAGACCTGGCTCTTCGATTGAACCTCAGTGGTCAGTCGGACCTGCAGCCCCCCCACCACCCTCTGGGGCCTTGAGTCCCTCACGGGTGAGTAGTTGCGATGAACAAAAACTACATGTTTTTATATTATATATTAGGTGTCAAATGTTCATTATGCAGGAGTAAATGGTGGGAAGTTAATTAAATATTAATAATGTATTTTTACTTATTTATTAATAATAAATGTGTAATTGAGATTTAACTATGAAAATGATGGAAATAATACTTTTTACATTTTTATATTTCAGGTATGTCGATTTATTTGTATGGACAAAGTGTGGGGTGGTAATTAACTGCAATTATTTTAGAAATACATTATTATTATTATTTTAAATAATATTTAATTATTTAACATGTGTAAATAATACTATTTTAATAAAGACTTTTAGATATCTGTTGTGAACTTGGTTGAAGAATAAAGTCGAACGTCACTAAAGTTTAAAGTTTTTAATTGTATTGTGTTTTTTAAATGTAAATAATATTGTATTTATTAGCTGTTAGTTTGAGAATATTGTTTTGTATTTTAGTTATAATAATATTTGTAGTAATTTGATATGTATTTAATAATGTAATACATATTTATTTTAAAATATATATCTATCTTTATATTTCTTTTTTTAACATTTCTTTTTCAAATTGTTTACTATGTTTTTAAAAATATTGTATTATGTTGAAGTGAATTTGTTTATTTCTAATGTTGCACTGACTGGAGTGGGTATAGTAAGTTTCACCCCTCCACAATCTAACCGTTTCCCTACTGTTGCAGTGACTGGAGTGGGAATAGTAACTTGTACTATTTCCCAATCCAACACTTTTCCTACAGTTACACTGACTGGAGTGGGAATAGTAAATTGTACCCCTCCGCAATCCAACACTTTCCTTACTGTTGTAGTGACTGGAGTGGGAATAGTAAGTTTCACCCCTCCACAATCTAACCGTTTCCCTACTGTTGCAGTGACTGGAGTGGGAATAGTAACTTGTACTATTTCCCAATCCAACACTTTTCCTACAGTTACACTGACTGGAGTGGGAATAGTAAATTGTACCCCTCCGCAATCCAACACTTTTCTACTGTTGCAGTGACTGTATTGGGAATAGGACATTTTACCCCCTCCGCTATCCAACACTTTCCCTACTATTGCACTGACTAGAGTGGGAATAATATATTTTACCCCTCCACAATCCAACAATTTCCCTACTGTTCCAGTGACTGCAGTGGAAATAGTCAAATGTACCCCTCTGCAATTTAAGTTTTACCCTACTGTTACATTGAAAGGAGTGGGGATAGTAAATGTTACCCCTGATTAATGTAATGTAACAGTTTTCCTACAGTTGCATTGTGTGAAGTGGGAGGAGTAAATTGTATCCCTCCTCAGTCCAACACTTTGCCTACTTTTGTATAAATTGTAGTGGGAGTAGTATATGTATTAAATGTAAAACTTTATAGTTTATATTATATTAGATTGTTATAATTAATATTATTAGGTTTTTGTTTAGTTAAAATTATATTTATAATTATTGTTTTTAATGTGTTAAGTATTTTTAGTAAATGTTAATTTTTTATGTTGTTTACTTTAGAATTTGTTTACTTTAGATTTTTTTCATTTGTAATTAAAATGGCTTGTTTTGTAATTGTTTATGTTATTGGGTATATGTATATATAGCTCGAGCTGGGTAGGACAGAGTCCCGTTACATCATTATGCTCACAGCAAGATCCCCATTGGCCGAAATTCGGACGAAGAGATGTATACACATCTGTAATACATACTTCCCTTGACCTCTAGCAATTTCTTCCTTCTCCCTCCTAGCCTGGTATTAGTGTGTTTAGCCACAGGCAGAAGTGTATTCTGCAGGTCACTTATTTATTTTTACTTTTTGTTTACTTGTTGTTGCATACAGCATAGAATCACAAACACCCTTTTGGCACTCACTATCACTTTAGATTTCTTTTGAGGTTTTATATGATACAAGAGAACTTCTTTATTGTCGAGGTAGCATGTGACCATTAGAAGAGCCTGTCTATTAGGTGTGCATGCATTGAACACTTGTCCCTGGTATAACGCTTTTTGTGTAGGGTCTTTCAGTGTGGACCACAGGCCCAATTGGGCGCCAGTTGGTCTTCTGGGAATGAGTCTTTTTTGCAGTACAGCCACTCTATCTACAAAGCTGCTAGCTTTAAACTGTTATTTCGCAAGCACTAGCTTTTGTATTCTTATCATGGGGTGCAGCCACAACACTGTTATAATGTGCAGCAGCAGGTACCATGTTGTTCTCCTGTTTGAATACGCAAGTCAGAGTGTGGCATGAATCGAGCACGCAGTGGGTGTACAGTGATGAACTACCACACTCTGCTTGATGTAGTATTCTGCCTCCCGTAGCATGTCAGTTTACATTTTTCAGGAGTGCAGTGTTACTTTCATTTTTATTTTATAATTTTTAGAGTGCAATATTGTATCCATAATTATGCTTATATCCTGACACGAGCAGCGTAATTGTTGGCATATATTTCTCTACATTGTATGCTGTTGAATACATGTATATTAGTTGTGACATGTGTAGTTGCTCCAACACTGTATGTCTTTAGTTTCTATTATGTTTCAAGTGGTGACAAGTAACATTTAAGGGGCTGATAATGGCAGACGCGCTATGTGAACAAGGTGGCTGTGTCCACCGAAACGGGTCATTCCATCCTATGTCATTGTCTGCCTGAATAAACATTCTTGTTTGGACTCCTGTTGCCGGTGCCTGCTTTTTGCCAAGGAGTGGCAGGACTTCTCATTTTCCTATAGGACCTGTTGACGCAGCTACAGCCCGATCTGCTGAATAGAATTACACCAAATTTGGCAAAGAGGTAGTCCTCAGTTCAGACTCGTGCCTTTTGCTTAAATGGTGTAAATCCGTTCAGTAGTTCTTGAGAAAATTAGAGTTAAAAAGATAGATATCTGGGCGGAGCCTAACCACACATCTCATAGTGAGATCTGAATGGCTGTCAGTACTTCATCCAAGAAGTGTTGGCAGCCATCTTGGGACCAATATACATGATAGCACCTCATTAAAAAGCATTGCAGTTAATAGAAGGTTTTAAGACTTTAGTTACATTATAAATCATTTGTTGATGGTACCATACTCATTTTAGGAATTATGGTGTGTTCTAAGGTGATTTTACCATGCGAAAAAGCCTTCTGCTGTGATATCATGAATCATGTTTGAGAGAAAGCTATTTTCTCATACTTTTCCCACAGAGGTTTGGAAGATGATCTATAAGCTAAACTGAGAGCATATTTTCTGTAAATTCACATTATCTTTCTCAGTCATGTGAGAATGAAGTCTGACATTCTTAGTAAAACATGTACATCCAACAAGGGCAGAGACTGTCAGTTGATTCCTTTGTGTTCTACT
Organism: Triturus cristatus; assembly: GCF_964204655.1. NCBI lineage: Eukaryota > Metazoa > Chordata > Amphibia > Caudata > Salamandridae > Triturus > Triturus cristatus. Next base: position 596,265,235 of record NC_140583.1, read on the forward strand.
GCAGCTTCCCAGAGTGTTCTAAAGAACAACTAGAGCGCTAACAGTCCTACTTATGACAAATGTATTGCACACCTGAAGCCATCTTGATTGGAATAAAGTGGTAACTCTTAAAACATTTAATTCAAAAAGTAACAACATGAGGGTGTTCATTTTGCCATAGAAAGTATGATTAGTGCTGCAGAAAGAAAAATTAGGGCACATTTTGAGTGACTTCTCAAATCCTCTTCTATTTCATGAAAAAATTCTGACATGCAGACTGAAACATGCACTTTCAATACCAGCAGCAGACTTCCCTGGTGAGCAGTAGCTTTACTACAGTCATCTAATAAGCAACTAGAGTGCTAACATTCTGAATTTATAGCAAATGTGTGACACATCTGAATGCCTTCTTGATGGAATCAAAGTAAAAAACTGAAAGTATTTCCTACTGAGGAGACTGTAGTAAATGAGGAAATTAGGAAACTTCATAACAAATAAGTCTCCCAAAATGGCCACCAGAGACAAAAGAGCCCAAATGTAGCACAAATATCACCCAGATGTAGCCCAAGTATAGCCCAATGACAGAATGTCCCAGAGTGTTCTAACGAACAACTAGAGCGCTAACAGTCTTACTTATGACAAAAGTATGGCACACCTGAAGCCATCTTGATTGGAATAAAGTGGTAACACTTAAAACATTTAATTTACAAAGGAACAAAATTAGGGGGTTCATTTTGCCATAGAAATTATGATTAGTGCTGCAGAAAGAAAAATTAGGGCACATTTTGAGTGACTTCTCAAATCCTCTTCTATTTCATGAAAAAATTCTGACATGCAGACTGAAACATGCACTTTCAATACCAGCAGCAGACTTCCCTGGTGAGCAGTAGCTTTACTACAGTCATCTAATAAGCAACTAGAGTGCTAACATTCTGAATTTATAGCAAATGTGTGACACATCTGAATGCCTTCTTGATGGAATCAAAGTAAAAAAACTGAAAGTATTTCCTACTGAGGAGACTGTAGTAAATGAGGAAATTAGGAAACTTCATAACAAATAAGTCTCCCAAAATGGCCACCAGAGAAAAAAGAGCTCAAATGTAGCACAAATATCACCCAGATGTAGCCCAAGTATAGCCCAATGACAGAATGTCCCAGAGTGTTCTAACGAACAACTAGAGCGCTAACAGTCTTACTTATGACAAAAGTATGGCACACCTGAAGCCATCTTGATTGGAATAAAGTGGTAACACTTAAACATTTAATTTACAAAGGAACAAAATTAGGGGGTTCATTTTGCCATAGAAATTATGATTAGTGCTGCAGAAAGAAAAATTAGGGTAATTTTGACTTCTCAAATCCTCTTCTATTTCATAAAAAAATTCTGACATGCAGACTGAAACATACACTTTGAATACCAGCAGCAGACTTCCCTGTTGAGCAGTAGCTTTACTACAGTGATCTAATGAGCAACTAGAGTGCTAACATTCAGAATTTATGGCAAATGTGTGACACATCTGAATGTCTTCTTGATGGAACCAAAGTAAAAAACTGAAAGTATTTCCTACTGAGGAGACTGCAGTTAATGAGGAAATTAGGAAACTTCATAACAAATAAATCTCCCAAGATGGCTTCCAGAGACAAAAGAGCCCAAATGGAGCCCAAATATCACCCAGATGGAGCCCAAGTATAGCCCAATGACAGAATGTCCCAGAGTGTTCTAACGAACAACTAGAGCGCTAACAGTCTTACTTATGACAAAAGTATGGCACACCTGAAGCCATCTTGATTGGAATAAAGTGGTAACACTTAAAACATTTAATTTACAAAGGAACAAAATGAGGGGATTCAGTTTGCCATAGAAATTATGATTAGTGCTGCAGAAAGAAAAATTAGGGCACATTTTGACTTCTCAAATCCTCTTCTATTTCATAAAACAATTCTGACATGCAGACTGAAACATGCACTTTGAATACCAGCAGCAGACTTCCCTGGTGAGCAGTAGCTTTAATACAGTGATCTAATGAGCAACTAGGGTGCCAACATCCAGAATTTATGGCACATGTGTGACATATCTGAATACCTTCTTGATGGAATCAAAGTAAAAAACTGAAAGCATTTCCTACTGAGGAGACTGCAGTAAATGTGGAAATTAGGAAACTTCATAACAAATAAATCTCCCAAGATGGCCACCAGAGACAAAAGAGCCCAAATGCAGCACAAATATCACCCAGATGTAGCCCAATGACAGAAGTGTGCAAAACACTTATTTTTTGTGTATTTGCAGTTTTATATAGTGCAGACTTGTCAGGTATTGGAGTGCTTTACATGACCATTGGTTACATCACACAAGATCAAATTCATTTTGGTTGTAGACATGGGGAGATTAAGTGATTTGACCAGAATCACAGAATGTTGAGCTGAAGCAGAAACTCCCACCTGGTTCCCCAGTTGCAAAGTCTGCAGCTCTGGAAGTAACACCACATCCTCTCCCTTAAGTGCAACATTTAATCAAGTGGTCAAATGGATAAAAAAACATAAAGATTACAAATAATTTAAAAGTTCTTTGTCGCTATTTGAAAACTCAGAAAATATGTCCTCATTTTAGTTTTTTAGAGCACTAACCATAATTTTGATGCAAATAAGACCCTCTCATATATGTAATTTCTAAAGGAAATGCTCTAGGTATTACAGTTTTGATTACATCAAGATGATGTCAGGCGTTCCACACTTTTGTATTAAATATAGAATGTTAGCAATCTAGTTGTTCATTAGGATACTGTTGATAGGCAGAGGCCAGGGGCACGGACTCTGACAATTGAAGGCAGGTAGGAGGGTGCAGAGGTAAAAATTTGACCACACTGGACAGGCAGGAAGGGCAGTGGCAGCACAACAGACTATGGAGGGCAGTGGAAAGGGGGGCAGGGGCAACAAACCAACAATACAGGACTGGCAAGAGAGTCTGTGGCAATATAATAGACCATTGTGGGCAGAAGGAAGAGGCAGTGGTAGTACAACCATACATGCCAACAGACCCGTTTCAGCCAGGATACGTCCAATGTTTTTAAGATCAAATGGGCTTTATTTGATCTGTCTCCTGTCTACAACCTCCTCTTTTTCAATGTAACTCAAAGGGGAAAATCAATACCCCAGTTTTCTTTCAAAATCTCCCTCTTACCAAGTTCAATATGTTCGCAAGTATGGTACATTGGATCATGGTAGGCAGGAGAAATTGGGGTAGGGACATGGACTCGGATAACAGAGGACAGGAGGGACATGGAGAGGTGCACCAAACTGACCCTACAGGGCAGGCATCAGGGTTTGCAGCAGCACAATACACCACACAGGGCATGCGGGACGGGAGCACAGCACAACAATCCATAGAAAGCAATAGGGAGGGGACAGGACCATGCACATGGACAACAGAGAACAGAGGGGAAAGAGGCAATGGTAGCTAGCTGACCATAATGGACAGACAGGAGAGAAATCTGCAGCATAACAGACCATAAAGGGCAGGAGGGACGGATCAGGGGCATTACAATGGAACAGACAAGCCAGGAGGGAGGGAATAGGGGTCTGCACATGGAAACAGAGGGCTGGGGGCAAGGGGGCAGGGCAGGAGCAGCAAGATGACCATGGAGGTCAGGCAGGATGGGCACTACAAACAAGACACACCATGGAGAGCAACAGTTAGACTATGATGGCATACACACAGACCATGGAGGGAAGGTGGGAGGGGGTCAGGGGCAGCTAGCTGACCACACAGGGAAGGTGGGAGGGGCCATGGCAGCACAGAAGACCATGCATGGCAAGCGGGAGGGTTAGTGGCAGCACAATGGCTATGATGGGCAAGAAAGAGGGTGCAGGGGCATGCACAAAGGACCATGGAGGAAAGAAGGGAGGGTCAGGACCTGGGCACAGACAAGAGACTTCAGGGGAAGGGTCCTCACAACAGACCGCGCGGGGCAGGCAGGAGGAGCAGTTGCAGCACAACAGACCAGGGAGGGCAGAAGGGTGTGGCAGTAAAATGGACCATGGAGGACAGGAGGAAGGGGATAGGGGCATGGGATGTGGACAGGCAGGGTGGAGGTGGCAGGGACAGGTTACAGTCATCTGACAATGCTTGGCAGGTGGGAGGGGAGTGGCAGCTCAACAGAACACTCAGAGTAGATAGGAGTGGCAGGTCCATGGAACATGGTGGGCAAAAAGGATGGAGCAGGGGCATGCACAAAGACATCGGAGAGCAGGGGGAAGGACAATATGGGCAGCAAGCTAAGCATAGAGGCTAAGCAGGAGGTCAATGATGGGCCATAGAATTGGGCAATGGAGGGTAGGAGGAGTGGACTGGTACATCATGCTAAATGGAGGGCAGTGGCAGCACATCAGACCATGCATGGCAGGAGGGAGGAGGCTAGTCCATGGATTCAGACAACAGAGGATAGGGAGGAGGTGGATGGGGCAGCAAGCTAACTGTTCAGAGAAGGTGGGTATTTGGAACTTTATTGTTTTTAGAATGTGTGTCTGTGCTAACCACTTAAAATATGAACAAGTATGCAGCATAATCTCACTTTTATTCAGGAAGAAGAGGACGTTTGTGACTGTGACTCCGGGCTCACTTGGCAGAAACACCCCCTGACCCTCCACCCCCATCGCAAAATGTAATGCCCGTGAAAAGGGTAGGTGGACGCAGTGGTATATAGAACATAGTCCTGAGAGCACGATTGAAAATGAAAACTAGATATAGTATATGCTATAAACTATGCACCAAAAAGTGTGATATAAGATGAACCGGGGCGTGAAAAATAATATGCAATACATTGTGCACAATGACAGATTCATTGGAGAGCGCAAGACAGCACAGGCACTAGCACGTGCTATGCGATATGCGCCTTGGAGTGTAATATGCACAGGGCAATGTTGTGTAACCTAACTAGTCTCTAAAGTTGTAATATAAAACATGTGCTGGGGAGTGTAATGTTGCATATGCACTGTGACAAAGATATGGATCCCAGATTGTAATATGTATGGCATAGCGCTGTGCGTTATAACATAGGCATCGAGGAAGGCACGTTAGATGGGGCAATATAACCCGTGCGAAGGCAAGTGTGGCATGACATATTCACGGGGTGGTGTTACAGTGCACATGGGCTAGAGAGTGTCGTAGCATACGCACTAGCTGGTGGAATACAACACAGAGGTGTGTGGCACTCGGCGGGCACTGGTGGGTGTAACACAGCATTGGGCTCAGCCAGGAGCACGCTGTGACTCTCAAGTGAGGTTCGTCTCCTTCCCAGAGAGTAAAATAAAAAGTATTATATATCCGGCAGTGGATGTGTGTTTTATTAACCGTGAGGGGGATTTCTTGCATAGTTTGGTCGAATTTTTGTCGAATCCCCTTTGAATGGCTTGGTGTGCGTGTGTATTAAATGTGCCCGTCAATAGCTACCCATGTTTGTATAAATAAATGACAAGGGTGTCTAGTTGGAGAGTACCCACCGGCGGGGGCGCCGGGATTAGGCACGGTAGGGCGTCAGACATGTCAGAGCTTCACTAGTGGTGTAAATGCATTCCACGTGGATTCATTGTATGCATAGTCACCTTTTAATGAATATCACGCAAATTGTCATGGTGACAGGTACATACGGTTTGTCCAGAATGTCCTAGGTGTTTCTATAAATATATATATTTTTAAAATAATAAAAAACAAAGGCCGGCCCCGGGGGATGGGGTCCCTGGGGCCATAAGTGGCCTGAGGAGGGGGGTAACGCAGCCCCCCTTCTAAAGAATTAAAAAAAAAAAGGCCATGACCCAGGGGTTGGGGTCCCCGGGGCCGATTAAGGCCTTGGGAGGGGGGCCACGCGGCCCCTTCCAAAATAATTTTTTTTTAACAAAAAAAATTAGGGTGTAGGCCCTGGGGGATGAGGTCCCCAGGGCCAATAAATTAGAAAAAGAAGGGGGGCTACACAGCCCTTCTTCTTAAAAAAATTAAATAAATAAAAGGCCGGCATCGCGCCGGAGGCCACACCCCCTCCTTGCAGCACTCTGCAAACGCGCCCCCTGGCCAGTTGTAAGTTGGAGAATTTATTCCCCTTTAATACTGAGGGTCCCTGAGGGCCAACTAGCCCAACAGGTATCTCCAGTATGCGCCAGGGAGCTGCGTTGCAGATAGGTGTTCTGAGGCCACGCCCTTTCTTACACCTCTATGCAACGCAGCTCTGTGGTGCTTACTGGAGGTACCTAGTGGGCTAGTTTGACCCTAGGGACCCATAGGATTCAAGGGGACTTAATCTCTCAACTTAGAATGGCCACAGGGCACGTTTACACAGTGGGGAATGGAGGGGACGGGGCCTGAGGTGACGTGTGCAAACACGCCCTGTGGCGCGTTTTAAGAGGTAGTTTTAATCCCCTGCTCTATTATATACTAGGGGATTACAGAGGAGGTCATGCTAATCACAGCGGGACCCCAACGCATAGTGTTCCCTAGTGTATGTAGGTGTTTTCACTGTATTCGGAGTGTCTTTTAACATAGCACTGGCTCTAGGACTGGTTAGTCAGACACAGTTACCACCAGTATCCATCCAAAAGAGTTGAGGGCACAGGATGATTTTGCAACAAGGCTTCTTTCTGCTCTTCTGTTTGTTCTTTCTGCACGTTATCCTTCTTCCTGCACTTTTCTTCGTCTTTGAGGACTTCTGTTGCTGCGTTCTGCATTTCTTTTTTTTCTTTCTGTGCGTTTTTTCTTCTTTCTTCACATGTCCTATCTCTGTAGGCATAGTTAGAAATTAGCATTTAAAAAACCTTTGAAATTCACTGAAAAAAACCATAGGTTTCAGGCACGTTATAGTTAGGAATTAGCATTAAAAAACCTTAAGAATTAACTGAAAAAAACCTAGTTTTAAGGGGCGTTATAGTTAGCTGGACTTTTCACTCGTACAAAACCATTGAAATTCCCCCGTTATAGTTAGTTCAGCTAACTATAACTCGCGCGCCCGCAATGCACTGCTGATGACATCACATATTACATCACTCATGACATGGTCAGTGACATCACTGATGACATCACTGATGACATCATCCTTGTGATAGAGTGGCAGACCTCCTCTCCCCCTAATATAACCTTTGATACACACATTCAAAAATAGACACTAACATTTTCAAAACAATGGACATACCAAATAACGCAAAACAGTGCACACAATTCACATTACATATGGTAAATTCACATTAGGAGACAAAAAGCAAGATGAATCCAACGAAGGTATCAATTCTTCTTTAATATGTTGTGCATAAGTGGCCAGCTGACACGTGTTTCATCTGAGAAAAAGAGTCTCTGAATCTTCAGGGCTGTAGATTTAATCCAACATAGAAATCTGGGGGACAAAGCTCAATCACGAGCGGGAATCTCAATCAAACACGAAAAGTGAATATCTGTCAAGCGCAAATCTCTGAAGTACAAAGCTCTAGTATTTCGAGGTACCAGGACAGAGTCACGCCACTGCAATAAAACCCATATAGGGTATGTAGCATACCGCAATCCTTATTACGAGAGGGAATGCCAGAGGAGTTATTTCAAATAGTCTGAATAACGGGGGAAGACACGTGTGTTGTGTCAAACACACCCCCTGTACAATAGGCGGATTAAAGAGAGAGATTAAAGAGAGTATGTTCCGGCGGTCCCAATACAATCCTCGTACGCAATTTTTCAAAAACAAATCATCCATTTAGACACTTATATACCCATTTATTCTTCCATCGACCTTGAGATATACATATATAAAACATATGTAATTTTCAGAAAAACACACATTCACTGGATGATGTCATCAGTGATGTCATCAGTGATGTCATTTGAGATGTCATCAGTGATGTCATGAGTGATGTCACTGACCATGTCATGAGTGATGTAATATGTGATGTCATCAGCAGTGCATTGCGGGCGCACAAGCTGAACTAACTATAACGGGGGAATTTCAATGGTTCTGTACGAGTGAAAAGTCCAGCTAACTATAACGCCCCTGAAACCTATGGTTTTTTCAGTGAATATATCTATATATATATATATATATGTATATATATATATATATATATATATATACATATATATATATATATTCTTCCAAAGGTTGCCACTCGAGCGGAGATGCACACAAAAGCAAGCTGACCCCAAATCCATTCAGAGTCTTTATTCAGCTTGGCAGCGAGCACAACAGGTTATTTAATAGCCTACCCTACGCGTTTCGGAGCCCCTGTGCTCCTTGGTCACGGGTCGTGGCTGCTGTTCTGTGGATACGTGGGGAGGCAGTCCTAAATAGCAAATATCCCGCCCAAATGATACTCAATATCACTATGCCTTCTGGGAGTTGCAGTCCCTACGTTCAAATATTACCATGATGGGTTCCACATAAACAACAATATTATCCAGTTCTCAATAGAACCTCCCGTCTGCTGGCTGCCACAATGTTGCTGCTTGCAATTCTGCCATTCGTGACTCCCATATATCCGGAATCGACAGTCCAGTAAGTAATGGTGGTGCTGCCTCCTCGGCCGTGACCGGCCGTATTAAATTCTTCCAAAGGTTGCCACTCGAGCGGAGACGCACACAAAAGCAAGCTGACCCCAAATCCATTCAGAGTCTTTATTCAGCTTGGCAGCGAGCACAACAGGTTATTTCATAGCCTACCCTACGCGTTTCGGAGTCCCTGTGCTCCTTGGTCACGGGTCGTGGCTGCTGTTCTGTGGATACGTGGGGAGGCAGTCCTAAATAGCAAATATCCCGCCCAAATGAGCCTCAATATCACTATGCCTTCTGGGAAACGCAGTCCCTACGTTCAAATATTACCCTGATGGGTTCCACATAAACAACAATATTATCCAGTTCTCAATAGAACCTCCCGTCTGCTGGCTGCCACAATGTTGCTGCTTGCAATTCTGCCATTCGTGACTCCCATATATCCGGAATCGACAGTCCAGTAAGTAACGGTGGTGCTGCCTCCTCGGCCGTGACCGGCCGTATTAAATTCTTCCAAAGGTTGCCACTCGAGCGGAGACGCACACAAAAGCAAGCTGACCCCAAATCCATTCAGAGTCTTTATTCAGCTTGGCAGCGAGCACAACAGGTTATTTCATAGCCTACCCTACGCGTTTCGGAGCCCCTGTGCTCCTTGGTCACGGGTCGTGGCTGCTGTTCTGTGGATACGTGGGGAGGCAGTCCTAAATAGCAAATATCCCGCCCAAATGAGCCTCAATATCACTATGCCTTCTGGGAGTTGCAGTCCCTACGTTCAAATATTACCCTGATGGGTTCCACATAAACAACAATATTATCCAGTTCTCAATAGAACCTCCCGTCTGCTGGCTGCCACAATGTTGCTGCTTGCAATTCTGCCATTCGTGACTCCCATATATCCGGAATCGACAGTCCAGTAAGTAACGGTGGTGCTGCCTCCTCGGCCGTGACCGGCCGTATTAAATTCTTCCAAAGGTTGCCACTCGAGCGGAGACGCACACAAAAGCAAGCTGACCCCAAATCCATTCAGAGTCTTTATTCAGCTTGGCAGCGAGCACAACAGGTTATTTCATAGCCTACCCTATGCATTTCGGAGCCCCTGTGCTCCTTGGTCACGGGTCGTGGCTGCTGTTCTGTGGATACGTGGGGAGGCAGTCCTAAATAGCAAATATCCCGCCCAAATGAGCCTCAATATCACTATGCCTTCTGGGAGTTGCAGTCCCTACGTTCAAATATTACCCTGATGGGTTCCACATAAACAACAATATTATCCAGTTCTCAATAGAACCTCCCGTCTGCTGGCTGCCACAATGTTGCTGCTTGCAATTCTGCCATTCGTGACTCCCATATATCCGGAATCGACAGTCCAGTAAGTAACGGTGGTGCTGCCTCCTCGGCCGTGACCGGCCGTATTAAATTCTTCCAAAGGTTGCCCCTCGAGCGGAGACGCACACAATCCACAGAACAGCAGCCACAGAACAGCAGCCACGACCCGTGACCAAGGAGCACAGGGGCTCCGAAACGCGTAGGGTAGGATATGAAATAACCTGTTGTGCTCGCTGCCAAGCTGAATAAAGACTCTGAATGGATTTGGGGTCAGCTTGCTTTTGTGTGCGTCTCTGCTCGAGTGGCAACCTTTGAAAGAAATTAATACGGCCGGTCACGGCCGAGGAGGCAGCACCACCGTTACTTACTGGACTGTCGATTCCGGATATATGGGAGTCACGAATGGCAGAATTGCAAGCAGCAACATTGTGGCAGCCAGCAGACGGGAGGTTCTATTGAGAACTGGATAATATTGTTGTTTATGTGGAACCCATCAGGGTAATATTTGAACGTAGGGACTGCAACTCCCAGAAGGCATAGTGATATTGAGGCTCATTTGGGCGGGATATTTGCTATTTAGGACTGCCTCCCCACGTATCCACAGAACAGCAGCCACGACCCGTGACCAAGGAGCACAGGGGCTCCGAAACGCGTAGGGTAGGCTATGAAATAACCTGTTGTGCTCGCTGCCAAGCTGAATAAAGACTCTGAATGGATTTGGGGTCAGCTTGCTTTTGTGTGCGTCTCCGCTCGAGTGGCAACCTTTGGAAGAAATTAATACGGCCGGTCACGGCCGAGGAGGCAGCACCACCGTTACTTACTGGACTGTCGATTCCGGATATATGGGAGTCACGAATGGCAGAATTGCAAGCAGCAACATTGTGGCAGCCAGCAGACGGGAGGTTCTATTGAGAACTGGATAATATTGTTGTTTATGTGGAACCCATCAGGGTAATATTTGAACGTAGGGACTGCAACTACCAGAAGGCATAGTGATATTGAGGCTCATTTGGGCGGGATATTTGCTATTTAGGACTGCCTCCCCACGTATCCACAGAACAGCAGCCACGACCCGTGACCAAGGAGCACAGGGGCTCCGAAACGCGTAGGGTAGGCTATGAAATACCCTGTTGTGCTCGCTGCCAAGCTGAATAAAGACTCTGAATGGATTTGGGGTCAGCTTGCTTTTGTGTGCGTCTCCGCTCGAGTGGCAACCTTTGGAAGAAATTAATACGGCCGGTCACGGCCGAGGAGGCAGCACCACCGTTACTTACTGGACTGTCGATTCCGGATATATGGGAGTCACGAATGGCAGAATTGCAAGCAGCAACATTGTGGCAGCCAGCAGACGGGAGGTTCTATTGAGAACTGGATAATATTGTTGTTTATGTGGAACCCATCAGGGTAATATTTGAACGTAGGGACTGCAACTCCCAGAAGGCATAGTGATATTGAGGCTCATTTGGGCGGGATATTTGCTATTTAGGACTGCCTCCCCACGTATCCACAGAACAGCAGCCACGACCCGTGACCAAGGAGCACAGGGGCTCCGAAACGTGTAGGGTAGGCTATGAAATAACCTGTTGTGCTCGCTGCCAAGCTGAATAAAGACTCTGAATGGATTTGGGGTCAGCTTGCTTTTGTGTGCGTCTCCGTTCGAGTGGCAACCTTTGGAAGAAAAAAAAAAAAAATATATATATATATATATATTCAGTGAAAAAACCATAGGTTTCACACATGTTATAGTTAGCTGGACATTTTACTCGTAAAAAACCAATGAAATTCCCCCGTTATAGTTAGTTCAGCTAACTATAACTCGCACGCCCGCAATGAACTGCTGATGACGTCACATATTACATCACTCATGACATGGTCAGTGACATCACTCATGACATCACTGATGACATCTCAAATGACATCACTGATGACCTCACTGATGACATCATCCAGTGAATGTGTGTTTTCTGAAAATTAAATATGTTTTATATATGTATATCTCAAGGTTGATGGAAGAATAAATGGGTATATTACTGTCTAAATGGATGATTTCTTTTTGAAAAATTGATTATGTAACTGACTGATTAAGTGTATCATAGTGAATACATGGCTTAGTGAGTAATGTTTAAATATATAAATATCTGTATCATTTTTTCACTTTGTGTATAAGTGGCTGCATGGGTTGGTGAGTAGCTACATGGGTGTCTATATAGGTTATTAGTTGGTTTTTTGAGTATCAGTCTGAGTGTCTGCATGGTTCGGTGGGGGGTATGACGTAGTGCATAGGTGCATGAATGAGTGACTCACTGTTTGTATGTGTTGAACAGAGCATGTGTGCAGGACTGCATGGGTGGATGAGTGTATGTATGGGTGTGTTAGTGAGTGAATGACTGTCTCAATAGTGTCTTTATGAGTAACTACATATGTTTAAAACTAGTATATGTGACTATTGGTTTATATATGTGAGTATATGTGAGAGTGAGAGATTGAAAGAGTTCCTGTATGAATAAGTATGTATTTCCATAAGTGATTGTTTAAAAGACTAAGTATGTGTAAGTTTCCGTAGAAGTAAGTGTGGTGGTGTGTGTATAACTGTATATGCAAGTAAATGTATGTTTGATTCTTTATTAGCATGAGTGACTATGTGTGTGAGTAACTCTATGGATGAGTGGCATTGTGTTACATGATGTATAGGTGTATGAGTACATATGAAAAGTGAGTACATGTATGAGTGACTGTATTGGACTGTTGGTGAATGAGTGGATGTGTATGTGGATCTTAGAATTACTGAAGAGGTTGTTGTAACTGTTATTGGTATGTCCATTGTTTTGTAAATTTTAGTCTCTATTTTTGAATGTGTGTATCAAAGGTTTTATTAGGGGAAGAGGAGGTCTGCCACTCTATCACAAGGATGATGTCATCGGTGAGGTCATCAGTGATGTCATTTGAGATGTCATCAGTGATGTCATGAGTGATGTCACTGACCATGTCATGAGTGATGTAATATGTGACGTCATCAGCAGTTCATTGCGGGCGCGCGAGTTATAGTTAGCTGAACTAACTATAACGGGGGAATTTCATTGGTTTTTTACGAGTAAAATGTCCAGCTAACTATAACATGAGTGAAACCTATGGTTTTTTCACTGAATTTCTAAGGTTTTTTATATGCTAATTCCTAACTATAACGTGTGTGAAACCTATGGTTTTTTCACTGAATTTCTAAGGTTTTTTAAATGCTAATTCCTAACTATAACGTGTGTGAAACCCATGGTTTTTTGAGTGAATTTGCAAGGTTTTTTAAATGCTAATTCCTAACTATAACGTGTGTGAAACCCATGGTTTTTTCAGTGAATTTGCAAGGTTTTTTAAATGCTAATTTTTTTTTTTCTTCTATTTTTTCTAACATATTTTTATTTTAATTTTCTTACCTTTTATAAAGACTATGATTAAATTTTTAAAATTCTTAAATATGTTTTTTTTTATATATTTTTTAAAATAAACATGTAAAATTTATTTGCAGTACTTTTTTTCTAATTTTTTTTAATTTTTTTAGTACGCGTACCGTAAGCTCACGGTAAGCGTACGGTTTACGCAACGTCTGTAATTTTCCTACGCTGCTAGCGTATAGTTACGCAATTTGCGTAGCCGCGCGTACTCCGCGTGGGACGCTTACGCGTGTACGCTACACGCGCACGTTACGCGGAAGTGCCGGGAGTCACTGTTATGCGCATGCGCGCAAGCGCGTGTCTTTTTTACGCGCATGCGCACTTTTGCCGTAAGCGTACCGTAAGCGTACCGTAAGCGTACGGTAGGTCATGTGATCATGAAACACAACTTTTGATTGGTTGAAACTACTTTCAGTTCTAGAACTCTCCTACACCACACCCATTCCCCTCATTTCTGCTTGTGATCCCTTGGGAGAAGGAGCTGGTTTGTCTTTGGGATACGATGGCAGAACAGCAGAGCTCTTCTGAGAGTGAGGCTAACACTAGCAGCACTGTCTTGAGGCAGAGATCGAGGAAACAAAAGCCCTCTTATGTATGGGATTATTTTACTTTTCCTGAAGGCCAGCAAAAGGTAAATGCACCCTTAGTGACTTGTAAGCTGTGTAAGCGTGTACTTTCTAGAGGTAATCCTAACAGGAAGTATTCCTTTGGGAATCACACCATGAAGAGACACCTCCAGGATGTACACAGAAGGACACATGGTCATCTTTTTGGAGGTAACTCTTCAGAAAGACAAGCCAGTACATCCACAGCAGCTCAGCCTGAACCATCATCTGCAGGGCTGACTCCTTCTTCTGCAGGTCAGGTGAGCCCTTCATCTGTGGGGGGAGAATCTCCTTTTGCTGGCCCTCTGGAAATCAACCCTCGATTTCGGAAGGTTGATATTCGATGCACATTTTGTCAAGATCTAATTTGCTATAGGGAGACCAGTGTTTCCCTAGTGAACAACAAAATAGATCAACACATTTGTCGCTTTGAATAATTTTCCCATGCTTCCTTTCCTCTGTCCCTGCATGAACACAACGGTTCTTTTAAGAGCCAACCTTATCTTTCATCTTTTTTTTACATATGTTTTTAAAAACTTTTTTTTATTTTTTTTTTACCGTACGCGTACGGTGCGCGTACTTTTTTTTTTTTTTTTTTTAAAAAACACTAAAAATCAATAAACACATTACAAGGTCCTTGAGAGACTACAATTATTATTATTGACTTACCATACTCACTGAAAAAATATTTATTCATTTGTTTTTTTTAAAAATAGTTTTAAAAATGTTTGTAGTTTTCGAAAATTTTCTATATCTATCTGGAAAAAAAGAAAAAAGTATTAATATTTTTAAAACATTTTATAATACAGTACACATATTTACATTTTTTTCCATAAAATATTTTTGCCTTATTTTTGCTGTTTTCAGAATATATTGCATTTCACTATAAATTGTGAAAGCAATTGCATTCATCATTTTACAGCGGGCAAAAAAAAATAACAATCACAAAGATTGTATTAAAAAAGCCCTGATTCTTTTTTTACTTAAACTTAACATTATAGAAATGCATAATATTCTAAAAAAATAGCATCTAATACCAATACTTATTTCTTTAAAATACCGTCTGATATGTTTGTTTCAGAAGTATAATCACAATATTATATCTCAAATAACTCCAAAATACATCTGATTTCATTTCCTTTAGACCAAATAGTAATTTTAAAATTCTTTTTTGATTAAATTTCCAATGGTAATCCAATAAAATTCTAAAGTTTTATTTGTACAGATCTCACCGATTCTCTGTAACAATTCCTTTATTGTATTTAAATATATTACTACATTTCTTTTCACAATAGTCACAAAACGAAATTTCTATGCCAATTTGAATGCACACTAACTGCTCTTTTTTTTGGGCAAGTGAAAATCACTTTTACAAACTGTCACATTATGAAACCACTTTTCAGATTTTTTAAAAAGCCCATGTCCAGACTGCTACACTACAGCAAGGGCAACCAGCCTTAGTGATGCTGAATGTATTTGCATTACAGACTGAAACCTGAAAACCCCACTCGCTTGTAAATACTGTGCATGACTATACATGGCAAGCACATGGGTGTGTGCTAAGACTCTGCTTCTTCCCCCAAAAATTCGCTCCCCCTTTCCATCTAATGCAACTGTGAAATCACCAGAGCAAGACGCAATAAATCTCTGCCTATAATTCCTCTCTGCACACAGAGTCATGTTTTCACATTAGTCCCAAAACGAAATTTCTTTGCCAATTTGAAAGCACACTTACTGCTCTTTTTTTTTTCGGGGCAAGTGAAAATCACTTTTACAGACTGACACATTATGAAACCACTTTTTTTGATTTATTTAAATGCACATGTCCAAACTGTTTTTTCAGACCACCACCATGTGTATTCTCGGTGACTGCCTACACTCCAGCAAGGGCAACCAGCCTTAGTGATGCTGAATGTATTTGCATTACAGACTGAAACCTGAAAACCCCACTCGCTTGTAAATACTGTGCATGACTATACATGGCAAGCACATGGGTGTGTGCTAAGACTGCTTCTTCCCCCAAAAATTCGCTCCCCCTTTCCATCTAATGCAACTGTGAAATCACCAGAGCAAGACGCAATAAATCTCTGCCTATAATTCCTCTCTGCACACAGAGTCATGTTTTCACATTAGTCCCAAAACGAAATTTCTTTGCCAATTTGAAAGCACACTTACTGCTCTTTTTTTTTTCGGGGCAAGTGAAAATCACTTTTACAGACTGACACATTATGAAACCACCATGTGTAACTACAACAAAAACAATTTCCATTTCTATTATTCATTTCTTAAGTTACCACATACATCCCCTCTCAAACTGTAAACTCACCTTTAAAATTAGTTAGTTGTGAAAGAAATGTGACACTCAAACAGCAGATTATCAGAGCCAGGATCTCTGTTGTGTTCACCTCTCTCCTCTCAGCAGAACCAGATAATGGCAAACTTTCCCTCTATTTTTCCACACATATACTTGTAAGTTTCAAATCTCAGTGCTTCCCCCTTTTTTTCAAATGTAATCACACATTTCTATTGGTTGAAAACCAACCCTTTTCCAAAAGTACCCTTCCCCCAACTTGACTTCTGCCTAGTACCCTTCCCCCAACTTGACTTCTGCCTGCTACCATAGCAACAGCTCATGGAACACTGCTGTGTTGAGTTAGGTCAGAAGTTCGCCAAACAATGTTTCAATTCCACAGAGCAAGAGTGCTTGACTTTTCAAACCTAACAGCAAATCCATAGTACTGTTCTTTGGTTACACATTTTTTTTTACCAATACAAAACATGCTTCTATTAATTTACACATACAGCCTAGTTTTTATTCTAGAATGGTATGAAACAGCCAATCAGTTCTTTTTGTTTTGTAAAAAATATGTATGCCTCCATTTCCAAACTGTCTTTCTTTTCATATTGCCATTCTACTGAAAGACACCTCCTGAGTGCATCCAGTTCTCCTTTGAAGATGTTCACAGTGTGGATTGTAGGGCACAGCTATGTCTTCTGGAGTGAAAAGTTTGCAGAGAAAACAGGTATGGTGAGAGACCTTGCTTTGCCAAATGTAGACATTAAATGGATTGGTCAGAGAGGGTTAAAGTGGCACCAATTGATGCCATTGGTGAAATCCTTCATTCAAATCCAACACCCTGACCTCATAATAGTGCACTGTGGTGGCAATGACCTAGGCACTTTGACTGGGGTAGGTCTGGAAATGCTTATGAAGGACACCTTTGCACAACTGTTTACACTTTTCCCTAAAACTGCCTTTGTGTTTTCCAACATATGCCAAAGGCAAAAATGGAACTGGTCCAATCATTTCTGTCCACAGATTGACAAAGCAAGAAAGCACGTCAACAAATCTGTTTCTGCTTTCCTCCGTGACTATGGTATGGGTGCCATTTACCACAACAACTTGCGTTATGACATGCAAGACATTTATAGAGGAGATGGTGTGCACTTCAATGATGAAGGGAACAGAGTCTTCCTCTTGAACCTTAGACTCTGCATCGGTACTTACTTGTAGGTACCACTTAAAAAATGACTTCATAAACACAACAGCTCTTTTTAGAGCTCCCTAATATCTAAACTCTTAAATCTGCTTTTCATTTATTTTTTTTTATTTTTTTTTACCGTACGCTTACCGTAAGCTTACCGTACGCGTACCCCGTGATTTTTTTTAAAATCAATAAATGTTTTTTTTGTACTTTTCTGTCCTTCTTTGACCCCCTTACAAATGTTAGGGGGTCTGTAACTCTCCTCATTGCCCCCTTTCCTTGTTTTCACTCTTTTTTTTCAGAGTGAAATACACAAAATGGCGGCCGCCGCTTCCTGGTTTCGACCGATTCGAATGTTTACTAAGATCTAAGAGCCAATCAGAATCGCGCTCGCGCACGCCACCGTACGCTTACCGTAAGCGTACGGTAAGCGTACCGTAAGCGGGCTCAGATATATATATTGATTTAAAGGCTATTTTCTCAGAATCTACTGAACAGATTTACACCAAACCTACAAAAGGCACTTCCTTGACCTAGGGACTACCTCTCTGCCAAATTTTGAGTAATTCTGTTCAGCCGTTCGGGCTGTAGCTCGTTCTAAAGGTCCTATGGAAAAATGCATGGGAAAAACGCGTTTTGGGACCCCCCTTTTATCTCAGCCCCCGCTTGACGGATCCCCCCGAGACTTTCAGGGTAGGAGCGGAGCGTAGCGCCCCACCTATTTTGAGAAATTCGCGAGGATTCGTCGACCGGCGCCAAAGTTATTCAAAATAGAATGTTGAGGTTTTCCTATGGAAACGTGGTCCTAACTATAACTACCTACTGGCGACCGCCAGTAGGTAATATATATATATATATATATATATATATATATTACCTACTGGCGGTCGCCAGTAGGTAGTTATAGTTAGGACCACGTTTCCATAGGAAATCCGCAACATTCTATTTTGAATAACTTTTGCGCCGGTCGACGAATCCTTGCGAATTTGTCAAAATAGGTGGGGCGCTACGCTCCGCTCCTACCCTGAAAGTCTCGGGGGGATTCGTCAAGCGGGGGCTGAGATAAAAGGGGGGTCCCAAAACGCATTTTTCCCATGCATTTTTCCATAGGACCTTTAGACACAGCTACAGCCCGAACGGCTGAACAGAATTACTTGAAATTTGGCAGAGAGGTAGTCCTCAGGTCAAGGAAGTGCCTTTTGTAGGTTTGGTGTAAATCTGTTCAGTAGATTCTGAGAAAATAGCCTTTAAGTCAATATATATATCTGAGCCAGCTTACGGTGCGCTTACGGTGCGCTTACCGTACGCGTACGGTGGCGTGCGCGCGCGCGATTCTGATTGGCCCTTAGATCTTAGTAAACATTCGAATCGGTCGAAACCAGGAAGCGGCGGCCGCCATTTTCTCTCTCGCACTCTGAGGGGGGAGCTGATAAACAAATGCCAAAAACATATAAAGGGGCTGTTTAGACAGCGCCCATGCACATAACCATGTTAGTTGAGTCTTCGAAGATCCCACAAGGCAAAAAACGGTAATTTTTTATTTTTCGAAAATTTCGCCGATTACGCTTACCGTACGCTTACCGTACGCGTACGGCAAAAAACATTTTTTTTAAAAAAATCCACACTCTCTCCACCCCGTGTGCAAATGGTGGCCGAAGGCCACCATTTGATCATGGCATAAGAGAGCACAGCATTTCCCCCAAAAATTTCAACAGATTACCTATCACAAGGAAGCGCATAAAATGTCCTCTATGTGCGCACGGTGCGCGAAGCGCATCGTGCGTACATGGCCCATCTAGCGTAACGTGGGCACGCGGTGCGCGTAGCGCACCGCGTGGCCACCGTGCGTGCACGGCACTAACTGCGTAAAGTGGGCGCGCGGTGCGCAAAGCGCACCGCGTGCTCACCGTGCGCGCACGGAACGAACTGCGTTAAGTGGGCACGCACGCCACGAATGGCGTAAAGTAACTTAGCATTTAAAAAACCGTACAAATTCACTGAAAAAAACATAGGTTTCACACACGTTATAGTTAGGAATTAGCATTTAAAAAACCTTGCAAATTCACTGAAAAAACCATAGGTTTCACACATGTTATAGTTAGCGGAAATTTTACTGATAAAAAACCAATGAAATTCCCCCGTTATAGTTAGTGCAGGAAACTATAACTCACGCGACCGCAATCTTCTGCTGATGACATATGTGTCTTTATGAAAAAAAAATATTTGTAATATATGTATAGCTAAAAATTTATGGAAGAAGACATGGGCAAATAAGTGTCTAAATACAGTATTAGCATCAGCAGAGGATTGCGGTCGCGTGAGTTATAGTTTCCTGCACTAACTATAACGGGGGAATTTCATTGGTTTTTTATCAGTAAAATTTCCGCTAACTATAACATGTGTGAAACCTATGGTTTTTTCAGTGAATATATATATATATATATGTATATGCAAAAAGAAGCAGAGAACTCTGGGTAATTCTCAAGCTTAGGTGGAAAGCAGCTCCTGTATAGAGCACTCTCAACACCAGCGACACTCTAGCTCTGCTCACCTCAAATGTCTGCTTTTCTATCAAAAACATTTTTAAGCATAGGATTAGCACAGTGCCATCCACACCGAGATAGAAAGGGACAAAGTCTTTTGCCATTTCTACAGCAAAGTCTTTAAGCATAGGACTAGCACAGTGCTGTCCTTGCCGAGCTGTAAAATGACAAAAGCCATTTACCACTCCAGGCAGAATATTACAGCTTTGAATTGGTAAAATACCAACCATGCCAACCTGAAATGAGTAAAAGCAACCCCTGACACAGTGTTTCGCTCTAATTAGAGCTCTTCAGAGAGGTATAGGTTTGTCCAGACACAAGGGAGCACCCAGTATAAGTAAAAAAAGTATCTCAAGTTTAGATGGAAAGCTGCTCCTGTATAGAGCACTCTCAACTCTATATATATAGTTTTATAGCATTACATTGTTTCAAACATTATTAAATGATAATATAAATAAAATAATACTTTTTAAACTAGATATTTGTAAGTATATATATATATATATACTTATATATATGTGTGTGTTTAAGTTTTTTAAATAAGTATAATTGTTAGATTTATTTACGTAAACATTAAATACATATTTTTTATTATATTAATGTTATTATTTAATATTTACCATTTAAATGTATATATATTTAAAAAATGATATTTTATACATCGATATCAGTTTCTACAATATTTTTTCGATATTTTTGTACTTACTAGTATGAGTATAGGATGATGATATTTTTGACTTCGATATTTATGTCTCAATGCTTTTGTAGCACAATATTTTAGGAGGCGATATTTTGTCAGTGAACCTCTCCAGCAATGGAAAGATGTCAATAATTTCTTTGTGCAATATGCATTCCTTTATTAAAAGCCATCAGGCTAGCTAACCCCATGGACCTCGCCACCATGGCTGGATGACCCTGTGTGCCCCACCTGTATGCCTCTTGTACTAGGTCAACCTGCTCTTGACCTTTGGCCTTACTCCCTGCAGTGAAGCCCCATGCCTCAGTGGGGGTTGGGAGAGCTATGCTTGTTGATGGCGCCTCCTCAATGGTGTCAACAGTACCAGGGATTTGCTATGCTGCCCTCTGAGAGGCGCGTGGGTTTGCCTTGTAATTCCCCACCACATCAGCCCCTCATTGTTGGTGAACAACAGTGGTGCAAATGATCTTAAGCAAGCCTGCACGATCACACTAATCTGCTCACCCTCTGTAGCCTTTGCCTTCTTGCTGGCACTGGGTGCTGCATCAGGCGGGGGCTGTGAAGTCTGCCCATCTTTGCTCTATCCTGCTGCCCTTTTCCCTTTTATAACGTAGGTGCGACAGGGCTTCTTTGTCTCTTCTGCCTCCTCTTTCTACGCCTGGCACACTTCGCTCTGCTACTCACTTTTGCCCTCGTTGCTTGGCTCCTGTGGGCCACCTTGACCGCCTTGACCCCCTCTCAGCTGGGCCAACAGCCAATCCTTGCTATGAGTGGTGGCTGCATTTCTCACTGCCCTTATTGTCCTCTGGTTGCACACTGTTGTTTGATTCGCCCATCTCCAGCTGTTGTTAGTCCTTGTCTCTTCTTACCCCTTCTTTTCCCCCCTTTGGGCCATTCATACCGGCCTTGGCCACGTTACTCTTCTTATAGGGCTGTCCCCAGCTAACCTAGACATGTGGCCACGTTGCCTCTAACCAGGCTGTCCCCACCTGCCCCCTTCCCCAGATTGCTCACTGCCTCACAGGTCGCATTGTCTTCTTAGGCTGTCCCCTGGTAAATGTGATAATGCTCATCAGCTGCCCCACGGGTTGTGTCACCTTCCTAGGCTGTCCCCAGGTGCTTGCGGTAATATCAGATAAGCGCGGGAGGAGGGGGGCGGGTACTCCTCTCTTCGCTGCAGCTGGTTGTTCAATGCTCTCTGCTGCCTCCTTTCCAGGGTATGGGTCGCATAGCAGAGTCGTGTTGCCACGCTATGCAGCTGTCCTCTGCCAGACCCCGGATATTGCCGTACTGCGCCTTTAAGGCCCGGGCTCTGCTTCAGCTCCAAAGCCACGCTACTGTCCTTTTAAGGTGTGCAGTGGAGGAGGGCCATCCTTCTCCCTCTCCTTTCTGTCGGAGCTGAAGCTCCTGTGAATACCTCTCGCTGCCAAGCGGGAAAACTCCTTAACGCTCGGTACGCCCCCCTTTATGGCCTGTACTGCAGCCATGTGGTGTATACAGCCTGTACCTTCAGGGGGGGGGGGCGGGACTCCTATCTCCTCTTTGCCGAGATAACTTCGGAACCTCCTGAAGCACAGCCGGGAGTAGGTAGAATATGGCGCACTGTTCGTTTCTTTTTGGCTTTTAACTTGCGAAACTTGCTGTTTTAGACTCACTCACCTCTCTCCTGTTACACGTTCTCGGGGCCCGATTCACAGAACTAACTTAAGACAAAATCCTAAACTTACTACCATTTTGGTATTCACAGAAGGCACTTACTCATTTTGGTATTCACAGAAGGCACTTACTCATTTCGGTATTCACAGAAGTTAGGAGTCCTATCTTTAGGACTCCTAAATGCCTTCTGTGAATACCGAAAGTCTTAAAATTAGGATTTTTCTCAGTTTAGTAGTAGTATAGTTAGGACTCCTAACTTTAGGACTCCTAAATGCCTTCTGTGAATACCGAAAGTCTTAAAATTAGGATTTTTCTCAATTTAGTAGTCCTAAAAATCCTAATTTTAAGACTTTCGGTATTCACAGAAGGCATTTAGGAGTCCTAAAGTTAGGAGTCCTAACTATACTACTACTAAACTGAGAAAAATCCTAATTTTAAGACTTTCGGTATTCACAGAAGGCATTTAGGAGTCCTAAAGTTAGGACTCCTAACTTCTGTGAATACCGAAATGAGTAAGTGCCTTCTGTGAATACCAAAATGAGTAAGTGCCTTCTGTGAATACCAAAATGGTAGTAAGTTTAGGATTTTGTCTTAAGTTAGTTCTGTGAATCGGGCCCTCGGTGTGCAGGCATACCCCCACTTAGCGGAACGAGAGCTGTAAGGGTGAAATTGACGACCTACTCTACCCGCCTTCACTCACGCCCAGATAGTGACACGCCCACTCGGAGGCCACGTCCCCCGCAACCTCTTAAAAACGCCGCAGAATCTCGAGCGCCATAGATAACTACGGAACCTCCTGAGGCACAGCCGGGAGTAGGTAGAATATAGCGCACTGTTCGTTTCTTTTTGGCTTTTAACTTGCGAAACTTGCTGTTTTAGACTCTCTCACCTCTCTCCTGTTACACGATCTCGGTGTGCAGGCATACCCCCACTTAGCGGAATGAGAGCTGTAAGGGTGAAATTGACGACCTACTCTACCCGCCTTCACTCACGCCCAGATAGTGACACGCCCACTCGGAGGCCACGCCCCCCGCAACCTCTTAAAAATGCCGCAGAATCTCGAGCGCCATAGATAACTACGGAACCTCCTGAGGCACAGCCGGGAGTAGGTAGAATATAGCGCACTGTTCGTTTCTTTTTGGCTTTTAACTTGCGAAACTTGCTGTTTTAGACTCACTCACCTCTCTCCTGTTACACGATCTCGGTGTGCAGGCATACCCCCACTTAGCGGAACGAGAGCTGTAAGGGTGAAATTGACGACCTACTCTACCCGCCTTCACTCACGTCCAGATAGTGACACGCCCACTCGGAGGCCACGCCCCCCGCAACCTCTTAAAAACGCAGCAGAATCTCGAGCGCCATAGATAACTACGGAACCTCCTGAGGCACAGCCGGGAGTAGGTAGAATATAGCGCACTGTTCGTTTCTTTTTGGCTTTTAACTTGCGAAACTTGCTGTTTTAGACTCACTCACCTCTCTCCTGTTACACTATCTCGGTGTGCAGGCATACCCCCACTTAGCGGAATGAGAGCTGTAAGGGTGAAATTGACGACCTACTCTACCCGCCTTCACTCACGCCCAGATAGTGACACGCCCACTCGGAGGCCCCGCCCCCCCGCAACCTCTTAAAAACGCCGCAGAATCTCGAGCGCCATAGATAACTACGGAACCTCCTGAGGCACAGCCGGGAGTAGGTAGAATATAGCGCACTGTTCGTTTCTTTTTGGCTTTTAACTTGCGAAACTTGCTGTTTTAGACTCACTCACCTCTCTCCTGTTACACGATCTCGGTGTGCAGGCATACCCCCACTTAGCGGAACGAGAGCTGTAAGGGTGAAATTGATGACCTACTCTACCCGCCTTCACTCATGCCCAGATAGTGACACGCCCACTCGGAGGCCACGCCCCCTGTACTTTCCCTTATACTATATACATGTGTATCTACCGGAAGCGTAGCTGACGAGCGCAGCGGGCGCGACGAATGCGCGCCAAAGGTGCGCTTAAGGCAAGCTCGTCTGCGCTCGTCCGCGCCGAGTCCGGGCATAGGGCCCTATCCCCTATCCCTTTGACTCCAGAGCTCAGATACTACAACGCTGAAACCCTTCACAGCCTAAGGATCCCTGCATCGAACTGCTCACGGCATCTCTTCTCAGCCGAAAATCTTCCACAAACATGTCCTAAATGTAAATTACTTCTTAAATCTAAGCCTACAGCTGATCTAATCTATGATCATCATATGCTCCTATTAAATTGCAGATCTCTACCGAAACATAGGACAGAAATTGCCCTGTTATTAGACGAATTCAATCCAGACATAGTTTTCCTGCCGGAAACATGGCTCACCACAGATTCCGATCCTGCCCTAGTTAGTGCTCTCCCTCCTGGCTTTCAAATCATTCGGCAGGACCGCTCTGATGGGAGAGGTGGAGGCCTAGCAATTATCCATAAAGAACAGTTTCGATGCCGTCTTATTCCCGAAACCATTCCCGATTGTGAGAGCCTTGCTTTTAGCATCGATCTTTCTCCGAACAACTGTTTTTCCGGTACACTTATTTACCGTCCCCCAGGTCCCCCTAAGCAATTTCACCTTCTTCTTCCCCAGATTGTCGCGGAACGCGTTAGCACTACGTCTAACTTTACTATCTTAGGGGATCTTAATCTTCACTTTGACTCTGTTTCAGATCAGGTAGTCACCACGCTTGTAGATGACCTCGCTGCCGTGCAACTCACCCAATATGTCAAAACCCCTACCCACGTCAAGGGTCATTTACTGGACCCGGTATTTAGCAATTGTACATACTTCACAGCCGATCCACCAATCCCGCTCCCCTGGACAGATCACTTTCTTGTGCCCTTTACATGGACCACATTTAAGTCTCGGCCCACTGGGTTGACCACAAAACTCACCCGTGCGTGGTCCCGCCTTTCAATCGATGACTGGTCCTCCAAGCTCGCCACCAACCAACATCCTTACAACGAGGACCCTGGCCTAGCCAACCAAGCCTACACTGACTGGATCACGCAAACTCTCAATAGCACTCTCCCCAAAAACAAAATCACGCTAAAACGTTCATATAAAACGGCTCCCTGGTATACGGAGGCACTCAGGGACAAGAAACGTCAGTGTCGAAAAAACGAAAGACGTTGGCGCTTAGACTACTCACCGGGAAGTAAAATCGGTTATCGAGAGTCAATCAGCGAATACAAAGCTGAAGTCAAAACCGCCCAGACTACCTATTTTTCTAATAAAATTCTCCTAGCTAAATCAAAACCCAAAGAAATTTTTCAGATTGTAAAAATTCTAACCAAACCCTCCCCCAGTCTGTACGACACAAAATCCACCATTCACTGCAACGATGTAGCGGAGTTTTTCTATCAAAAAATTAATAACATCTACTCCACCTTTCTCCCCAGCATCCTCTCCCCCCCAGCCCAGTCTAACGCAGTGCTAACTATCACCTTCCCTCAGTCTCCCCCCACTCTGGACTATTTTCCTCTCCTGGATCTTGCCACTCTGGAAGCCACAGCTCGGAAAGTAAAAACTGGCTCACCCGAAGATCCAGCACCTCCAGACATCCTAATGTCAGCATCCCTAATTACAATGCCAATCATCAGGGATGTACTGAACGCTTCGATCACTTCCGGTTCAGTTCCTTCAGCCTGGAAGCAAGCCATGGTTCGCTCACTTTTAAAGAAACCCAATCTCGACCCGTTAAACTTCAGTAACTATCGGCCCATTTCCCTGCTTCCGTGGGTGAGCAAAATCCTAGAAAAACACATTAATTGCCACCTGGTAAAATTCGTAGAAAACTCCCAATTTCTGGACGCCACCCAGACGGGCTTTAGACCCAAACATGGGACGGAGACCGCCCTCCTCATGGTCACAGAGGAATCCAGAAAAATCCTGGATCAGGGAGGGTCAGTGGCAGTGATCCTCCTTGACCTCAGCGCAGCTTTCGACACGGTCAGCCATGCCACCTTGCTGCACCGCTTGTCTAGCGTCGGAATTAAGAACAAAGCTTGGCTCTGGTTCAAATCCTTCCTGGAGGACAGATCCTTTCGAGTTTTCGACGGTGAGGCCGTGTCCACCAGCAGACCTTTGAGGTGCGGTGTCCCTCAGGGCTCTTCTCTAAGTCCCGCTCTTTTCAACATCTACATGAGGCCACTGGCCGATGTCGTCCGCCCTTTCGGGATTAAGATCATCTCTTACATGGACGACACGCAGCTGGTGGTCTCACTGGCGCAGGTAGCCAACTCACCTGCGTCAGGCGGACTTGGTGATTGCCTAAAAGAAGTAAAGAGCTGGATGTCCTCATCTTCTCTCAAACTGAATGGGAACAAGACGGAGCTGATGCTCTTGGGCCCCTCCGACCCTTTATTTTTCAACTCCTTGTGGCCCGCTGAACTAGGCCCTCCTCCAGCAGCTAAGGACAACATCAAGAGCCTTGGAGTCTGGCTGGACAGTTCTCTGTCATTTAAGACCCAAGCCACAAAACACTCGGCAACCTGTTTTGGCCTCCTCAAAATGCTCAGGAACATTTTGCCTCTCCTTCCAATGGAAGCCAAGCAGGTAGCCACACAGGGTCTGATACAGTCCCGCCTGGATTTTAACAATGTGTTGTATCTTGGCGCCCCAGAGTACACCCTACGCAGACTTCAGACAGTGCAGAACTGCGCGGCCCGTCTACTGCTCGAACTCCCTCGCAGTCACTCTGTGAGGGCTGGTCTAGTCAAACTTCACTGGCTGCCAGTTCGTCATAGAATCCGTTTTAAAGCCATGTGCATTGCTCATCAGGCCTTCTGGGATACGGGCCCTATGATCACCCGGAATCTAGTCACCCATTATATACCCACCAGAAACCTTCGCTCTAGCGAGACCTTCTTGGCTACACCCCTTAGAGTAAAAAAGACCAGAACGGGCGGCAGGATGTTCTCCTACAATGCGGCCAGGTCCTGGAATACCCTCCCTTTACACCTCAGAGCCAACTCCAACCTCTCCTCATTCCGAAAACAGTTAAAAACTTTCCTTTTCAATCTCCCCTACTAATCCCCACTTAGTCTCTCTACGAGGTTCCTCCTGTTTATCCTCCAGCGCTTGGACGCCTTCGGGCAGCAATCGCGCTCTATAAATGTACATCCATTTCCATTTCCATCCATTGCCCGCCAACAACAAGGACCCAGCTGGTAATGCTTGATGCTAGCGGGGCATGATGGACTAGACACAAGGCAGCTCTCCTCTCGACACGGGGCAGCCAGCTGGGCTAATGCCGCTCACGGACCCTATGGAGCAGTGCAGCAGACAAAAGATGAACAGCATGGGGCAGCCACTGGGATCAGAACCATGCCCCTCATAGCAGCGCATTTCCTACGAGCCCTCAGTACTCATGCCAGCTGTACAGATTTGCATCGCCACACTCCAGCAGTCGTCCTCTGCCAGCAACGAGCCCGGCTCCTCAAGCACTGGGCACACAGCAGTATCATGTGCAGTCACCTGATGCGATCCAGGTGGTGTAGTAAAGAGGCTGGGCCAGGACGAAGAAACGGATTTGTCCGAATGACGAGCAGAGAAGCGTTGCGATGCCGCCATACCAGCCCCAATGTAACCTCAGGTGAGCTTGACTGTTGATCCCGCAGCACCATCCCAGCAGCACGAACAATGACTGGGTATGGACGCCTCACCGTTGGATGACCTTTGGACACATTTCAAACACTGCATTACCCCCCCATTGGCCGGCAGGTTTCATGCCACTCTTTCCCCCTTTGGCACTCTTTTTCCCCTCACACCCATCACCATTTGGTGTTAGTGGGTGGGGTATGATTTTCTGGCCTTTGTTGTGTCCCCTCCCAGGGACCACAGTTCCCAGGCCTTTGGCAATGTTTACTGCGCCAGCCCCATTTGTCCCCTACATGTGCAGACCTCTGCTAGTGCATTCAAAGACAGAGGTCAAACTTCAGGGTCTGTCTTCCCAGGGAGATTTGTTTTTACTTTTCTTTCCCTGACTTCAAAGTGAGAGGATTTATATGACAATCCTGCTGGATACTGGGAGTAGGTTATTTTGTTTTCTAACACACAACATTTTAATGAACTGTCCAAGTGTTTCAGAATATATCAGAATTAGGAAAGCACAAATGAAGCATATTGTTTGTTAATTCTAAAGTGTGTTGGAAACAAATACTTTAATATGATCAAAACAAATCAATACACTAGGTGATGCCATTTCTCCACATTATTGTTTGTGCACTGTATAGCTTTATTAGTAAAACTGTATGTCGGTGCAAATGTAATGGTCATTTCAACTGAAATATTGTTGTCTGTAATGGCAGTGTGCAACCACACCATGCAAACTCTACTCTACGCCACACCACTGTATTCTGCACCACTCCATGCCACTGCACTCTACTCTGCACCTCTCCACTTTACACCACTCCACGCCGCTGCACTGTACTCCACTCTGCCCTATCCACTCTACGCAACTGCAATCTACTCTTCACAACTCTACACTATGCCAATGCACTGTACACTAATCTATTATACACCTCTACACCCTTCACCACTTCACTCTACACCACTCCAGTCTAGGCCGCTCCATTCTACTCTGCACTACTCTACTCTACTCTAAGCCATTCCACTTTACGCCACTCTGTAACACTGCATTCTACACCACTACACTCTACACCACTACACTCTACGCTGATGCATTTCACTCTGTAGCACTCAACTCTACACTCCTGCACTGTAGGCCAAGTCACTATATGCCACTCTAATCTACTCTGCACCACTCCACTCTATGCCACTTCAATCTACACCACTCTACTCTACACCACTCTACTCTACGCAACTGCATTCTACCCTGCACCACTCCTATCTACGCCTCTTTACTCTACTTTGAAGTATTCTACTCTATGCCGCAGCGCTCTATGCCACTCTACTCCACTCTGCGCCACCCCACTCTATGCCACTTCACTCTACTCTAAACCACTGAATTCTACGCCAATGCATTCTGCTCTGCACCAGTGTACTCTGTGCCACTCTAACACCACTCTACACTACTGCACTCTTCAACAGTCAACTCTTCAATACTGCACTCTCGGCCACTGAACTCTAAGCCTCTCTACTCTGTGCTAATGCACTCTATGCCACTCTGCTCTGCATCACTGCACTCTACACCACTGCACTCTGCATCACTCCACTCTACTCCCCTGCAATCTACACCACTCCACTCTGCACCACTCTCTGCCACTGCACTCTACCACTCTACCCTACTCTACACCACAACACTCTACGACAATCCACTATACTCCCTTCTACTCTGCACTACTCCATGCTACTATACACTACTCTTATCTACACCACTGCATTTTACGGTGCTGCATTGTACGCCACTGAAATCTATGCCACTGCACTCTACACCACTGTACTCTGCAGCACTCTAGACCACTGCACTCTACACCACTCTACTTGACACCACTCTTCTCTACATCACTGTACTCTATGCCAATGCACTCTATGGCAATACCTTCAATGCCACTCTGCACCACTGCACACTTTGACACTCTACTCACCAACACTGCACTCTACACCACTGAACTCTATGTCTCACTACTCTGCACTACTGCATTCTATGCCAATGCACTCTACGCCACTTTACTCTGGATCACTCCACTCTACGCCAAGGCACTCTGCAGAACTTCATTCTATGCCACTGCACTCTGCAGCACTATGTTCTACTGGGAATTACACTACGCCACTGCACTCTGTGCCTCTCAAGTCTACTCTGCACCACTGCACTCTATGCCTCTGTACTCCATGCCACTCTACTCTGCAGCACACCACTCTGTATCACCCTCACACTATTATGCAACACTCTAATCTACACCAATGCATTCTGCAATGCTGCATTGTATGCTGCTGAATTTTATACCACTGCACTCTACGTCACTAAACTCTGAAACACTGTGTGCAATGCACTCTAGACCAGTAAACCATACTCCAGTCCATGCAACACTATGCCACTCCACTACATGACACTCTAAACCTCTCCACAACACTCTACTCCACTCTTCACCATTCCACTCTATAACACTCCACAACAGTCTCCTCTACGCCACTAACTTTTAGCCATGTTGAACAGCAGCCACGCTGGTGTACAACACAGCTAAAAAACATTGGCAAAGCCAACAGCTCTTTCGAAGGCGAGACCTATTGGCTTTGCCAATGCTTGAATTAGGACGGGCCTCTCCATAAGATGGTAGCTGGCCTTCTATCATGAACAGTAATGCACCTCCGACGTGCTTCCTTCCTTGTAGTGCTTCATCACTGAGGTGCCGATTCCGATCCGGGTCGGAAAGCACTCCGACCAAGTCGGAAACCAGAGTGTTTTCTGACCGAGCCGGACCCCTACAGTCCGACCGAGCGAGTATGATGTGCACGTATGCTGTCGGACTCAGTTCGGTCGGACTCCCATAGAAGTCAATGGGAGCCATTTGCACGACACGTACATTCGCTCCCATTGACTAAATGGGTACGTCTCGAACAAGTTCATCCCCTACAGTGGGTACGCATTGGTGCCATCCGCACCGTACATGCCTGTGTGGGGGAGACCCATGTTTCTCCCCCTGTGTGCGAGTCGTACGGCTGCGGGTGTAGGAGGGTCCGACACAGACCCCCAAAGTCCGACTCCGGGAGCTTTTGCGAGCTGGACGCTCCGACTCAGTCGAGCTGTCCGATTCGAGCATCATACTCGTTTGGTCGAGAATCGTCTCCATTGCACACGTCGGTTTGCATGCAACCGAGTCGGACGGATCGGGTCGGAGCCGGGAACGAGTCAGTCGGAGAATTCACGCATCTTCGCATCGTACTTCGTCGCCCGGACCCGTGTACGGAACGGTTGGAAAAGAAGCATCGGAATCGGATCCGCTACGGCCGAACCCGATTCGGTGCCCTTCCGACCGAGATTGGAATCGATCCCTAAGTAGTCAAGTCTGACGGTAAGCAAAGCGCATAGTTCTATGCACTGAGTGGAAAAAATGCAACGTAAATTTAACCAAACAGACAGTGGCCTAAAAGTGGCAAAGCGAGGTACGTTGTAAAATAATGCCAACATTAAAATGATACATATTTTTACATTAATTTACAGCATTGATGGCCTGCTGCGGTTCATTACGTGGAAAAAATATTGGTTCAAACAAAATTTCTGTCATTACGCACATGTTTCACAAGGTTCATTGGCTTGTTTTTTGTCATGCGTTTCTATTTTTATTGATGAAAGGGGTCGTCGTCGTAAGTTTTGATGTATGCAGGTACACGTTGACTGAGGTAGGAAATTCCAACAAACTTTGGCAAAGCCCATATGTTTGACCTAGGCACGCTGTGGGATAAATACATTTAA
Organism: Triturus cristatus; assembly: GCF_964204655.1. Taxonomy (NCBI): domain Eukaryota; kingdom Metazoa; phylum Chordata; class Amphibia; order Caudata; family Salamandridae; genus Triturus; species Triturus cristatus. The sequence goes on from NC_140583.1 coordinate 596,296,863, forward strand.
TAGAACAGTGTGGGTGCTTCCTAGCAGGAAGGCATACTTAGAACAGATGTAGAAACCCTTTTTAGTTTTAATGCCTAATGCAGGAACATATGATTGTTACTGACACAAGGAAAATACTTTATTGGCTTTGAATAATTATATCCCGAAGACATGGTTTAAATGTACATGGATGAGTAAGAAAAAAAGGTAATAAAAGGATGAAGAATGGAAAGGAAAAAACCACACATTGCAGATTGAACTTCTGAGTCACTACCCGATACCAAGTGTATTTTGTTTACGCCGATGTGCAAACAAGATCAGCCAAGAGACTGTCATTCACAATACAAGGGAGGTAGTGATTTGAGCCTTCTTTGTCCGCATAGCAAAAGCGGTCTCGAGGGCAGACTTTAAATCATACAAAGCTTCAACTAGGGGAGAGGCAAGATTGAAGTTTAGAAGGAGCAGGCCAGGACCAGAGCTACATGCAAACAACCTGTGGGCCAGCTCCTTCCTTGGTCAGCCAGCTACAAAAAAGGCCCTTCTGTGGTATGGGTGGTTGGGCTTATCTTGAAATTAATAGTTTCATAGATATGGATTGTATCGTTGCTCACACAGTGGCTGAGCATCTGTAATCATAATCCTCCTTTTAAAAAGATGAAAAGAGTATATAATTAGCATAAAGTGGGTAGAGCTAGGTCTAAGTCAAACAACATTGCCCTAGAGTAAACAGGCTAGCTTTAAAATTGTTAGGTCATTAAAAATTAATAGTCTAGCTTTAGAAAAGGTGAGGGGCTTTAGAAAGGCAAGAGGGCAGTTTGATTATGAACAAGAATTATTTTGTTTGGTAATTAGGATTTATGAGATTTGCATGTGTATCGAGTGGGAATTTGTGAATCAGTGAGGACTGGTTATGAATGGTTCTGAATGTTAGAAGGTGGTGGAGAGTAGTTAATCATTGCATTAATGTGCCTCAAACAGATCTTTTCCATGTCAGATTATGAGGAAGTATACAAAGACATGCACAGTAAGGGCTAGTACTCAACTAACTGGATCATTTAATGTGACTATCACAAAATGAGCACTAAAAATACTAAATTAAGACAGATCTCAGCTCCACCTTTGAGCTGACTGGCATCTTAAATCATTGGGGAGCAGGAGCAGTGGCATGTTGTGAACTTAAACAGTAATACATGTTTGCTTGACATAGGAACTTCAAAGGTAGGTGCTGCTTTTGGTTGGAATAGTATCAGCCTTTTTTGAAATCTTTAAAGTAAAGAACAAAAGATAACACAAAAATACACATAAAGCAACATTACAATTAAAACATAGGAGGGCATAGCGCAATACAGTCAGAATTAAATGCAACACTTGGGATGTGTGAAAAGAATTATGCCAGCCTTGTGAGGTTCTTTGTACAAAAAGAACATGTTGTTCATGTTGGGGACTCATGATACACATGTCCATGTACACATGTGTTCACTGGGTGTATCCATCTTGAGATGTAGTCTAGTTACAATGTGATTTCAAAGTTGCATCTACCTAGGTTTCACCCTGCTCTAACTGGGCCTTCTTGGCACCTCAGACTTCACCCCGGTCAGCGGATACTGTATCCTTGCTAGGAAATGAGTCTCTACACCATGCCCAGGATTCCACACAGGTTTTACCTGCCTCTTACTGTGGCTTCTTGGAGCTGGTCAACCTGAAAGAGCACTAAATTCCTCCCCAGTATGGAACCGCCTTGTCTGTGTACAGAAGGTGTCACTAGCCAGTGCTTGAAGCCCTACCTCAGGGCACCAAGCCTCAGATGTCCATGCAGCCTTCACCTGCCTCATTAGGGCATCTTTTAGTTGGTCTGCCCAGATGAAAACCAGACTGTTACCTGGCCAAGCGCTGCCTTGCCCAGGATGTGGGCAGGGTGGTGCCTGGCGAGGTAAGAGTCCATTGGACCACAGGTGTCTACGCAGACTTAACTCACCTATCACTGGGTCTCATTTGAGCAAGTCACGCACTATCCCTGCATGAGACTGCCAGATCAGCCTTTTGGCTTTGGAAACACAAGGGCGCTATTTGTCTAGGGAAACTGACAAGGACGTACCACATGCTTATGACTTGAACATACTGGAAATTCCTCGTTCAAATCAAATAACTGTAATCCCCAATCAATACTGCATATGAGGTTTAGCAGGTTGCCATCCCCTGTTGGTAAAAGATAGGCACACACTGATCTATTCAGTGTACCACTTGTCAGACCCCAGACATCTAAGGGCATCACAGACTTGTGATTTCTTGATGTTGCATGGCTGAATGCCAATGTCCCTTGAAGAAGCTGACCGCTGGGGGGCATGTAACAAGTTAGCAAAGAGGAGCAGTATTTGTTTATGGAATTATCCACACAAATTGCTTCACCAACTAAGAATGACCATATACCATCACTCATGGATTTGTGAAAGAATCCTCAGTCTGTCAATCCTTTACATGTCATGGCCACAAGATGTATTCTGTCCTGGGTCAAATTAACCTGAAGGCTACGCTTCTATTGGTGCCCTTCCATCAATTCCTTTAAGTTTTAGCTTTGCAACTGATACAGCACTTTCTGGGCCCACTTGCTTACCCTCTGACAGACCTTTCTCTCTGACTGAGAGGTGATGGGAGTTAGCATTAACATCCATCAAAATTCAATTAACAGTGCAAACCATTTGGCTAGACAATGAGGACCAGGAATGGAAAGCTTGGGTTAAGAAGGGTTATTACAAATTCAAAATTAAGTTCAAATACACTACTCTCAGCACCATGCTATAAAGATACAGAATAACAACAGGAAAGCCCAACCTCCTAAAGAAGTTCAGGCACACCAGAATTAATCATACAAGAAATTCTGTCACTGAGATACAAGATATTAATAGAAGTAATTGGTGTGCAGAGAAAAGTCTCAAGTTTTGTTGTCTATGCATAAGTAAATCAAGAATCACCGCAATTTAGGTCCAGACAAAGGGGATGGTCTCTTACTCAAAAGAGTCTCAATATTCAGGGAATTCCATAAAGGAAATCAGAGTCGAGCAGGAAAATTAAGTTGAGAAGATGTCAGCATTTCAGATGCTTGGTCAAGAATCTTCTCTGGGCCAAGAGAAAAGTGTTAGCGTAAGCCGCACTTAGAAAAGGATCAGTTAGAGCATTTCCCTGATCCTGTGAGATTCAGACCTCAATGCTTAAGCAACCAGGATCTGCAAAGACAGAATCAAGAAGGTTCCAAGAGAGACAATCTTCTGAATCTTAAATTGGATGAACACTTATAACACACAAAATCCATTTGGTAGCACCCCCTTTGCATGCATCATCATGGGTCCATTGTTTCAGTTAAGTTCTCAGGTAGCAGATGGCTACATCAGGAAAAAGTTGTACACTAGACATGGGAAAAAACATCAGTTGCTCATGCTCACATAAGATGGTGGTATTTACTCAATAGGTGTTTCAGTTGACACACTGGTTCCCCATGTTCCTTTCTAACACTCTTCTTATCAGACTCTTGTCTCTATCTCTACAACATCAAAGTGTCTATTCTATAACTAACAATGTATGTGGATACCTGCAAGACATTTCAAATTAGCAGAAAAATGAAACCAGATTTATGTAGCATGGTGAAATACAGACCAACACTGGACAACTTAAACAGTAACTCAATCACAACTGAATATAAATTTCTAATGCATTAAGTTTCACATTACATATAACATTCAGTAATCTTTTAAAATAATCAGCTGTAAGTACGGCTAAGAACTACATTTAAGTCAAATATATGAAATATTAATGAACATATTACATAAATGTTATGTTGTGTCAAATAAAATCACATTCTACATAGGTAAAGATGGTTTCTATTTAGTTTCCAAATCAATAAATGTTATCCGTGTGAATAAAAACACACACAATAGGAAAATCACATTTCATTTCCATAGTGAGTACATTAGCTACTAAATAAAGATGGCTTTGTTATCGCAATCAGTTAGGGTAAAACACATGTTAAACCATAAATGATACATGTGCTAAGTGCACTTGCATACCGTGTGTCTCAAGTATTTTGCAACAAATAAAGTGAAGGAAACATGTGTGCTGCAACACAGCCATACTCCCCCGGAACCTAAAGACTTTGGTTTCCCAGAAGCTGCTCAGAGGACCATGTGAATATCGCACAAGATCACTAATCAGTATTGTTTTTGGTTGGATTATAACAATAACTGGTTGTCTTTGAAGCTCTGACTTCCAGTCATTATTTATGAAAATATTTTGCTGGCAAATGTTTTCATTTTGGTACATCTTGCACTGGTCCAAGAATTTCACTCCTTGTGGCACAATAATAATGCCCCCAGCCATCCCTCTTAAACATTGCCCCATTACTGAAAATGAACACATTAGAATTGGAGTTCTATTGCATTATTCGAACCTGGCATATTAGGCAATGGGCAGGTTTGAATATTCTAACTTCTTCAAAGTAAGTACTTCAAATCACTGAGACACTAAGTCAATAGCATCAAGGGAGTGCCAAGAGACAAGGGCAGTAGTTCGCCTCATAGCAGACCACAAGCTTGATCTCAAGATCCCACTACAAGTGTTTGACTCGCAGCAACTTTAACAAATATGATTGGAGCTGGAATTCCAGCAGCTATTGGCACCAGATTTGCCCTCCAATGGATCTTTATTAAATAATGTAAAAGGTTCTTATTCCAATAACAGATACTCTAAAGAGTCCTGAATCAGAAGTGAGTAATTTGCACACCTGCTACCTTCCTTGGATGTGGTAGCCATTTCTCAGGCTCCTGCGCCATAATCTAAGCAGGACTCCCCGTTACCCATAGCCACCATGGCAGATGCACGGTCATAAGGATGTGCAATTTGCCCAAGCCTATTTAGAGTCATGAAAGTAGCAAGATGAGTCCAGAATGGTCCTGGTCTGATAAATAGACAGATCTCGGAAAGTCAGACCTCTTTGGCATGAAGTATATCTAAAATAGCCCCAGTTATCCAAGTAACAGATAAACTGATCAAAGGAATCATAACTGATTAATGTGTCATTTGTTACCGGATGTTTGTACTAATATGGGCATGGTTTAATTTTTGAAGCAAGCAGATGCTACTGGCAGCATAAACTAGGTAGCTGCACCTGCTGGAGGAGCCTCGTCCAATCCAGAACCAGCCTTCACACCTCTCATGAGACAGTGGACTGTGAGCCCCTGCTGCCTGCAGGGTCTGGGTGGACAGAGTGATCATGCTGGCACCAGCAGCCAAGCCTCCTCCATAATGACAGAAGAGAACAGAGTGCAACATACAAATTCCTGCTTTACCACCAGAATGGGTGGTGGGGACACCTTATGTAATAGCTGAGCTTCTGCAGAAACGAGTGAAGAAGGGATATAGCATGATGTATGGCGTCTGGACCATCATGCACTAATACCATCTACACCCACACTGGCCAGACCACTGGGGGCCCATGTGGCAGGCTACTTAGCCCTCTGCTCTGCTGGCTGGGGGGGAGGTCGCTTCACAAATGGCATGCCCTTGACTTGACAATCATAGGGGGGAAACTGCGCTTGAAGCAATAGACGAGGCTGCCCCAAGTATGTCCAATGCATCAGAGTACTATACTCTTTAGACCAGTGGTTCATATGACTTTGACGTCTATGTTCTGCCTTTTTATAATTATTGGAATCCAGGGTCATCCACTGAATCATTATTGGAATTTAAGGACCCCCACTGAGTCATCACTGGAAGCTGGGGATCTGCTTAAGCAATTTGAGTGATTTGTACCTCAAATCAATACCCAAAAACACAGAAAGAAGCATTCATCACACAAATGATGAAATATTTTATTTAATTCACTAACAAATAGAAAATAGGAAAAAAAACTCAAATTTTTTTTTAATGGGAGAGTTGGGGCTCTTTTAAATCCAGCTGAGGCCACTCATCATCCATTGCTATATTCTGTTTGATTAATTTGCACTGCACTCATGTATCAATATGGAGGCACCAACTTAATTTTAGCCTCCAACTGTAAATTCCTTCACATTTGCCTAATATTTTAACATGTTCAATTTTACATTTTGCTCCTTTACTTACATACAATTGATTAATCTCTTAACATTATTTACATTTCTAATCAGTCATGTGTCCCCAAAATAGGGTTCTTAGGACTACAGGTTAAGAACCACTGACTTAGTCCAAGCCTGATTAAGGTGACCTGCGTGGGTTGTCTGTTCTGCTCCCCTGACTGCTCTCTGAGAAGGTAGGCTCACTGAAGGGCGAATCCATCGGAGTTCAGTGCTGGTTAGACCATGCTTGAGCAGTCCATCATGCTTGGGCTGCATGCTTTTCACCACTGACTGGTCTCCAGGAAGGCAGAGTCACTTGTATGCCTTGGGCAAGTCAGGAATGCAACAAAAGACCTACGCCCTTTAGCCCTGTAAGGGGTGGCAGGGGGCCTTGTACCATCCAGGGAAACAGATGAAAAGCAGATCCTCAAATACCTTCTTCTCTACTAATCCAATGAAAGACCACCAGCCTTTCTTGTGACAGTAACCCTGGGCGTAGTTCGCGAAGTAGCGCTACGCGTAGCTACGCAAAGTGAACTTCGCACTACGCGAGCTACGCGTAGCACTTCGCGAACTGCGTAGTACCCTGTTCGCACTGTGCAAGATGCTGTTTTCAATGATTGCACAATGCGGACAAGCATCCGGCACTGTGCAATCAGTGAAAACGGCATCTTGCACAGTGCGAGCTGTAGTTTTCTGCCGCTCGAGTAGATTTTTACTCGAGCGGCAGCTTTCTCAACTCGGACTGGTAGTTTCTCATCGCGAGCGGGCGCGATCATACGCAACCACTCGCAATGAGAAACCTGACCTCCCCGCGTTGAGAATCCCGCCGGGAGGTTTATTTTCCTTGCTCGCGATCGCCAACTTGATGTTGCTGATCGCGAACGAGGAAAAAGTCTCGCTGGGATATCATTTTGCTTGCTCGCGGTCGCCAACTTGACGTTGAGGACTGCAAGCAAGCAAAAATACCGCTGCACTACGCAATGCTATGCTACGTGTGTTTGCACTGTGCTATGTGCAATTCATGTAGTGCGAAGTAGCGCAAACTTCGCAAACTATGCGAGCGTAGCGTAGTGCTTTGCCCAGGCTTAGATACGTGCACACTGGGTGACAGAGGGGGGAAGTTCAAGTGAGTGTATTGAACCTCCAGGAGCCCTACCTAGCCTTGAAGCTTCAAACCAGACCTCAAACCGATTAGGGGTGTACGAAACTCATGCAATTTGCTTTTGCCCAATTACGAAAATGATGGCAAAATGATATGGAATTACACAGAAGTATGTGAAACGCAAATCTGTCACTTCGTGCTATCTCTTCGTGCAAAATACATCCTTGTGTCAATTTTTGGCAGGAGGATGCATTTAAATAAGAGCACCATGAACAACAGTTACTAGCGTTATGTTGTTCCTGTGCATTTGCTGTAAATTTTAGGGAAACAGCGTTTACAACGCTGTTTCCACAATCCGTGGCTTTACAACGTGGTCATTACAACGACTGCATTGTTACCACGCAGTGCCATTACATCGCAAGTCGTTTCAACGACTTGCTGTAGAGGGCGTGTAACACCAGGGAATGTGTTGGATTTTAAATGTGGTAGCCATCCCTGCTTTTGCTCAAACTGGAGTAGGAATAGTAATTAATACCATTCCTAAGTCCAGCGCGTCCCCAACAGCAATTCGTTAAAACGACTTGCGATGTAATGGCACTGCCTGGTTACAACACGGACATTGTAATGACCTCGTTGTAAAGCCACACATTGAGAATGTATGCAATGCATCATACATTCTAAATTTTAACCACTAATTGCGCCATTGTGTGTAATTACGCAATGTGGCAAAATTACACAGTTTCAAGAATTTTGCTTAAAAAGCTTAACATGAAATTCCAAAATGTACACAAATTACACTAGTGTAATTTAGATTTTGTAAGGCCTAACCAGGTGTTCTATGGCAGCCAGGTCATTTTGTTGCACCAGGCATTCTATCATGTGTGCAACCAAATGGCTGGAAGCAGAGGTTAGCTATCTGGTCGCACCATGTCTTCCAAGGTGAGACACTGTTTGTCATTCAGGGGCCTTGGGTAAGGAGGGTAAGGAGGGACACCATAGAGAGACAGCTGTAGCCCACACAAGGGTTTGGCCCAGGCCAAGCATGGGAGCCTCACAGAGCTCTGACTAGGGCGAGAGGACAGCCTTTCACTAGGCCAGAGCAAAATTCGAATTTCACTGACATAATCAGTGTAATTTCTGGAATTTTGTGTTACTCTTGGAATGTGTATTTTCTAAAATGACATCACGATGCCGCTTTGCATAATTACGCACCATTAATGGTAAAAATGTATTGTGAATGGCATAGTTTACGGTAATTCACAGTACGATTTACCAAAAACACACAGGACCAATAGAACTCGAGCAGCTGTTGCTCACAATTTACTTGTTAAATGAATCTCCATACCAAAAATTAATGCGAGGATGCATTTCATGCTAAAATATAGCACGGAATGATAGATGTGCATTTTGCATAATTATGCATTATTCCACTTAATTTTGCGCCAATTTTACATAATTCTGCGAAAGCAAATTACGCAAATTTCACACATCACTACTTTTACCCTGGCGAAATATGCAACCAATCCCGGGGGCAATTGTATCCGGCACTGCACATTTTGTGTCACCATCAGCTGGTGAATTGAGCCCAAGCCTAGGTATCCTCATCCCCGGCCTGCTGGAGCTCTGACTGTGGCCCCAGTCAGAAAATTGTACCCAGCCGAAGCAGGGGCCTTCTCCCAGGGCTTGCGGAACTCCCATTCTGGGCACTTTGGTACAACACAGGCCAACAAATAGAGCCCAGGCCAAGCAGGCTACACCACAATGTCATCTGGAGCCCTGACTGGGGTCCCAGGTAACACTGTTTACCCCTCCAAAGCAAGGGGACTGTTCAGGAGCCTGTGGAAACCTGTTGTGGCACTTTATAATGCTATGGGCCACTGAATGGAGCCAGACCACAGGGGGTCACAACATGTGTCTGCTAGAGCTCTGACCAGGGGCCCTCTTAGAGATTTTCACCCCAAGAAAGTAAGAGAGCTTTCCCAGGACCCACAGACCTATAACCTGGGCACTTTGTAACACCATGGGCAGACAATGCTTTAAACAAAACTTTCCACCACAATGAAGCAGGGGAGCCCTCTCAGAGTGTGTGGAACTCCATCCTGGTTACTTTATTATATCACAGACCAGCAAATGAAGCCCAGGCTCAAAGGCCTGAAATGTTTGGCTTGAAAGAGTTTTGACCAGGGCCCATTCAGGATTTTCCAGCCCACTGAAGGATAGAAGTCCTACTTGGTCCTGCCTCTTCCTGTCCTGGAGGTTTTGTAATACCACAGCCTGGCAAATGGAACCCAGGTAACGGGGGGCTACACCTCTGGGGCTGCTTGAGTTCTGACCTGTGACCTTGTCTGGATTTTCCTCCCTGATGATATAGTAGAGCCTCTCTGATCCTGGAGCAAGCAGTCTAGGGCACTTTGTGACTTCACATACTGGTAAATGGAGCCCAGGCCTAAGGTTAAGCAACCCCAGGCCTGTTCTCACCAGAGCTCAGGTATAGTTTCATCTCACACAAAGCAATGAGATCCTCCCTGGGTCTGCAAAACCCCATCCTGAGCACCTTATGGCACCACAGGCTAGTAAATAGAATTCAAAGGATGAAATTGAAACTGGAGAATAATGTTTCATGATGACACATATAGCAGAGGGTGGTGAAATCGTGGGATTCAATTTGCAAAAGTTGATTCGGGCACTGCAATTAAGTACAGATGAGATATGGAATTAATAAGAGCTTCAAATGACTTCTAAGGCTTCAAAAATTAAAAACAATAAAGGGATTCCAATGACCTGTCTGTTGGTTGGAACTTTATCATTTAAATTAGGCCAAACTGTTCTAAACTTGGGGAACCCACCTATAAATGTCCACCAATAGTGTCTTGGCAATGAGTGGGAATGAAAAAGTTAATTATAAGTTTGTAATTGGCCACATATTTTAATTGCCATTCAGGATTGGGAAAATAACTTCAGGTTGCAATTACCGCTGCCTCTATTAATACAGTCTTGAGCAGCGCCCATTCTTCACTGGCCCACTTCCACTGGCCAATATCATCAGGCCGCACGGCATCAACATTTTCTCCTATACAGACGGCACACAACTGATACTCTCTTTACGGACAAAACACCTTTGACAAGAATCAACTTTGCCACCTCCATGACCGCAGTAGCCCCTTGGATGAGATCCAGCTGCCTGAAGGGCAACTCAGAGAAGAAGGTCATTTTCTGAAATAACTCCCTGAGGGACTCAACCTGATGGCCTGAAGACCTTGGACCTACAACCCACCCCTGCTAGAAACCTACGAATCATCTTGGGTGGCAAATTAGACATGACGCCCAAGTCAACTCTGTGACCTCCATCTGTTTCTATATCCTGAGGATGCTGCGTAGAGTCTTCAAGTGACTACAAGAGAACACCAGGAAAACAGTTACAGAGGCACTTTTCTCCAGCAGACTGGACTACAGAAACACCCTCTATGCCGGAATTACCAAACTGCAGACCACCTAAAATGCACCTGCTCCCAGATCCCACCTCAGGTCAGACAATTCGATTGTCTCTCTATACTCAAGCACGCTCAATTTCAACTCCTCATGCACACTTACAAAGCACTGCACAACATTGGCCCCGCACACCTCAACAGCCGCATATGCTTCCACCATCCTTCCAGATACCTCTGCTCGGCCGCACTCTGACTTGTAAATGTAACCCTCATACACAAAAGAATAGCAGGAGGTACTGCCTTTTTCTACATCTCACCCAAAGCATAGAATGACCTCCTACAGAACACTAAAGCCTTCTCAATGTTTCTTGAGTTCTGCAAGAAGCTGAAGACCTGGCACTTCGAATAATCGCCTGGGGGGTTCACTGCCCACCCACCTGTAAGACATTTGGATACCCTCACAGACTCTAAGTATGCCATAAAAATACCCATCAAAACACACAAGATGATGGACGGAATGTTGCACATTGGCAAAACATTCACCACAGTCACAGATCTGGGTTTAATCCATCGTTATTTTGCCCACCACGCCACCCATAGCATAGTATAGCGTTCTGAGATTTAGATCATGCTTCACAGCCCATATCATTCGGCTCCAGGCCTGTCTTTTCTTTCAGCCAAACCAAAGTCTTATTATGAGGGTTTTCTGATGGTGTCACGACCCCTGGAGATTTAAAATTCCAGACAGCCAGGACAATTACACCTTTTCCCCCATTCTAGGTTTGCCCATTTCCTGTATTTGACACCATTGAAGTGGCTGAAGCCTATTAAATGTCAATAATACCTTATTAACTGGTGCAGCAAGGAATATCATTTTAATAAGGCCTCGGGCAAATCTGGAGCATTGCCAGATAACCGGAGAGGGAAAAACTCCACAGCACAGGGGATGCCGAGATGTACTTGCATTCATAAAGGGAATCTCTAGAGCAAAGTCAATACAATGGAACAAAGGAGAACAGTTGGGGTAAGGAGACAAAGGAGTGACTGAAGGACAGTAAGCGGGGAAAAAATCAAAGTTGATAGAGTGAATATAGTCGCAAAGTGATATGAAAATAGAGAGAGTCTAAACAGGTCCCACAGTCAGACACGCTGGTCTAGGAGATCTTTATGAGGCTCTAACTAACTTGACCTGGAAGTCAACTATGGTGCTGGAGGATCTGCAGCAGCATGGGACAGATAAGATGCCTGAAGTGCCTATCCTCCATGATGGTATTTTCCATCTGGCTGTTTTCCATCGCCTACTTGTGTGACGCGTGATATTTCCTAGGACTCTTCTGACACGTAACTCTTGGAGATCTGAGAGATGATTCATGGTCTCTGATTCTTGTGGTTTTGGTAGTTGTAATCTCTCCCCTTTTCCTTAGTTGATCAGCTGTCTTTTTACCTATCATTGCAGGTATTTTCCATTCAAGCCTGTAATTACAAGATGGGAGGAATTTAAATTGCTGTATGTTAGACCTGCCAGCCTTAGGGCGGTCTTCCCCCAACTTTTTGCCTGCCTTCCTCCATTTTTCAGAACACTTTTTTGCTGGTGACTCTGTGCACTTAACCACCACTGACCAGTGCTGAAGTGCTTGTGCTCTCTCACCTAAATATGGTAACATTGGCTTAACCCTAATTGGCATATTTAATTTGTTTATAAGTCCCTAGTAAAGTGTACTACATGTGCTTAGGACCTTTGCATTAAAAGCTACTACTGGGCCTGAAGCAATCATTGTGCCACCCACTTAAATAGCCCTCTAACCATGGCTCAGGCCTGCCATTGCAGAGCCTGTACGAGCAGTTTAAACTGCAATTTCGACATACCAGGGTAACCCTTTTTGCCAGGCCTAATCCTTCCTATTTTATACATATGTCACCCCTAAAGTAGGCCCTGTCTAACCCATAGGCAGGGCATGTATTTTTAAGTTTTACATGTCCCAATTCCACTCCAAATGTTGCTGCTGCAAGGCCTAGCTCTCCCTTAGGATAACATAGGGATTACCTTATTCCATCTTTTAGGTATTATTCCCAATTGGGAAGAGATAGACTTTTCAAGTTTAGATCTCTAAACTCACAATTTAAAATCACATCTTATTGTGAATTTAGATTTAAAATTCCAGTCTAGCAAATGCCACATTTAGGAAGATGACAATGTCTTACTTTAGCCATTGGTGCCTTCTGCCTGCCTCTCGAATACCTGTCTGGGGTGGATGACAGCTGGCTTCCTTAATTCCCTCTAGACAGTTACACACAAAGGAAGGGTAGGTGTGCCTGAGTGGTCATCTGCATGCTGAGGAGCCATCATGAGCAGGATGAGAGGGAGGAGTTGACACTTCCACCTGAAAGGCCTGCGTCCTGTCCCCACACAAAGGATTGATTACCCCCTCCCCTGTAGTGTGTCTGTAGCCAGAGCAGGAAGGGAGAACTGCTTTCTTTGAAGTCTCCCCCACTTCAAAGGCACCACTGGGTACAAGTATTGGACCTCCGGCACTACGAAATCAGTACACATATGGACCTGTGACTACTCTGCCAGCAAGAAGAGCTGCTGTGCTGCTGAAAGGACTGCTACTCTCCTACTCTGCTGCACTGCTGTTTGCTGAACTTTGCCTTGCTGTGCTCTAGCATATCTGAGCTAACATGATGCCTGCTGTGCTGCTGCCAGAGTGAGAAGGACTGCACCTGCATCACTTGAACCAGAGTGACTCCAACGGCTTGCTGGCTCACCTCCTGTTCCCAAGGCTCAGGGTTTTCAAAGGCTTGAACCTCCTGCATCTGCACCTGGACTCTGCAAGCTAGAAGTTTGCCCTGCCAAGTGTTGCCACCCCAGTCCTGGACCCTTGGAAGGGAGCCTAAGGTGCTTCTTCATCCAGAACCCACACATCCTCATCGGAACCATCACATCTTCACCTTTGCATAAGTTGGAAACAGCGCATCCTCATTATTGCGTAGAGTGAACCTAGTAGATCGCCCTCAGAACCAGCACGTCCTCATCGTTTCGTGGTGCAAACCAAGCGCATGGCCATCAGAACCAGCTCATCGCCTTCGGAACACTACAATAAAGAAGTTTGTGCAGCAATTGGAATTCTGAGTTGTTCATTAAATAATGCCCTTCTCCTATTTTCCCTTGCAGATCTCAAGAGCTTTAACAATACAAAATGTACTAACAGTCCCAGAAAAAAGGCAAAACTTGATACCCGGTGTGTTAAATACAAATTATGCATATTATGCCTCATTTCAAATGGAAGAAGTGGAATACAAGCTATTTATAACACTGTATGTTGTGGATGTGGTAAAAATACCTTATTCATTACGTAACACTCATACTCAGGGTTCTAAATCTCTCACAGTTAAGTCATAATTAAATGTAGTACTTTTCACATTAAATTCCAAATGTTGTAAAACTGCTGCGCTGTTCACAAGGCTGTTGTTAGCTTGGGTAGTTTAAACAGCTGGTCTTACAGGATAAGATATTAGGTCAGCTCTTTAGTCTGCTTAGAGTATGATCTTTAAAACAATGTGGCAAAGTGAGTTCCTTCAGGTTTAGTTGAGATAGTGTGAATGTTTGAGAAAAAATAGAAATGGGTGGAAATCTTGAATTAATTTCAGACCCTTAGGGTCACATTTCAGTCTATGATTTTCGCCCACTATACCACTTTAGTCAGGAACCAGCTTGTTCCTGCTTTAACAGGAACAGTCCAGCCCCAACCGCCAGACTAGGTCCCATTCAGATGAGAAAATCAGTAATGCAAGATTGCTTTTATCTTCATTAGGTCTCATCAGCCGAAATGTTGCTTGATTACGATGGCACTGTGAGCTACAGCACATTGAGTCGGGCCCCTTGTCTAAGAGTACCTATTTATTAAGTGACCATTTATTGACATCACTCCTACTGTACTGGGACTTTTGGTCACACTATTGTCTAATGGAAAGTGGGGGTAAAACTGCTATCTAGGAATGTGTATTTACATCTGGGGCTGAGATGAGTGGCAAAACAGGTTACAAACCAGTTTTGTCTCAGACAGTACAAAGTACATTTTTATAAAGTTATTTTGCCACCAAATTCATCAAAAATCCAATGTCACCATTAACTTTTTTTTTAAACTGAATGCCCAATAGCTTTAAATCATTTTGCTAGTATTTCTATTGGAAAAGGTAGAAATTAAGGGTTTTGGACCAGATGTGCGACCATTGAATTTTGCGACTCGCAAATTGCGAGTTGCAAAATTCAATGTACAACAGTGTCTCAGACACTGTTTGCAATTCCCAATGGGGTCGCAAATTGCATGCCTCATGAATATTAATGAGGCCGTCGCAATTTGCGACCCCATAGGGAATGGCTGGCAATCCCTGGAATGGTGGCCTTCTGGGGTCAGCAGACCACCATGTCTGGGGCTGCTTGTCAACAAAGCAGTGTTTTTTAAAAATGCAGCCCGTTTTCCTTAAAACGGGCAGCATTTAAAAAAGAAAAATTTAACTTTTAAAATATTTGTGTATCCATTCACAAAGAGGAAGGGGACCCCTGGGGACCGCTTCCCATTTGCGAGTGTCTTACCACTTCTGAGAAGGTTGGTAAACTGCAATTGTTTTGGACCGCAATTGCGGTCGCAAAACAATCATAGATTGGGTAAGGACTCGCTATTAGGAAGGGACGCCCTTGGCACGCTCGTTCCTAATAGTGAGTCGCTAACCCTATTTTGCGAGTCGCTAATAGGTTAGCGACTCGCAAAATAGGGTTAGTACATTGGGCTGACCTATTTTGCGGTCGCTAAGGGGCCGAAATCCCCTTTGCGACCACAAATAACGGTTGTACATCTGGCCCTTTCTTTTTCCTAGGCCTATCCATGGAGAAACTTTCTAAACCTACAAAGTGAAAACAGATTTACAACAATTAGTCATTGTGATGGCACACTTTTCTAAATATGTAGTGTGACACTTTTTCGATATTAGGCCCTCAGCCTTGATGGCTTACAAGTCACCTTTTACAACTATTTCTTATTAATACATAGCAATAGATTTTTGACCATGGAAAATGATAATTTCCTTTCCAGTGGTGTCTGTATTGATTATAAACTAAAGACCAGCCAGATCCTAGATGTCCTCTGGCAGTAACTTTGGTTATCCATTATGTAAGTGGTGAAACTACGCACTGCAGCCCACACATGATATGTTACTTAACTTCCATGCCTATAGTGCATTTACAGTGCCATATACCATGGCCCTACATGAAAATTAAGTAATCCAAATAGCTAAATCCAATGCACAGTACATGTTTTGGGGGAAGCACAGACCCTATAATACTGTTCAGCAGCATAATAATGCACTGAAGCCTAAAGACAAATGAACATGAAAAATGAGGGGGGACAATGACAAAAATTACATTTTTGGTTACAGCTTGTCTGTCCGGAGAGGCACAGTGGATAAAAAATGATGGACTCGAATGCAGCCAGAGTCACCAGTGTGTGAAATTAATTCAAGCATATATTCTATTAGTTTCTCATTTGTTGTCGATGATGCCCTAAGTACACTGGATATGCCCAGAAATGGGTCTTGCGCTTACTGTACCAAAGAATTCAAGCTATGCCTCACGGCACAGCCTAGATAGGTCTTGTGCTTGCTCCTGGAGGGACATAACCTGGCTGAGGTGGTTATAATAATTCAATCATTCCTTCCATCACTCTTTTGTTAGTAGTAGTCCAAATCAGCAATTGGACTAGCTAGATTATGCCTCTCTTTGCATTACTTTTTGTAGGTTACAGACAGTAAGAAAATATTCAGAATTAACTTTTTTATTACTTGCTTTCCCGTTGAAAAAGATTCATATGTGCTTTTACAGATGAACTTCAAACAACTTTTAATTGAGCTTTTACTTAATTTTATTTCTGTGCTATTCCAGGACTGCCTAAAGTTCCATGTGTTAGTGTTGTAAAATGGGAAGTGCTTTTGCCTGGCTCTTCAAATAGACATCAACATGAAGTTTTCCCAGAGAGTGCAGTAAACAGGTAAATTAATGTATGTGCTTGGCTTTATTGAGGGATACAGATGAGAACGCTCTTGCCCGTTTCTTTCAATTTACCTCTGGTCAATAGACCTTTAAGGTAGCCTGAGAGAAAAAGGGGTTAAAATAATTTAAATTTCAAGGTAAAGTGTCATTATTAATAGCACAAAATAAAAGTCTGCGTCAGTAACTTGAAGTTAAAAGGTTTATTGCAAACTCAAAGACAGACTGATATATTGCACTCTCAAGATCATAGTAGAGACGTACAAGATTACCAAAGGAAGACCAAAGCACAGAACAATATTAGTCCTCAACAGCAAAGTACATATGACAATTTCGATAGCTCCAATGCAAAAAGTAAAACAAAGGATTTGATGACTAGACAAATGGTTTTAAACCTTCTCGCCATGCATGGAAAAGACTCAAAACATCTACAAAACCCTAAACTAAATTAAGGATGAGGAAAGCCTTATTAACTCAATGAAGCAAGAAAGGTGTCTGCATCAGAACCTCGAGCTGTGGATAAGGAATCATTTATAGCATAAAGCCATTCACTCAAAGATGTCAAAAGAAATCTGCACTGACCACCAAGGTGGGTTCACTAAATAAAATGCACAAAGAACATTCGAGAAATGTGACCTCATACACTTTCCAGTTCTCAGAAATAAACTTGGTACCTTGTACACTACTCCCAAATTCCAGTCTCTGCTTCCAAAACATCCTTGGATTCCTCCCTTCACCTGATAGTATCAAATAGTAACACTACCTTTGTTCTTCAATAAAATTATTTGACCTTGCCAGTTGTTCCTCGCTTCACTATCTCAGAAATTAATGTGCTTTTCACTAACTTATACAAATTGACAAAACTGGGAGTTGAGGTAAAGCAAACAACCGCACCTGTCCAAACAATTTCCGGGAAAGTAGTAGTGGTGCAGGAAGACCAGACAGTACAAACCTCTATACTCCCTATTTGGAAACCCAAAACCGCATGAACAACAAAGGAATTCCACACACAAAGATTATATATTCATTCTAAGCCAGTTTAGACAAAAAGTCACAATTGATGATCTGAAGAAATTCTCAAACATATTTGTTCTGTTTTCTTTCAAACATTGTCCTTTATTGAGAAAAGATGAAACACCAAGTTGATAAAATCCAAAATCAAGAATCCAATAGCCAATAGCCGATGTGTTTCGTCCCTATAGGGACTTCAAGGCTCAATGCTAGTTTGAAAGTGTATGTCCACTTTTGACATTCATCATCTTCAGTTGTGTTTTGAAACACACTTTTAGCATAGCATGCAATTATTTTCTGGCAAGGCGTGATAGCCATACAGGTCCAGCACAGCGTCTGCTTCGTTGTCTCGAAAAAAACAAAAAACTATTTAATTCCTATGGACTGCACCTGCAGAGGAGAAAACATGCAGAAAATAACTTTCACGTTAAAATTAAATGCCCCAACTGTAAGCTCAAGGTCCACAATCATGCTAACCTAGTAGTTTTCCTTAAATGCATCTTAAACCTACATATGAGCCAATAACTAAAAGCTTTAATAAAGGAATCAAGCTATATCATACTGTACTCTTATATGTGGCACAATAAACGAATGCATGTATCATTAAACAAAAAGTGTTACCTGGTCACAATCTATGAAGAAAGTATTCTCACTAATCCCTGGTGAATGCACTGCATTACACGCATTTAGCAAACCACCTTACAATCTAACCCTATAGAAGATTAACATCAGCAATCCAGACATTTCTGAAAAGGAAAAACATTAATATGCACACACATATGTGTCAAAAACAAACAATGAAGGCACTGGCTATGCATTTGATGCATCATATCTCATTAGTATTACTGCATCACACAAGTACATAAGACCAAATGTAATTAAATATGTGGCGTAACCAAACATAAAAAAGGATGCAGCCAAAATTATACTGCTTCACAGAGGTGTTTGTGTACAAATATGGGAGCCCACTGTGGTCCTATGCCAGGCCACTGAAACTTAATTGGTGTCAGCAAAACTACCCCAAACTTAAATCATGCTTCAGCCCTTCCTGTCTACTGGGTTCTTCAATTGCCATCCCGCCTCTTCAGTGAGTTATTATCCAAAAGCCCCAATCTTTCCCTTCCTGGTGGTGTTGCCGTCCCCCTGCTTTAAAGTTACTGGAGTTGCTGACCTTGCTATATCACCTCCTCTCGAAAACAAAAGCCACATCTCTTGCACTCCCAGCTGGGTCTAATGTTAGCCTACTTTTAAGACTACAATGCAAATGTTGATTGTGGTCTTCTTATTATGGACGACTGAAAATATTTCCTTCTTTGGCGTGGGTCTATATACAAAAAATGCACGAGTTCCAAAGTCTTCATGGAGGGCCAAGTGCACAGAAGTATTGAAGCAGCTGTCTTGATTTACAGTACATAAAGTTGAACCTGCCCTGCACATGTACAAGACTGGTCACTTTCACCTCTTTTTCCAGCTAAGGTCTTCAATCATCCAAGTGTCCAGGGTGCCATTCACTTGTCCCACAACCCGAGAAACAACACCAAACTAACGCATAAAAAACTGAAATTGAGAGAAAGTTCTGGGTGAGGCAAAAGTGGATGAAAAACGAAATGTCACAGGGGAGTGAAAGGAGGCGTCGCTGGACAACTGAAGTAAGGCAGCTGAGGACGTCATGTTGTTCTACGGGGGACGCGGAAATCTCCACATTCGGGACTGCGAGGTCCAGGGTGCTCTGCGCACAACTCACCTGCTGCACCTGGCTCCTCTTCCCGACCCCGCCTCCACAGACTACTTCACGCCTCGCGGCCCCCGCTTCGCGGGAGCCGCTCGTAGGCTTTGACTCTGTCCACAACCGGCTGGGCTCACATCCAGGTCTTGTTTCAGGCTGCTGAGGACGTCACGTTGTTCTACGGGGGACGCTGAAATCTCCACATTCGGGACTGCGAGGTCCAGGGTGCTCTGCGCACAACTCACCTGCTGCACCTGGCTCCTCTTCCCGACCCCGCCTCCCCTCGTACTCTCAATTATTAGTAAGGCCCTGCCCATACGCGCTAGCGGAACGCGTGCGAGTCGTAGCCCGGGGCGAAGACCGGGCAAAGAGCGGGCCGTTTGAGGCCGTTCGAGTACGGGCGAGGCAGGGCTAGGGCTAGTATACATGACTTTGGAGCTCGCCACGAATTCTAAACTTGAGTCGGTGAAGATGTCTGCGAGAGAAACGAGGAGCAAAACATCGTTGGCCTCGGGGGCCCCTAAAGGTACTTTGAACACGTACTTTGCCAAGGTGGGGTCCCTCCTTATAGACGAAATTACCAGTCTTGAAAGACGTATTTCTCAAGATATAGAATGGGTCAGAAGGTCCTCCCTGGGTCCTCTTCGACATGCTACATCTCCAGACCCTTCGCCCAGTTATTCATTGGTAGCAGGGGGGGGACCTAATGTAATACCCAATGTAACAACTGATCAGTCTGTACTTAGCAATTCTAGTGTCCCACTTACTGACTTCGACATTTCTGCTCACATTGACCTTAGCTTAGCACCCCTCCCGCAACCCAACTTATCTAAACCTGTCACTAATGTCGAACTTAGTATATCAAATAAAGAGCAAACTACTATTAGGGCTCCCCAGGTTGACCAAACATTCCAACATGTCCGGGAAGGAGCTATCCCGAAAAGTAAAAGAAGGGCTCAAATAACAGGAGGGCATAAACATAAGAATCCCAAACACAATCCTACCTGTGTGAACGACCTAGATGGTATGGCCAAAAAGGGCCAGAGTAATTCACAGGAACAAGGGCTATTAACTTCTAATACTTTGCCCCAAAAAATCCCCAGCCCTAATGTAGCTCCGAGGGAGGAGGCCCTTACCCTGTCGAACATTGGTGCTCTCCTGAGGGACTTACTTAATCCTCTTGAAAACTGCTTAGTAAAGATAGAAACATGCCTTGCGTCCCTTCAGAAGGGCATTACCCAATTAGTTGAGGGATCAAACATAATCAACCAGAGCTCAAGTGACAGATTGCCCGGTATAGATAAGATCCCTCCATCTGTGACTTTAACTAAGGAAGGCTGTTCGATATCTAGGGCCACACATTTGCAACAGCCAATGCCCGTCATCCCAGAGCCTGTAAATACCAACCTCCTAATGAATGTACAAGGCTCAAGCCAGCAAGCAAAGACTGTTGAACCCTTAATGGGTACTCATGGCAAAGATGCAAATTATAGGTCTATTGATTTGCCACCGGAGGCCATACCATATACAGTAATCTTAACTGGTATTCCAGAATTAAATCCCTCTACCCGAGAATCACTGGGGGCTCTGAAGAATAAGGTAATATACTGGCTCTCTGCCAATAGGCCCCTTCCGGAAGGAATACACAGTGAGGTGCTGATGGTGAGGCGAGTCCCATGGATAGGAAACACCAGAAAGTAAATCCAAGGTGACTGTGTCCTGATTAATTTTAGAGATCCCCTCACGGTCTCCCACATATGCAGTTGGACACATCAGGCACAAGGGACCTCAATACACCCACTGCCCCTATCTTTCTTTTAGCCATTCGTTAATTGTGAACAGGCAGAGGAGCGATGGGAATTAGTCCCCAGAAGGGGAGGAAACCGTGCTCCAAGGGTCACAAGTGTAAATCCTCACCCCAGACCACCACGATTTGACCACCTTCCCACCTACAATAGATTTAGTAGCCTTGACATGGTGGATTGACCAACAAAGATGGCGGGGGAGGAAGCCATAGTGCCTAAAAGGATCAATAAAACTCAAGCTCAGAAAACAGTTCCCTCAGAGAAGGCCAAAGCCAATCGGGCACACTTAGACATGGAGAAAGGTGCCGGGACCTTCCTATCTAGGCCTAGCTCAAATGAGGAAATTGTACCCCAAGTAGCAAGCCTAGTCGTAATTTCACCTATAGGGCATGATCTGGGAGAGGCTGTGTCTTTAAACTCAGCAATAGAGAGAATTAATTGTCCCTCCCTCAAGATTTTATCTTGGAACGTGGCAGGTCTGGGAAATAAAGTGAATTGCCCGGACTGGTGCGCTTATATCCAGGCCCAAGACATCTGCCTGTTTCAAGAAACCTGGGCAAGAGAACACCTCCCTCACCTTAGTTTTGCAACATTTACTGTGCAAGCAAAATGGGGCGGTATAGGACGCCCCTCGGGAGGTTTGGCTACATGGGTGGCTAATGACCTGGGATGCAGGGCCGCTGTTTACCCACAAAAATCGGAGGACATCCTTGTCGTTCGGCTCTTGTGGCCAAAGGCTAATAGTCTCCTGCTGATCAATGTATATTCAAGGCCAACCAATACCTCACAGGTATCGCGTACAATAGAGGAGTTGGCACTTGTTTTAGATGAAATTCCCCAGGGCATCCCCCTTCTAATTGGGGGAGATTTCAACTGCCACTTTGAGCCCCTCCCGGGTCTATTGGTGGACTTGGCTCAGGAGGAGGACCTGGTGTGGTCCATACCCCCCCTCCAAGCACCGGCACCAAGAGCCTGGACACCCGTAGCTATACAAATCACCTCCCTAATTTTGAAATATGGCCTCCGGGCCTGCAATGGGAGGATAAACTCGGACAAACCAGCGAGATATACTTATAATAGAGTGGGTAGGGAGTCAAGACTAGATGACATCCTTGTTCCACTAGCCTTGTGGCCGCGCATTACTGACTTCCGGGTGACATCCAGGGAAGACAGCGACCACAACGCACTGGAACTGGAATATGACCATCCTGGTCTTGACCCTAGGGAGAAACTGAGGGTGACATTTGAGACGGGGCTTGCCCTCACACACAATAGACGCAGAGTGAAATGGGAGAGATTAGCCTCTAACCCAGAGAAGTTACCCACGCTTTATGCGAAGGTAATCCCGATATTTGAAAAGATACAGGCACTCATGGCCCATGGTACAACCCAGAGTGTACAAAAACATTTAGGGCAGTTCCACAAAGATCTCTCCAAATCAGTATCCGTAATCCTTACCTGTCCACCAAAAAGGGCCAATGGAAGTGCTGCTGGTCCTGACTGGTATAACAAGACTTGTCGTAATGCAAAAAAAAACTTATTGACTTCCATTAAGGCGGGTAGGGGAAGTGAGGTAATTAGGGCCAAGAGATCTGCCTACAAAACCCTAATCAGTAATGCAAAAAGCGAATGGGAATACCATAAATGGGAAACTCTCACCATCTCACTTGCTAGGGGTGACTCGCGCAAATTCTGGCGCACCGTGAACACTGGCTCTGCGGACTTGGCCCCAGCAGTGGAACCGAATATTTCAGCCAGTGTATGGTTAGACCACTTCCAATCGCTATATCATTCACTTGACGGGGAACTGGTAGTTCCTCCCTCACTGATGGTTGATAACACTGTGGAAGTGGCGTGCTTTACAATTAAGGAGGTCAGAGCAGTCATTGAGCTGGCTTCAGGCAAGGCCCCTGGCCTGGATGGCCTCCCGGGTGATCTCTTTAAACAGGAGCCGGATGTCTGGGCACCCTACTTAGCTCTGTTATTCAACTCAATCCTGGGGGGTATGGAGGTCCCTGATACTTGGCTGGGCGCAGAGATCGTCCCATCTATAAAAAGGGTTCGCCTCTGCTCCCAGCCAACTATAGACCTATCAGTCTCATCGATGTCTCACAAAGAATCTTCGGTAGACTGATACTGAATCGCCTCCAGGTTTGGATTGATGATTGTGAAATTTTGAGCCCTTTCCAAGCAGCGTTTAGGAGAGGTGTCTCAACGGTGGACCAGATTTTCCGCCTGAACCTCCTCTACTGGAAGTCTGTACTATTCAAGGGGGGCAGCCTATATACGGTGTTCGTTGATCTGCGAGCGGCCTTTGATTTAGTCCCTAGGGACAAACTATGGGCCGTCTTGACGGATCTTGGGGTCCCCGCTGATCTCCTGATAATTCTGAAGAAATTACATCAGGCCAACTTTGCAAGGGTAAGGTGTGGTAGAGGAGGAAACCTTTTGGATGGCTTTCCCGTTGACAGGGGGGTTAGACAGGGCTGTGTGCTTGCACCGACCCTTTTCTGCCTCTTCGTAAACGGGGTTTTTAGCCACCTAAAAGAGCTAAGTAACATTGATGCCCCTAAGTTGGTTGGCAGCAGGGTGCTAGCAATTATGTTTGCAGACGACACCCTGCTGCTCTCCAAATCCCCTATGGGCATTCAAAAGGTCCTCGATGGATTTGTGGATTTC
Organism: Triturus cristatus; assembly: GCF_964204655.1. NCBI lineage: Eukaryota > Metazoa > Chordata > Amphibia > Caudata > Salamandridae > Triturus > Triturus cristatus. Next base: position 596,320,716 of record NC_140583.1, read on the forward strand.
TGCAAGACACATGGCTTGGAGATCAACGCCACAAAAACTAAATACATGATCTTCAACCCGCCCGCTTCAACACGACCGAGTCCTCAGTTAGGGGCCTCTAGATTGGAGAGGGTATATACCTTTGAATATTTGGGGGTTATATTCAACCAGTTTATGTTGTGGGACTCACACCAAACAAAGGTAAAACTGAAGCTAACCCAGATGACGGGCGGTATTTGCAGGATGACGAAAGGTTTGACTTACAAGCCTTTAGGCCCACGCCTTCACATTTACAAAACCCAGGTGAGGGCGGCTGGGCTATACGGGGGTGAAATCTGGGGCCATACAGCTAACCAGAAATTGCAGGTTATTGAGAACAACCTCCTAAGGCATCTGACAGCCTTACCGTCCAGCACACCATTACTACCATTAAGATTAGACCTGGGTCTAAGACCCATTACAGAGGAGCTTGGCCTTAAACCCATACTATTTTGGCGCAAAATTTGGTGTACACCAGAGCTCCTGAATTATAGAACGGAGCTCCAAGAGATCCTGCGCCTTGTGAAAATTGCCCAAGTGCCATGGTTAATGTATGTGAAACAAACCTGTGAGTCACTAGGAAGACCTGATCTGTGGTCAGATCCAGCCAATACATGTCGTACGACTTCACGCAAAACTATTTCTTTGGCTTACTACGAGCATAATTTACGCGCCATACTCATGAATGTTCGGGTTGGGTCCTTATCTGACCATTTCCTGAGGTTTAAACACACATACCATCGAGAGCTCTTTCTTGACGACATAGGCCCAACATTAACAAGGAAACTTTATTTGCAATGGCGCTATGGCACTCTTCCCCTCAGGGCACACACGGCCAGCTGGACGCACTCGCCACCCGTAGTACAATGCCCAGCATGTGGCCATCCTTCTGAGTCCGACCTGCATATTATATTTTTCTGTAGAGCCTACCAAAGACCCAGGAAATATTGGCTGGTTCCATTACTAAAAAACTTGGGCTTTAGGCAGCACCTCCCAGCCTATAGAATTTTAAAAACAGATCTATCAGCTCCCACAGTATTCGCAGTTGCGAAATTTTTAACAGCAATGTGGTTCAGTCGTAACCGTTGTATAAAATCAAATATTGTGACTGAACATTTTCCTTGACAGCTATGGCTCATTTGTTACTTGATTTACCTTATTTTGTCTTCTGAGTTGTATGTACTTTTTTGTATGTTTATTTGTTTTACTCTTTTATGGCCCTAGTGGCCGAAATAAAGCTGATATGATGATGATGATGAAAGGCTTAATATACTTTTCCTAAGCAACCACAAAACCTAGGTATATGCTAACCAGGAATTCAGACATCATGAGGTGGTCAACAATTTAGTGTTATACACCTTGGGTAGTGTAGTTTGCCAGT